>NC_064807.1:40377742-40742738 GCF_023721935.1 Panthera uncia
ATTTTTATTTATTTTTGAGAGAGAGACAGAGCATGAACAGGGGAGGGTCAGAGAGAGAGGGAGACACAGAATCCGAAACAGGCTCCAGACTCTGAGCTGTCAGCACAGAGCCCAACACGCGGCTCACAGACCACAAGATCATGACCTGAGCCGAAGTCGGACGCTCAACCGACTGAGCCACCCAGGCGCCCCTGTATGAGGGTCTTCATCACAGTATGTTACCTAACAGCAAGGAAGAAGCAAGCAACTAGGACGTAGATGTTGCATAGAGGACTGGCTAACTATATTATGGTACGACACACTACGGGCATTGCACATCTTTGAGGAAAACAAGTAAAACAATTTTCTACAAGTGTACTTTTATTTTTTAAGGTTTTTTTAATTTAAATTTTAGTTAATTAATATACAGTGCAATATCAGTTTCAGGAGTAGAATTTAGCAATTCATCACTTATGTACAATATCCAGTGCTCATCCCAACAGATGCCCTCCTTAATACCCATCAACCATCTAGCCCATCCATCACCCACCTCCCTCCATCGACCCTCAGTTTGCTCTCTGTAGTTAAGAGTCTCCTGTGGTCTGTTTCCCTTTCTTTTCTTTCCTCCCTTTCCAAATGTTCATCTGTTGTTTCTTAAATTCCACATATGAGTAGACGGAGCTAGAATATATTATGCTAAGTGAAATAAGTCAATCAGAGAAAGCAAATATATGATTTCACTCATGTGGAATACAAGTTTCTTTTTATTTTTTATTTATTTTTAATTTTTAATTTTTTAAATTTATTTTGAGAAAGAGAGTGAGCGCATGTGAGAATAGGGGAGGGGCAGAGAGAGAGGGAGAGAGAGAATCCCAAGCAGGTTCCATGCTGTCAGCCCAAAGCCCAACTCGGGGCTTGATCCCAAGAACTGCGAGGTCATGACCTGAGTCAAAATCAAGAGTCAGACGCTTAACTGACTGAGCCACCCAAGCTCCTCACAAGTTTCTTTTAAAGATGTATTCCCTGTGTTCAAGAAGATTTCGATTTTGCTATGGGGATAAGTTGTACTCATAAAAAGAGAAAATGACAGGTTAAACTCATATGTGGCTCAGGCTATAAATTCTATCAAGATTCCAGAGAAGGAGCATTCCTGAGCCCTGTGGCAATTTGCAGAAACCCGCGCGTGCACACACACACACACACACACACACACACATGTTGTACATCTATAGGAACTCCACTTCTCTTCCTGCTTGCACCATCCTAGGATTTTACCTTCATTCTGTGAGGGAAATGGGGCTAGAGAGAAAAAGAAAACACATGGTCTTTCCATTAAATCCCTACCATACATGGCGCTCCATAGGCTCTAGCACAACCTCTGCCCTGCTGGGAAGCTCAGCCCTAGGATAGAACTAGAAGACAAGGATGAAGTTCTCATTACCTAGATAAGCAATTGAATCGAAGGCTGTACAGGTATTAAGAAGCACAAGTCCTGTTAGAATCTGTCTGAAACAAGCTTAAAATGGAGACCAAACTTTGGAAAGCCAAGGGGTTGATGTAATGAATATATTCACTTCTAGTTTGGCTTTTCAAAGTTAAACCCAGTTGGTCTGGTTTTGTCTGGGTTTTTAAGCCTAACACCTGTGTCCAAGATTCAGTGATCCAAGTGAGAAAAACAAGAAAGATCTCTGATAATTGTTGATTGAAGCCAACTAAATTAAAATGGATGAGGTCAGAATTTTTGCTTTTCTATAGTGGGAAGAATATATATATATGTGTGTGTGTATATATATATATATATATATATATCCTGAACATTACTTGGATATTTCTACCTACTTGACTCATCAGTGGCATCGAAACCACTCAGCTCTGATTCAGGTTCTGTCACCTCTAGCTCACCCCCAAAATAAACAGAAGGAACAGGATCTTGACCCAAAGAAGGCATAACTCCAACATCTTCATGGAGATTTTGGATCCACTTACCTAAATGACAAAGGAAAGGTGAATTCGTCCATCCATAGTTCCATCATGATTTGAAGAAGAAAAAATATGACAGGAGACATGCAATATATTTAATTCAACCATTTCTGCCTTCAAGGGGGTGAGAGAATTCATCGTGAATGAGGTTTTTGTGGAAAGGCCACGTTGAGGCACTTTCTTGCGTCTGTCATGTGTTCTGTCAGGATTAAGCTGACACGGGGAGAAGCCAATCTGTGCTGCATAATAAAAGTTGTCCTGCTTAGGTGGACAAACTTTTCTTCAGGGAACAGTAGGGTGAGGCCGCAGCATGGACCAAACCCCAATGTGGGAAGAAAGAATATATTAGTTTACTATTGCTACTTGAGAAATTACCACAAACTTCGTGGCTTAAAAACAACATAGATTTATTATATGGAGATTCGGCAGGTCACACATCTGACAGGGTCCCTCTGGGCTAAAGTCAAGACGTCAGCAGGGCTGTACTGCTCACCGGAAGCTCTGGGTGAAAATCCGTTTCTAGGCTTATTCAGGTTGTTGGCAGCATTCAGGTCCATGAAGTTGTAGGAATGAAGGCCCCATTTTCTTGGTAGCTTTCAACCAGGGGTCATTGTCAGCTTTGAGAGGATTTCTTGGTTCCTGCCCTGCTTCCTCCATCCTCAAAGCCAGAAATGGCCAAGCTCTACTCATGTGTCATATCTCTCTGATCTTTCTTCTTCCTTATCTGTCCTCTGCTGTCCCCTTCCACCACATCTCCCTGACTCTAGCTGGAGAAATTTCTTTGCCTTCATGAGCTCAAGACTGAGCCAACTGGATAATCCAGGCCACAGTCTCTATTTTGAGGTTAGCTGATTAGTAAACTTGATTGTATCCTTAAAGCCCCTTCACAGCAGTACGTAGGTTAGTACTGCTTGATTGATTAAATAAAAAGGGGACAGTCATCTTGGGGGCCATCTTTAGAATCCTGCTTATCACAGGGGATTTGGTGGATGAAGTGGGCACCAGCACCATGGTAGCCATCCAGAGCCATGGGACTGCATTTGACCAACAGATTTCAAGAGCGGTGATGTCAGATACCCAAATTCATCCTGTTTCCTGCTCTTTGCTGTGACCCTCTGTTATCCACTATTGTTCACAGCCAGGTATAAAGTGCTGCCTTGGGCAACTGAGTAGGGGCTCTGTCCACACTCTGAGGTGTGTCCATTTACTATAAAGTAAGCACCACCTAGGGCTACCCCAAGCAGACATTCCTGAGATCTAATTGACTATCATCATCATCACATCACCATCATCATAAAGATAATTATATCACTCATTTGCTTACTATTAGACATTATGTAGGTGCTTTACACGTGATATTTACTAAATCTCTTTCCCTCTTTCTCTCTCTCTCTCTCTTTTGCAAATGAAGCACAAAGAAGTTAACCAAATTACCCAAGCTTACTAGCTAGCACAAGGCCAGCTGCAACTGGGTCACATGGTCACCATGTCTGTAAGGGGGACTGGGACATTGAGTATCTAGCAAAGGGGAGGAATATCCCTGTGATCAACACGGGCCAGTAGTTCTCAAGGTGTCTTGAGGGTCTCCTTTTCAGAGGTTCTGTGAGCCCTCCATTTGCAACCACATCTCTGTATGAGATTAAATTTTCAGCTAAAACAACATACCACACCAGACTGAATACAGAAGTAGATATGAGAATCCAGCTGTCTTTTATTAAGCCAGATGTTAAAAAGGTTGGCAAAAATGTAAAATAATGCTTCACCAGTTTTTTGTTTTGGAAAACATAGTTGTTTCATACTAACATATAATGGGATTATTATTTTTTTTAAATGAAATAATAAATATTTTTTAAATTCTCAGTTTTAATCTTTATATGTGAAACATTAATAGGTATATCCACATACACAGAAGGTCTTCAATGTCCTCAATATTTTTTTTTTAAATATTTATTTATTTTTGAGACAGAGAGAGACAGAGCATGAACAGGGGAGGGGCAGAGAGAGAGAGGGAGACACAGAATCTGAAACAGGCTCCAGGCTCTGAGCCGTCAGCACAGAGTCCGACGCAGGGCTCAAACTCGCGGACCGTGAGATCATGACCTGAGCCGAAGTCGGCCACTTAACCGACTGAGCCACCCAGGCGCCCCAACTCTATAATTTTTAAGAGTGTAAAGAAGTCCTGAAATCTGTCCCATCGCCTTTTTTTGTGTGACTAAAGTTCTTAGGTGTTTTCTTTCTTTTTTTTTTTTTTTAAACAAAGCTATGCCCATTCGTTTGTGTATTATCTATAGCTGCCTTTGCACTATCATGGCAGAAATGAGTAATTGTAATACAGTATGGCTACAAATCCTACAAGTTTTCTATCAGGCCCTTTAACAACAACAAAAAAAAATGCCAACCCTGACTTGGAAAATCATGATTCATCACCTGGGACTTGGCATATGACCATCGCGGACAAACTTGGGATCCTGTTACCTGGGAACAAGACAGACCCAACCACTGTCCTCATGAAGCTTATTTCCCTGTTGGGGTTTTGGAATGGAAGTATAAATGATAAATAAGTCAGTGCTGTATTGCTGGCGGCTAGGGTGGTGCCTAATGCAGTATGGACTCAGTAAATACTTAACAAGTATTTACTGAAGATCTAACTGAATGAATAAAGTAAACGTGTGTGCACGTGTGTGTGCTCACGCACACATGTGTATGTGTGTGAGAGAAAGACATGAACTATTTCACTGCTTAAATCGTTATGACTTTGTAATATGCTTTGCTATTTGTTAAATCAAAGCATTCCTTATTGCTCTTCTTTTTCAAAGTTGCCTTGACTACTTTTACATATATTTTCTTCCTAATGAACTTCAAGTGTTTTAAGTTTAATTTAAAAATTGCCTGGGGTGACTGCGTGACTCAGTCGGTTAAGCGGCCGACTTTGGCTCAGGTCATGATCTCGCGGGTTCGTGAGTTCCATCCCCATGTCGGGCTCGGTGCTGACAGCTCGGAGCCCAGAGCCTGATTCGGATTCTGTGTCTCCCTCTCTCTCTGCCCCTCCCTTGCTTGTGCTCTGTGGCTCTCTGTCTCTCAAAAATGAATAAACATTAAAACAGTTTTTTTAAATCCCTGAGGCCATTTAACCAATCCTGTTTGCTGCTTAGGTTGTTTTCCATTTTTTTCAAATGTAAATAATAAGAGATATATCCATCTCTTATTATTGCCTTAGGATACACCCATAGAATTAGAGACACTGAATCAAATGGAATGTACATTGGTAAGGCCACTGATTCTGAAAGTCTACCAGGAAAGCTCTTTCAAATAGGCAGAAGCAACTTCAGGGTATGCTTCCCTGCTGCTGATGGAGAGAAATGTTCCACCCCAAGCAACATGTTCCTGGTGGGAGAATGCTTCCTCCGTGCCTGCTGTCATAACTGAGCATGATGAAACAGATTTATTTTGTCTTATTTCCAAACTTATATTTTTTTCTGTAGAAAATTTTATGAGGCCAATCAGAAATCATTTCCTCTAACTAGAAGCTTTCAGCCGTAGTGGACAAATACATTACTCTGTATTTGGACAATGGCAATGTACGTTAACAAGGAGAAGCTCCCCAGAAGAGATTCCTACTTAATTGCGTTTCTTGTCTCAGTATTTCCAGACATTTGACCAGGGGGCTGGGGAGCAGGTTCACCAGTCTGGGGAACACGTTTCAGGAAATACCTACGGGCTGTGCTGATTCTTGTCCTGAGAAGCTTGGAGTCAGTCAGCTGTGTGCTCTCGTCCAGCTCTGATGTGTGGAGTTTTCTACGCTGCCTTGGATTCCAGTCCCAACTCCTGCAAGCAGCGGTCTGCAAGTACTTTTACAGGCTCTAACTCTGAACCACTGTGAGGAGACTCTCCATTGCCGGATTCCATAATGATTTCTACAGCATTAACCCGATGGCACAATCTTTGCCTCCCCAGGGTGTGCCTGGTTCCCCATCTCCATGTTGGAATCCACAGAAGGGAATGTGTCTCAGGGACTCTCAAATATCAATGGCCTTTTTTGACGAACCAAGCTGTCAGGTATATTTTAAATGGCTACTCTCCTTAAACCACACTGGCCCAGGGGAGTCTAACCTCTGCCTAGTGTTGATAGGCAAAATATTTAACGTCCAACATGGCCCAGCACTGACAGATCAGAATGGAGGCCAGCCCCAAACAACCGAACAGCCATCCTGGTGCCTCCCATTGGAAGACAGGCCTTGCGTCCCACCACCTTCTGGCCCTTCCCTCACTCCTCTCTTTTGGGAGTCGAATATGGTTTCTCACTTACGAAACCACTATTTCCAGATTCTTTGCAGTTCATTACAAGAAAAAAGGCATCCTTCTGGAGATAATCCTACCCAGAAATACCCTTTGGAGAAGGCCTCAGAGCAGTGCGTGCTAATCTTCTCTGCCTCAGTTGGAAGGCACAACAGGGAGAGGATGCACAGGGCACAGAGATCATGTGGGGCAGGAGGCAACCGATGCGAATTTTCACAGCAGCTCCAGGCTTGACGGATCAGTTTTATGTGTGGGCTTGGCGAGGCTGTAGTCCTCAGTAATTCAAACACTAATCTGGGTGTCCCTAGGAGATTATTTTGTAGATGTGATTAAAGTCTATAATCAGTGTAAGTAACCAAGATTATCCTATATCACCTGGGTGGGCCTGATTCAATCAGTTGAAGGTCTTAAGAACTGAGGCTTTCCTGAAGAAGAGATTCTGCCTGTGGGCTGCAGCTTCAAAGCATGCCGGGGGGTTCTCGTTGCCCTTCCTGAAAGCTGACCCCATGGACTTCAGACTTGTCTAGACAGCCCATGCACAGTCACAGAGGTCAAGTCCTTGCAATAAATCTATATTTATATCTCCATCTATACCTATGTATCTCTATTTATTTCTGCAAGTAAAAGGACGGGTAAGACCAGAAGTCTTCCAGGCCAAGATTCACAGGTCTCCCTCATATCTTCTGCGTAACTGCTCTGAGCCCAGCGCTGTGTTATTGCAAGAATACAGTGGTGAATGAAGGGAAGGGCCCTCTCGAAGCTTGTAGTCTAGTAAGGGTTGCAGACATGTAACTGGGTGATTACACTTGAATACACAGGGACTTTGATGGGGTCTGAGCAGGCTGCTAAGGAGGCACCCAGGAGGGGCACCAAAGTCAAGCAAGAAGGATCAGGGAAGGTCTCATGCAGGACGTGATATATAAGCCAAGACCAGGAGTCAGCCAAGTGAGGCTTGCAAGGGGGAGTGGGAAGAAAGTTCTAAACACAAGGAAAAATATGTACAAAGCCCATAGGAGCAAAAAGGAGCCAGAGATAGCCTGAGAACTTAACTCAGAGTACAAAGTATACAGATTGAAGAAGATCAATCATCCTCTTTTGCAAAGACTGCTCAGAGGTGTACACTTTATCCTAAGTGGGACCCATTGAAACTTCTAAGCAGGACGGTGATGTGCTAGGATCTATACTTTAAAATCTCAGTCTGACAACAGCATGGTCAGAGATGCCAAGACAGGACAGAGAAAGAGGGATTGGAGGCAGCGCACAGCCATTCCTGGTCAAGGGCTCCCTCACCTCTAGGGCAACAGAGGAAACAGACCTGGAGGGAGCTTATGAGCTGTTGAATGCCATTCCCCAGGGTGGCTCTGCATCTCTCAGCCAGCCCTTCCAGGCCATCCCTCCTCCTTTGGGTAGGCCGATATCCAAGAACCTCTCTGGGTTTTGCTAAGGCAACTAAAAGATACCTGGGAGAGAGACAGGGAGGGAGCCAGCATTTACTGAGGGTAGATGCTGTTTGCCAGGTAATCAGATTACACCCTTTCTATAGCTTTCTTCCCTTCCATCATCCCAGGAACCAGTGAATCCCTATCACCCCTCTCTCCGGGGGCAGGCAATCTGTTCAAGGGGACAAGTTAGACAGCTGGTGGTGCATCTGCCCTCAACCACGTTCTCCCCACTTCTGCAAGCATGCCAACCACGCCAGCACTCTCTCTCCCGACGTGTCATTAGGGGGACCAGGCACGCGGCATCACAGCTGGAGCACGCGAGTGAGGATGGGCTTTCTTACTCCTCGGTGACGATCATCACAGCAGTGGACATTCCCGGGTGCTTAGTGTGGGCCAGACCCTTGCTGCTAAGAAGTTCTTATCCCCAGTTTGGAGACCTGAACCTGAAACACAGAGACGAGTATGCACTTAGTAAGTGACAGAGCCAACCGCGGGACCCAGGCTGCCCGAATCCAGCACCCGCACTCTTAGCCACAGGACTACCTGCTCTGGGGAGCAGTTATGCCTGCAGGCCAGGGTTGGGTCCCAGGGAGAGGTAAGAATTTGCCTCGAATGAGAACTCCAGGCTTCATGCTTTTCTCCTGAAAGATTTCCTAAATTTGGGGATCATCCTTGGTTTGTGGTAGCTAGAGCCCTTGTAGCTTTTATTGTCCTTGATGATGTGACCAACCTCCTTGGTCCAATTAATTCAAGTTTGAGGGTTGTTAGAGGAGACTTTAGACATTCCAAAGCATGACATTATTGCTGATGATTTATATTACAGTTTAGGGACTTCAGAGCAACACGGTAGGAGTAAGCAAATAACTGAACTATCCAGATATTTCTTCAACAGCCCCTGTTTGGTATTGGGGCATTTATTCGGTGCACCGGACACCTGTGGGACAAGGCAGGCTGAGGAGCCAGTGCAGGAAACCTAGAATAAGCTTTGTGTCCAACGTCAGGCCCCAAGCAGTAACAGCAGTCTCCAGGTCACATTCTTCCAAACAAAGAGTCGGTGTCTCCAAGAAAGGGTTGGGTGAGCATTTGGGAGCAGGAAGGCTCTTCGGTCCCCTCCTCGCCTCCCGAAGGCCCGCAGTTGAACCTCAGGCTGGCCCCTCCTGGGAGGGCCTGGTGTTAATTATGATGCAATCCCCCAGCCATGCAGCCTCAGCAACAATTTCGGGAGTCAGGGTCCATGTGCAAGGCCATTAACACTAAACATGTTTTAATCCATAATTGTGTGAGATTTATTTAATTTAGGGGCTTTATTTATAGTTCGATTGGAATTGTAATGTATTTTCGGCCCTCCGCACCGGGATCTGTCAATTTTTATGGCGTCTTTTAATTGTGTTCTTCCAGGCCAGGTGCAAGCAGTTTTCCAAAGCAGGCTGATCGGAGAAGGCCTCCTGTTATGTGATGGGGGGGAGGGGGAGCGGCCCCACACAGACATGACCCTGTGCCACCATGATGGCAGAGACTCTGGGTCCTCAGTCCTCTGAGAGCCACAGCCCATCGACTGCAGCTCCGTCACAGCTTGTGGGCTGAGAGGGAGCTTCTAGACATCTTGCCACTCACACCCTTCCACCCCTTTGTTCATTCTTTTGTTTATTTAACATTTACTGAACACCTACTATGTACCAAGCCCTGTGCTTAGTATACGAGTGTACAAATAAGTAAGATGGTGACCCAGCCTATATGGACCCTTTGTGGAGAACTGAGGGCCTCCAGAATTTGCTGAGCAACTACCCAGTGCCAGGCACTAAGCTCCACACCAGAGCGATAAAGAAGGACATGGCCTGGGCTTGCGGATTCAGGAGATTTGGTCAAAACTAATTTATCTGGGAGTAATTGGAATGACTATACGTTGGCTGGGAGCAGTATGGAGGAAAGCAAGTTCGTCAATATGGTGATTTGATCCAAGCACCTCTAGGTCTGTCTTGCTCTCTGAGCTGAATAACTTGTGCTCGGGAGCAGCGCTTTATTTAGTTAAACATGAATATTTCTTAGCCTTGTTTCTGTTCAAGTGTTGGTAATTCTCAAACACCATGGGGGTACTTTCGCAACCCTTTATGCATCTTTAAGCATTTTGTCTGTTTTTCTGAGTTATTTTCTTCCCAATCGTACATTGCCACAAGCTATGAGTATTGGAGGAAAGCACCAGAAATCGAAGTAAAAGAAAGCAGAGAAGCGAAATGAGACTCTGCCAGCTGGGAACACGCAGTGAGAAAAGCCTAATTCAAATGAAGCTGGAGGAGAAAGTAGCCCTAACCCTGTGGTAAGACCAGGCACTTGATGAAGCTGGGGTCCTTGCTCAGGTAGAACAGTGTCTGGCATGTGCGAGTTGTCAATAAATAGTGAGCGAACCGATGATGAACGAATGTGGAAAACGTAACACCTAGGGACAGTGCTTCACTGGTTAGAAGACAAACATGCTTGGCCAGGAGACAAAGGAAAAAACCCTACATTTTCTACATACCTACCATGTGCCCGGCATTGTGCTAAGCGGTTTTAGGTATCAGTCAGCAAGTCCTCACAGCAGTTTGAGGTGACGTGTTATTCCCGCCTTACAGAGGAGGACACGGAAGCTCAGGGCATTTAAATAATTTGCTCAGGGTCACTGCTGACAAGAGAAAGGCTTGTGGGGAGAAGCAGCAGTGTGAGCAGGGGGCCCCAAGGGAATGAATCAAGTCACTGTGTTCTGGAGGGTCCCACACCCGGAGGTAGACAAAGCCCAGTCTCCAGAGAGTCTTTGATCCCTCAGATTCTAGAGGTTCTTTTTAGAGCCTAGATTCTTCTGAGAGGCTTTTGCTTTCTTAGGTCCATAAAGATGGGTGAGAAGTCACTTATGAGACAAATGGAGAGTTAGTGGCAGTTAAGGCTTGATAGGTGGGTTGGAGCAAGTTCTGAAGGGCCTGAGTGCCATTCTAAGGGGAGTGAACTTTCTTGGTGAGGGGGCTGAGTTCTGAGGACCTGGGTATGTCACTGGCGGGTGGGAGTCTGGGAGAGCAGTGAAGAGCCTGCAGTGACGGTCCAAGCGCAAGTCAAGAGGAATGCAAGGGAAAGAGAAGGTTATGTCAAGTGAAGGAATAGAGGCAAGCACTGTTACTGATGTGATTCGGGGGACAAGGAGAAGATGGCATTGTGCTGGGCAATCAACTGAATTAAGAAGCAGGAGGAAGAGAAGCGGGACTAGCATTCTAGTCCTAAAATGCCAGGAGGACATTCACACGTGGGAGATATCGAGCAGGCATGTGGAGAGGTGTGCCCGCGACACAAAGATGGCCTGTGGGCTAGCAATATACGTGTGAGAGCTGCTTCATAAAAGTAGGAGGTGAAAGTGTGAGGTTGGATAAAAATCTCTAAAGCAGAAAGGGCAGGGAAAGCAAAGACAAGGAGATGCCCCTAAAGGCCACTGAGAGATAATGGAGGAAGGAGGCCAGGAAAGAAAACTCTCAAAGGAGTGAAGACAGGAAGTTTTGAGGATGATGCGGTCCGTGCCAGAAACCGCAGCTGTCCGGGGGAGGAGAGGAAGGGACCACTCCATTAGGTGGTAGGGAGACACTGGCCATCTGTTAGAGAGACAAGGTGGTAAGTCAAGGGTTGAGGCAGTGAAGGTGGAGAAGCCAATGGATGAAATGTTGAGGAAGAAGAGGGACGGCTGGGCATCAAAGATGGATCCCCAAATTATGTCTGTGCCTTGGGTTAGTGAATACCCAATGCTACCCCCAAATTCTGCCTGGTCTCTTCTGCAAAGCCCCAAAGGTAAATTCTCTTTGGAATTTGTTGGTTAACCTTTGTTTGACATAAGGATTCTTTTCAGTCTGTGAACTGAGTCCTAAGGACTGGAAGGTCATGAGCGGATGTGAATGAAATAGTGGAACCTTAAAACTTTGGGGCAAACCAGGATATTGTGTTGAAATTAATTCCCTTAGGAGAGGAAAAATTATTCTATAGCAAACAGGCACAATTATTTTGATTATATAACTAGAAAAATAATAGATTTCTTATTTTCATTAAATTTGCTAAAATAAAACATGTAACTAATTTTTTAGAAATAAACCCACTTAAAAACAAAGTTGATGCAGGGCACCTGGGTGGCTCCGTCGGTTGAGCGTCCAACTTCAGCTCAAATCGGGATCTCACAGTTCATGAGTTCAAGCCCTGTGTCGGGTTCTGTGCTGACAGCTCAGATCTTGAACCCTGCTTTGGATTCTGTGTCCCCCTCTCTCTCTGCTCCTCCCCTGCTCATGCTCTGTCTCTCTGTCTCTCTCTCAAAAACAAATAAACATTAAAAAATATATATATATAATAAAGTTGATGCATATACACACATACACACATATGTACATATACACACATACATACATACACACATACATATACACGCTTTACAACTTCTTATTGTCTAAATCCGCCTGAGTGTTTTTCAAAAACCATTCTCTCCCAGTGGAAGTCTCCCCTGATCAATTTTAACATTCAGAGATTTTTTTTAAAGGTACGATCAATATAAATAATCTCTCTAACATACACACAACAGAGATTGTGAAGAATTGGCTGATTTGGCCCCAAGGGTTCTACCCAAGCAAACTTTGTACTCTGATGGTGTTGTGGGGACCTTAGGGCAGTGCTTGGAAGAGCTGCAATGTAAGTAAAACCTTGGAGAAGGGAGATGATTCTTTAAAAATTATATTTTTGGATGAATTGTATATATGAAGATGCACTTTTTAAAGGTGGCATCTTTTGGGGGCGCCTGAGTGGCTCAGTCGGTTAAGCGTCTGACTTTGGCTCGGGTCACGATCTCACGATCTGTGAGTTCGAGCCCCGCATCCGGCTCTGGGCTGATGGCTCAGAGCCTGGAGCCTGCTTCCGATTCTGTGTCTCCCTCTCTCTCTAACCCTCCCCCGTTCATGCTCTGTCTCTCTCTGTCTCAAAAATAAATAAACGTTAAAAAAAAAATTAAAAAAAAAATAAAGGTGGCATCTTTTTAATTTATTATTATTATTTAAATGTTTATTTATTTATTTTGAGAGAGAGAGTGAGCACAAGTGAGGGAGCGGCAGAGAGAAAGAGAGAGAGAGAGAGAGAGAGAGAGAGAGAGACAGAGAGAGAGAATCCCAAACAGGCTCTGTGCTGTCAGTACAGAGCCCTGTCTGGGGCTCAGTCCTACAAACCGTGAGATCGTGACCTGAGCTGAAATCAAGAATTGGACACTTAACCGACTGAGCCACCCAGGTGCCCCTAATTTATTACTCTTCTTCTTCTTCTTCTTCTTCTTCTTCTTCTTCTTCTTCTTCTAGTCCCTTTCTATGTTTGGGAAGTCTCCATCATAGGAATCTTGCATCTTGGTTACAACATTGTATCAGTCAGATTAAGCTAAGTAATGCCCTGGTAACAAATGACACCTTCCCCAATCTTAGTAGCTACAAGGCCTTAATTCATGCTAATGCTGCATGTTAACCATGGCTCTGGCTCTGCTCCACATCATCTTCACTTCTTGTACCTAGACTGACACAGCAGCCCCAATCTAGAGCAGTGCTGTCCTTGAGGCAGAGGGAAAAGATAGGGCAGAGCTCACGCTGGCTCTTAATGCCTCCACTTGGAAGTGATGCACATCATTTCTGCTCCTATTTCATTGGCTAAAATAAGTGACTTGGTCAGAGAGGCAGAGAAGTGTCATCCTTTCCCCAGGGTGGGGCAGCAAGTGTTTGGAAACACAGATATAGTTATCTTAGGGAGAACCTTCTTTCCCACTATAAGACAAGAGTAGACTCACAGGAATGACCTAAGACTGGCTAATCAGATTCTCTCACTACACTCACTGAATGCAGAGCTGACCATGCAAAGGAGCAGGGTCAATGCAGAGGTCATTCTAGGTCAACAGGGCAGCAGCACTAGCTGTAGCAACCAAAGCCCAGTTCTGGCAACATCACCAGGTCCTCATAGGATTAATTCTGTGATAGGATTTTAGTTTAGTTGTTTGCCTATTATTATTATTATTATTATTTACCATCTTGCATTCCTGTCTGCTTCCTAGACTTAGTGATGCAGTCTTTTTTTTTTTTTTTTAATTTTTTTTTAACGTTTATTTATTTTTGAGATAGAGAGAGACAGAGCATGAATGGGGGAGGGTCAGAGAGAGAGAGACACAGAATCTGAACAGGCTCCAGGCTCTGAGCTGTCAGCACAGAGCCCAACGCGGGGCTCGAACTCACGGACCGCGAGATCGTGACCTGAGCGAAGTCGGCCGCCCAACCGACTGAGCCACCCAGGCGCCCCCAGTCTTTTTTTTTTTAATTTTCCTCTAATGTTTATTCATTTTTGAGAGAGACAGAGACAGAGAGACAGAGCGACAGAGAGACAGAGTGTGAGTGGGTGAGGGCCAGAGAGAGCAGAAGGGACAGAATCTGAAACAGGCTCCAGGCTCCGAGCTATCAGCACAGAGCCTGATGCAGGGCTCAAAGCCACAAACCGTGAGATCATGACCTGAGGTGAAGTCCGACGCTTAACTGACTGAGCCACCCAGGTGCCCGAATGATCCAGTCTTCTTAGCAATTCTATGAGGCACTTGGCAGTATCTGATAGATATTTCTACATAAACAAGTCAGACTCTTTCTCTGTTGCTTTCAGTTAAGAACCTGACTGATACAGTAAGGTTTTTAGCCACCCCACCCCAAACATTTCTTCAATTCAGTTTCTACACCAGGGGTGACTGTTGCCCAAAGCCCTGTTCCCCCCACAACAAATGAAAGTCTGGCAAAGTATGAGGGCAACTTACACTAAAAGACTTTAGATAGGAAAGCCTGAGAGGGGCCCAGTTCAGTCATGGGTTCTGTGCACTCAGTAGATGGAGAGGTGCTGGATATCAAAAATTCCATGTGGGAAGGGCTTTGCTAGCAGGTGGGGAGCTGGGTAATCTTGAGATGGGAAGTGGATGGAAACGCAGTGAGGTTTCACTGGAGTGACCTCACGTTCTGGTTTGCTCAGGACAGTCCCAGGTTACTACTCTTGTGGATCTATTAATGCCTATCAACTACTTTTAGTGCCCTCTTCTTCCCTTCCCTTCCCTTCCCTTCCCTTCCCTTCCCTTCCCTTCCCTTCCCTTCTCCTCTCCTTCCCCCCTCCTGTGTTTTTCTAAAATGTGTCCTAGCTTAGACAATAAATTACATGGACACTCCAGCCAGAATGGAAATGGTCCTGGACCAGAAGTCAGAAGATCTTTATTTTAATCACAATCTAGCACGAATGTGTGGAGCAACCAATAAACCTTCTGTAACTTAGCTTCCTCATCTATAAAGTGAGGGAGTTTTTATTTATTTAGTTTATTTTTTATTTGAGAGAGAGAGAGAGAGAGGGAGAGAGAGAGAGAGCATACGAGCAAGTGGGGAGAGGGGCAGAGGGAGAGAGAGAGACAAAGAGAGAGAGAGAGAGAGAGAGAGAGAGAGAGAGAATCCCAAGCAGGTTTCACGCTCAGCATGGACCCCAACATGGGGCTTGATCCTACGACCCTGGGATTGTGACCTGAGCTGAAATCAAGAGTTGGACACTCAACTGACTGAGGCACCCAGGCGCCCCTAAAGTGGGGGACTTTTAAATCAGGGTTTTGCAGATCGGGTTCTGGTTTTTAAGAACTGCAAGGGCAGATGGAGGCAGCCAAAGGCGGAGAAGCTCTGACACTCCCAGAGAACCTCTGCTTCTATTTGTATCATGTCTTGAGGTTGTACCTGACATTGTGATTATGGTAAGAAGTGTTCTGTGGTAAGAAATAAACGTGTGTGCTTGCATACACGTGCGCGCACGCACGCACGCGCACACACACACACACACATACTTCAACCTCGACCCTTCTTCCCACTGTAGCACAAGTTTTCTTTCCTTTGCCACAAAACTTCCTAATACAGTCCACACTCATCCTCATCCCTGCATTTCTGTGGTCCAGAAAAGCTGTAGGGAGCAGTGTCTTTACATATCTCTCTCTCTTGGCACTCATAGCCTCTTGTCTGTCTGTCTTCCTCTTGCTCTCACTAGCTCTCTTTTCTCTTCATCTTGGTTCTATTTTCCTCTCACATCCAGCTGCTCAATCTACTTTATGGTTTAAATAATTATTATCTTTGCTTTGTGATAGACCTCCTCATATGTCACACCTGCTGGCCTATGAATGGGCTGCCTTTGCCTGGTCAAGTCTCTGGTCACTGTTTGGCAAAAGTCAACCTAACATGGCTTCCTTGTGTAGGGGCCGAGGGTGAAGCAGTTTTAACTAGCAAGGAAACCTGGGCTTGGTTGGCACTGTGATATATATGTCGAAAACATGCCCTGTTTGCACCAAAGGATTAACAACTTCCCCGGTCACCAAATCCAATGAATGCTTTCCAATTTTCACCTTACTTGACTTCTCCAGAGTATTCCATATGGCCAAACACTCACGCTTCAGCACTTCTAACTTGCCTCCCCTCCTTACCACGAGTCTGGGTCTGTCCTTACCCGTCTTGTCCATCTCCCTGGCTGGACTCTCTTCTCCACTCACTGCCTACTTTGAAGAAGCACTTCGTCCATGGACTTGCCAGTGTAGACATAACATCTGAGATGCTCTCCATACCTAAACTCTTGTTCCCCAGTGGTACTGTGGCCTGTGTGTGCACAGAGAACCAGCTGGAGGAAGTAGATAGGGATTTAAAAGTCTCAGTCAGCAACTGCATGGTGCTGAAGAACTCCAGTGCCACGGGCAGGAATCGGGAGCTACTTGCTATGCTAGAGAGAAAGACCGGACCATTAAGATGACAAAAACTGTGTCGTCATGCCCACCCCCCACCCCCGGCCTGCCCCTCTCCATCACACATTTTTGAAGTGTTCTCTAAGACATGTCTAAGACACGTCTATCAACGTGAAGGCTCTTAGTTAATTCCAGACCAATCCTTTCGATATTCACCTGGGGTACCTCCTGTCAAAATGTCCTGGGCTTCCCTTTCTGGGCCCTCTTCTATCAAAACACATTGCTATAAATAAGCCAGAGAGTATTTAAACCTTAAGGTGAATTTAAGTGCATGCATTTCCTCTGTAGGGTTTTCTTTTAAACCTCATCATTTGGATGTGAAGGATGCTGCCATGTTTTAAGGCCATAGCTGTAAAAACAAACAGAGGGTGAATCCTGTAGAACCCAGGGGTGAGAGGGTGGGAGAGGCAGATTTCACTCCCTCTGAAATCAGATGACCAGGGGACTCACCTCTACTTCCTATTCTTTAAAACAAATGAATATAAAGAAAAATGGACCTTTCCTCTGTGGACAGTTCTATAAAATTCAGTACATACATAGATCTGTGTCCCCACATAGCAAACAAGACACAGGACAGTTTTTTCTCTCCCAAATGCCTTCCCACTACTCTCTGGAGCCATGACCTCCCCCAGCTAGGCCCTAGCAACCACTTGTCTATTCTCTGCTGCTGCAGTTTTATTTTCCAGACCATATCCTATAAATAGAATCATACACAGGGCAGCCTTATGTCATAAGTGCCCTAAGTATCACATCCACATACATTGAAAACAGCATCAGACAATGCTGTGGTTTTTCTTTCAATTATAAAACAATTAACAGGAGAAAAATAACATTATATTTGCCCATATTTTTATCATTTCTCCTGCCCATCTTCCTTCCTCCCTCCCTCCCTTCTTTCCTTCCTTCCTTCCTTCCTTCCTTCCTTCCTTCCTTCCTTTCTTCCTCCCTTCCATTCTCTCTTTCCTTTTTTGCTGAGATTCCAGTTTTCTTTTTGCGATCATTTCCCATCTTTCTAAGGAATTTCCTTTCACAGTTCTCTTGGAATGTGGACGCTGGAGAAAAAAATTGCGAATTCCTCCATCAGAGAATGTTTTTAATTCACCTTTATTGCTGAAGAGTTTTTTTTCCTGGATTTAGAATTTCGAGTTGATATTTCTTTTCTTTCAGCACGTGCAAAATGTTATTCTACTTTCTTCGGGTTTTCTTGGTTTTTGATGAAAAAAGTCATTCCAATGGTTCCCCTATGTGTAACATACTGTTTTCCTCAGGTTTTTTTTTTTTTTTTTTTTTGAGATTTTCTTTTCTTTTTTTCTTAATCTGTAGAATCCAGTAATTTGACTTTGCTGCATCTGGGTGTTCATTTCTAATTTTTTAAAAAACATTTATTTGTTGTTGACAGAGACAGACTGAGCCTGAACGGGGGAGGGATCAGAGAGAGAGGGAGACACAGAATCTGAAACAGGCTCCAGGCTCCGAGCTGTCAGCACAGAGTCCGACATGGGGCTCGGACACACGACCACCAGATCATGACCTGAGCCAAAGTCAGAGGCTCAACGGACTGAGCCACCCAGGCGCCCCACTAGGTGTTCATTTCTTTGGCTTTATCACGTTTGGGTTTAATAAGCCTCTGGAATCTGTAGGTTTATGTCTTTTTGCCAAATTGAGGAAGTTTTCAACCATTAGATTTTCAAATACGTTTTCCTCTCCATGATCTTTCTCGAACCTTCCAACCTGGCCTTTTCAGTCCTTTGGCCAGAGAGCCGAGGCTCTGGAGGGACCCTGCTCACCGGCAGGACCAAACCGTGGGAGGATAGATGGAGATAAAAGGGGTTTCCCCGCCCTGGAGACAGCAGCTTCTATCAGGGGGCAGAGCTTCGGCTCCTGCAGGATCCGGCTGCTGCGGTTACTGCTCTTGACAAGCACTGCTTTGATTTGAGGCAGACACTCAGAAATGGAGGGGAAAAAATCGGCAACTTCTCCCACTCTTTTTGAGCACTCACTGTTTCCTGCCCAACTTTTTGACCACAGGGCTTCTGGAGATCCATTTGTCCAGGTCTGATGCCCACTCACGGGTTTCAGATTTCCATGAGTGCAGGCCAACCAGGGCATACAGGAGGGGAACAAATGGCAAAATAAGGCCATTTCAGTGGCACTTTGAATCCCGGTCTTCCTTCTCAAAGCTTCTGTTACTATTTGCTTCTCAGAGCCCACAAATAGCTGATCCATGCATTCTCTCCAGGTGTGAGAGCAGCCTCCTTCACCTAATCATAAGGCTGACTTTGACTTTGGTATTTAGCAAAGGGCTCCATCCACCAACCCTTATCCCCCATTTATTCTGCCAATGTGTATGGATCACCTACTAAGTACCACAAACTACAGGCTAGAGGATCAGCTCATCTTTAAGGTGTTTAGAACACAGTGCCCCCGTGTTCTACACAACCTCCTGGATTTCACCCATATACTGGCTTCCCCCCGCCCCACACCTGTGCGCACAGATCTATGAAAAGTGAGTGGGCTTTGCTGCTTCCTTGAAAAAGCAAGTCTGCATGTGAGCCCGAAACCATCCTCACATGTGAGCTCTGTGGGTGAGGCTCAGGGCTTCGGAGAGAGTCATATTTTTCAAACACACAGGTTTGTGGTTTCTGAAAGAACAGAAAGCAGAAAGCATAACATCTTGCAGGATTACTTTCTGCTGAAGACCAATTGATGGGACATCTGAAAATAATCAAATAAGTGTCTTGTTTTCAGCCTGCAAATGACTTTGTGAAACTTTGGAAGGAAATTCTCCACTTAAGGAAAAAAAAAAAAAACAAGAAAAATGGAAATTGAGATCATGAGGAAGAACAAAGATGGGGAATTATGAGAGTGCTTTGAATTGTTAATAGCATTTATATTTGTAAAAATGAATCTCTCTAAAAACCTGGAAGTGGACTAATAATTTTAAATCACCTCACATAGCACATACCTAAAACCCTGATAACCTCCAACTTCAATTGCTAATGACCATTTTCTGGAGCATTCCAAGGACCTGAAGTTGCTACACAATGTACAGAACTCTGGATTCAAAATTATTGAAGCCTTTGATATTTTTTTTTCCCTCATAAGTTTTTATATTTGGAAAGAAGTCAAGGTACAGTCCAACCCCAGAGGATCAAAATATATTGAACTGATTAAAAAAAAAAAAAGGTATCAGCCAAGAAAACAGAAACTGAACCGAACATCATAATAAGGAAAATAAAGGAGGGCAAAGAAAAGGCTGAAGGTGGCGTGTATAAAAGACAAAGTCGAAGGAGAGGTTGCACCTCAGGAGGAAAAGGTCTGCTGGCCAAGGTAAGTCAAATTAAGGCAGGTTGATGAGGATAATTGGAGGCAAATGAAATTCAACGTCATCAAAAACCCGGGCTCAGACAAGGAGGGACTGGAGCAAAGAGAAACTTCCCTGAGGTTGCACTGGTTAAGGGTGACTTAGAGTTCCTATAGCATTTCATTAATATACAAGTCAAGTGTTGCTAATATCCAGTGTGGATGACAGACAGTTGTACTCTGCGAATTTCTGGTTTCTAATGATGCATTTGAGCTTTATTTTTTACAGCTGTCCTTGTCTTAATCCTTTACTTTTTTCTCCCCCGGGGTTTAATGGTTTCTAGTTATGTATCAGCAATTTAAGCAGCATGCCGCCCATCAGGCAGCACATGGTTTGCGAAGGTTGTGGCATTTGGGTCGCCACTAGTTCTCTGGAAGGCCAAGTGCTCCTGTGAACAGCACAGCAAACTCTCTCGTAGGATTGGAACGCGGCAGCGCAGGACCAGGGCACACGCTAGGAATCTAACCAAATGCCTTTTGCAAACAGCAGCTCAATGAGGATTCCTGCCATGAGGCAAAATGCTTGGAAAGTTACTATGTGCTGGCATCACTGGGTTTGGGGTCAGCATGCTGAAACCGGGACTCATTATGTTCCTACCATGCCAACTCGGTGCAATTAGCCGAACACGATAATTTCCCGAAGCCATATGTTGATCTTTAGGGGAGGACAGGCTTTGTATGCCTGATGGCTCCGAGCTCTGACTGGCATGTCCCAGCTTCAAGCACATTTCTGTAAATCAGGGTAACACACACAGCAATCGAAGATGAGGTAGGAGAGCCAGCCTGGATAGAAGCAGAAAACAGAGCGGGGCTGTGTACTTGTTGACTGTTGCAGTGAGTTGGTTTTCTTCTTCTTTTTTTTTTTTTTCAAGGAAGGTTTCAGAGAAAGGTCAAGGGAGCACCACTGTGTGCAAGGCTGTCCCTCCCTCCCTCGACAAAATAAAATCAATGGAAGGACCTAGAACACAATAAGTTATGTTCCAGGGCTGCGTGGACTGTATTCCCATTGGAGACCTATCAATGTGAACTAGCACTGTTGGGAAATCTCTTCAGCTAGCCCTGTTAATCAATACCTCTGTTCATTATACGTCTCTGATGAATATGGGTAATGATTGGGTGCCCGAGAGTCAGGTGACTAAAAATAACTGTGCCTTACTGAGGATCGATAGATTTTCCCCCCAGTATTACTTGAGGCAATTCAATATTCTCAGCCGCCCCTCCTGAGCCCCCACCAATGCGATCCTCTCTGGTCTTCATTGATAGATCAGCCCTGTCCACAGAGCAGCTTTATTAAATTAGTAGCACTTAATCTACTGTCATATTGTCAACCGACACAGGGCAAACTAGCAGACAGCAAGCCTTCCAGTGGCTCAGGAGAGCAACTGGCCACAACCCAGGCAGTTTGATTAGCTTTGTGCCAAGAACTGTCTTCATGGGTGCCTCTTTGCTAAACGGGAGGATTTCTACCATTTAGTAACATTTAAAACAACTTTTTTTTTTTTTAAAGAAGAAGTTGCTGTTTGAAGGAGAATTCTTGCCAATTACAGACATGTTGTGACAGATGAAAAGATCATAATTATGCTTGGATTCCCTGCAGGAGTGCATTAATACATCCGTGACATTTAATAACCACCTGCACCAATGGAGGTTGACTTCTCCAAAGTTGTTTAACTTTTCGTTTCTTCGCCCTTTCCCCCAAACCCACCTATGGGTGCTCAAAAGCAATCAAGAAGGGAGACCCCATCAAGGCTTGGTGGCTGGCACCCCTGCTGCTTTGCATGGGCCCCTCAGTCTGTGGTGTCCAAGACTGGCTGGACAGTTCCTCACCATGGGCCTGATGACAGCCAGCAACCAGACGGGTATGAAGAGCCCATCCAGCCCCTTGCAAACCAGAGGCCTTGGGCAGGGGCCGGGGGGTGGGGGGGGGTGTGGTGGGCAGCGCGCTATAAGGTCTGGGTAGCTCACTTACTTGCTGATGGACCAGAGGAAATTGGTGAAGTGGGTGGAACATTCTGGGGAGATGGGCAAATCCAGCTCTAGGGATGGAGAACAGAAAATGCCAACTGGGAAAGGAGACTCCAGGAAAAATTAGACTGGATTAGCCACGTTTTTAGCTAAGATTGTTGTAAGAGGTAGGGGTGATAGTAAATAATGCTGAGTCAAAAGCATCTTCTCTATGCTTCTTTCCATTGTCCCTCAAGCAGTATGACAGGGGGAGGAAATGTCACCGATTATGACATCTTTCCATCTGCTAGTTTTATTTCTAGATTATAACAAGCACAATCTGCAGAAAACCACTGCCCAGGGAATGTAAACTGAAACACAAGCATTTAGTCTGAAAAATATATATAGTCATCATCCTGTTGGCTGCTGTCCACAAATTTCAAAGGGCGGGGGAGGGAAGAAAATGTATCTGTAGAAAGCTAGGTTGCAAAGATATCTAAGTTCTTCCTTTGGTCTTTCTTTCCCTAAAAGAGCTTGGGCAAAGGGCTTCGGGGAAAAGGAGTTCTGGAGAGACAGAAAAGTCATCTCCCGAAGGATAGCTTTGGTGTGGAAGACTCCGGACAGTGTTTGCTGGGCTCTGTCGGGACTGGCTAGAATCTTCGTAGCTCTGACTCAGCTTTGCCATCTGAGCAAGAGATGAGCTTGATCTGCCTAAGAAGTGTGTTCAATAATACTAGGATTCGGTCCAAATAGGAGACTGACTCTGAGTTATACAACAAGTGTGCTTCAATAGGGTGAATTACCGTGTGAGCTGAAGTGTTACTAAGTGTATTTTGTAAAGGTCTGTTGGCGTTTGCTGAGGTTTCTCCAAATCAAGAAGGTAAGAAGAGGTCAGTGACTGATAAATCTTTAATATAAAAATTGTACAAGAATTCTGATACAAATTACAAGAGGTATTTGGACAAAATATGAATAAAATTCCATTTACATCCCCAAACCCTTATGCATTTTATGCAAAAGACATACTGTAGACAGTTATAGTACAGAAAATACAACAAAGGAAGTAGTAAATAAAAAATTTTTAATTCCCTTAGACTACTAATCAAAACAAACCGAAAAGCAAAACAAAACAAAACAAAACAAAAACCTTGTTCAAGGTACATACAGTATTTATGAAGCTACCGACATCACGAGTATTATTACATCAGGGTGATGCAAGCTGTCCCCGTCCCTTGGTGCAGCTACCATTTGTGGTACAGACTTTGGTTCTGCGACAGGCTTTACTTAGCGGAAGAGACTGGTTTGATGCAGATGAGAACAACAGAAAAAAACTGCATAGACCCCCCCAAATTTGGGAGGGCAGGGGAGGGAAAGGACATATCTTGGTGAAAATTCCTTTTCCTCAAGATATTTCAATTCCCTTTGGCCACTCTTGCTGTCAAATATGCAGGTTGAGTCAAATGTTTTTGTTACTGAGACACAGCGGTGGGTTTGAGGTGAATTAGAAAGTTACGTGTTCTCCCAACTGTGTGAGGGATCTTGCTACTTCTAGAAAGACTGCTGCATGATCCACAAAGGAGAACAGAGAGCTTTCTTTCCCCAGAGCCCCAACTTGCCTCCATCACTAAGGAAAGGCCCAGGTGGCGTCAGACCAAAGTCTTCTCCTGGTTCCTCGAATTTCCTCGACCCTCTGACTTCCACCTACCCACATTTAGCTCTCCTGCACTGTTTTTTTTTTTTGTTATTGTTTTTGTTTTTGTTTTTTTACTGGTACTGGTAGGAAAATGGTAAGATTTCTCTGCAGGGCAGCTGAACCAAAGTTTGCACAAGAAAGCGAGTGCACCATATATTATAAATCTTAGATAGTCATATCAGGTTAATACATAATACTAGAACATCTCATTCACTTAATTCTTGTTATGTAAACCCTGGACAGGGTAGAACACACAAATGTTTCCAAAGCGATCAAAATCAGGATGAAGGGGGGAGTGTTCTACCTTCTTGTTTAAGAAAAGACTTTTTTTAAGGGGAGGGGGTGAGATCAGAAGAAGAGCAAAGGGCGGGAGTGGAAAGATAATGGAAAAGTCAGGGGAGATTAAGATAGGCAATGAGACGAACGGATTACTCTGTACAGAGACATGCAAAAACGCTCCAAATTGAGTACTAGATGAAAAAAAATAAACAATCAACCTTGGTTTATACATCTCAAGTGAACCTATTAACTCAGCACATTGTCTGGGAGTGCAGGAGCATCATACCTCATGAATCAGTGCTTCTCAGCCTCACTGCACTGATTCACAGGGGGGCGGGGGATGGTTTGTCTCCTAGCGTGGAAGGCAGCGAGTCTTCCACTGACACTGAGCCAGGTCAGCTCACCTTGCAGGTGGCACTACCAAGAGGGTGGGTTTTTCTCCCCCTCTTTTGGAAAACACTTGCAGGGCCAGGTGAGAGGGCCTCTCTCACTTATCCAGGGGCTCCCCAGAGTCACCTTTCCATCCTTGCGTTCCGCAACAGAAGTGGGCAGGGCCGGTTAATAATGGATCAATTCACCATCTTTGTTGTGCATTATTTCAACACCACATTTGGCAACAGGAAGCCTTATAAAGTCTTGGTATAGCACTTAGATATCCTCTTTTCAACAAATATATTTTTATACTATCTACTCTCCATTTTTGTTAAAATACCTTTTTTTTCCCTGCTCTTCCTTCCCTTCAAAGATTCTTTTTTAAAAATGAAACTTAAAAAAAGCATTAAGAAAATTAGAAATGTCCTCAAACATCCCTGTTATTTCAAGGGGAAAAGCTAATATTAGTTAAGCAGATTCTGTGCAATTTTGGCAATGGAGTTTTTAATTAATTTAAGATTCTATGATGATGTTTGATAAATGATTGTACTATATACATTTGGGGGAACTTAAAAAACATCAAGTCAACTGCTTTTTCTCTGACCCCAAGAATCCTTATTCAAAGTGCTTTTCTTCCCAGTCCTCAGACTGGTTAATGAAATTATTTCGCACAAGTTTGTCAACAAGGACCTGTTAAGCTTTCTATCTTTGAGTCTGCGGCTTTTCTCTTTCCAAATGTTCACATCAAAATGACACCTGCATGAGTCTCGTTCAGTTGACAAATATATTTGCAATGTGACTGCAGCACCAACACCTTCCCAGACGGCTGGAAGGAAGCGTGGGGTCCCCGGGTTCCGCAAGGAGGACGCGCGGATCGGATCGATCTTGCGCTTCATGTGGTCACTAACTAGCCACTTCTCAACCATCATTTTAGTAGATCAAAGGAGTTCACTATACCAAAATAGCAGCTAATACTTACACACAATTTGGGCTCAAGGTATTTTGGAATGCAGCATTTTCACGTGTTCCTATTTTGTACCTTTTGTCCCCACTTGATTTTGTAAAGCTCACTGTACTTGTAGTTACCAACATTCTCCTAACGTGGAGAATTTTACCTTTTACACATAGGGTAGTCCCTGTTTTCGTGATTAAAATAACAAGCCCCATGCTCCCCCCTCCCCGCCACTTTTTTTTTAGATTGTCAGTCCAGTGTAACAAAACGAAGGTTAATCTGTCGTGTTACACTATGCATTCGGAGGTTGTTGTCATTTCAAGATATGCGTGTACATTTAGACCAATGGTTGGCTGCCAAAGCTAAAACAACAACAACTTTTACCACCAGGCACAACCAGTCTGTTTCCAACATGTGCACTTTGTGAAGGGAAAGAAAAATATTTTAATGCTTTCCTTCCAGAATATGGAGTGATCTAATCTTCCCATGCCACTGCCTTGCGGGAAATGTTGCTCGAGTTACAGGGCGACACCCTATACCCTCCAATGAGTGGGCATGGAATTGCAATACTTAAGATTCTAAAGACACAAAGAATTCTGTCACAGGGTCTCTCTACTGACCCTTTATTTAAGAAGTCATCTTGTTACTGTCCACTTAACAGCTGGAGAGGGCATCGAGAGGCAGCCTTGGGCTCACCAAAGGTGCAGTTCAGTAGGCGTTTGCTTGTGTGTTGGGAGGGCAGAGAGGGAGGGAGAGAAGCAAGAAGTAAGAAGAGGAGAGGGAAAGAAGGAGGAAGGGAGGGGTGGAGAAAGAGAGAGTGAGGAAGAGAGAGAGAAAGGGAGAGAGAGGGAGAACTGTGAACGTGTGTGTACATCAGGGAACTCAGTGGGAAAGCGGAGTCCTTGTACTCAATTTCCCCTTCACAAGGGATAAACAGGCAATTACGCATCCTTTTATATTTGATGGCCAAGTGCTGAACTGGAAAGCACACTATTAGTTTGTGTCCCTTCAGGGCCAGGGCAATAAGTAGCCAGGAGAGCTGGGGCTGAAGCAGAGAGGGTGTTGTCTGCTGTTAGTGTGACAGTCTTGTCAGCAGCATTCACATTACTGGAAGGTAATAAAGTGACAAGTAAGTTATTAGAAAGATATGAGGTGAAATTGAACTGAAGCTTCTCACTGCTCAGTCCCAGCTTTTTCCTTTCCTCTTCTGTAATGGTCCACTATTTGTTACAGACTGAGCCTTGTCTTGATACTCTATATAAAAAAGGTATTTTTTTTTTTTTTTGCAGTAAAGGTCAAATGAATTTACGGTAACACTTTAGAGAATATAGTTTTATAACAACTATAGTATGTTGCTTCAAAATATATATAGCATTATAATGAACAGTAATGCTGATCCAATTTGGTGTACTTGTAAAAATGCTCATTAAAAAAAACATTATTAGGCATTTGGAGTTTTCAACAAATGCCAAAAGATGGTATTTCATGTCCAGTTATTGCCGCATGGGCACAAGCATCATCTTGTGCAAGATGTGGACAGAATGGGGATGATGAAAGGACACAAGGAAGGATGGATGTTCGGGCAGACGACAGACTAATTCACTGTCAGTTTTACAGCTGGATTTACATAATACTAATCCAAAGTTACCATTTCTGGGGAGAAACTCTCCAACAATAGGGAATGGTCTTAATAAGGTATGGTCTTAATATTAATATGAGCTAGACTAGTACATGGTTTAGCTTTGAGGGAAAACATGCAAACAGGAAAGCCACTTTTATGCTTCATAGGAAGATAAATGAGCTCACATTTTGATCAAGAATTCTTTAGCTAAGTGGCAATACAGTCATGGCTACAGGGGCAGGCAAAGTAATGATGGAGAAAAGACATTTAAGAGCTCAGTTTGACCACTGGCTTTTTCTATACCCTGGGTGACCCATCACATCTTTTTGCTCTCCTAAGGGACTCCACCATCACTTCCCACCCAAAAACAAAACCACAAACAAACAAACAAAAAAGCCCCACAGCTGCCCTTGGCTCTTCTGACCCATAAGGATCCTCAGTTATTCCACGAGTTTTCTTCGCTTTCCCCTCTTCCTCAGACTGGGGTGCAGTGATGCACCTGTCACAGGGCGTTCTGCGGGGCAGTGCATCGAGATGCTCTCACCCACTGCTGGGAAAAATTGTACCAGACTTTTCTTTTGAACAAACACTTCCAGTTCATTATTTTCTTTCCCAGCTATGCCCAACCAGGGAAGGTTCCTATCCCCTACTCAGTATCCCTTGCTCTGCTTTTGGAAAAACTCATTCCCACCAGTCTTTTTTGGTACCTGCCTTTTATTGCCCTCCTTACACACTTAGACCCCTTCCATTAAAAATCAAAGAATGGGAAGAAATAGCAACATCCTCTAATTCGAATAGTTTTTTTTTTAAAATGACATTTGTTCTAATTGCTTAAAAGTTAAGAAAAAGGGTGTATCCATAGGATAAAAGAAAGGTTCTTCCGGATGACTGGTTTATGATAGCAGATTAGTGTGTCTTATTACAGATGAATTTTATTTACTCTGTTAACAGCCAATCTAATCCAACACCAACACACCAGGTACAAGCTGGGACTGCTCAGGTCAACACTTAGCAGTAAGTAGTGTGTCCACCTCAATCCGATTACTGGCTTCTTTATGTTTTAGTGGCCTCCATTCTCATTTTCCCATTTGCTTGGTACACAGCTGGGGTGTGTACATGGGAAGGGGAACAAAAGGTCACTTTTTATCTGGTGGCACTCTAGGGCATGGGTTCTCCTGAGTAAAATGGGGAGAATGCCTACAGAACAGCCTCTTCTTAGAACTGCTCTTTTTTTTTTTTTTAAGAGCAATGTATACACTAACAGGGCTATCAACCAGTTAAGTGTCTCTCTCCTCTTATTGGCAGGGCCTGGAAATTCATGACCAAAGAAATCACACTACAAGGACAGTGGCACCATTGTGCTAAATATGTTTTCAAAAAAGATGTTTGTCACGTTGAGAAGGAAAACATTAATACCTTCAAACCTTCAAAAGCCATCAGGCTGAATTGGACAGCTAGACTAAGATCTGAGATGCGTTACACTGGGTTCACTTATCTCAATACAATTCGTAGCAGAACAAAGAATGTCAAGCTTTTTAATCACATTTTAAAAACCAAATTACTTATTATCTATCCTTTCTCTTGCTCTTTGTCATCCCCCTCCATAAGCATGCAGATATTCCCTAAAGCAGACTAAGCCTTTCTGATATGTACAAAAACATAGTTTAGAATGATCAAAACAGTAAGTTTCAACATCAGCTAGTGAACATGCACATTAATAATACTGCCTCATTTTCTACCTGTGACAAAACTGTGGTTAAAATTAATCAAATGGGAAAAAGCTGCTTCGATGAAAATCTGCATCGCTGTTAATTTTCAGCTAGCACAGGATGGATGCAGCTCGAAAGAAACAGTTTCACAAAAGAAAACTCCTATGAAGAAACAAACAAGTAGGAGCAGACAACGATGATGGGCCCAGTGATTAAAATGCTTTCTCCTTCCTGTTTGCAAGTAAGCCTTGGGGTCACCATCTTAAGGAGGTTTACAGTTAAGCCAAACATTGCACTCGGGCGCACACCCAAGAACAGGCAACGCTTTGGGACGGGAACCTCTGTGCGGTTCATAATTTTACATTTCATGTACCGCTTCCATCCACTCCCCCATGCCTTTTAAGCAATAATAGGCTTTATATTGGAATGTGTTATTCACCCATTTAGAAGGCCACCATAACATCTGGGCACTTGAGGCACAAAAGTAGTAGCAAATAGGGGAGATACTTAAAAAGAGCCAGTTGCCCAGGACTCACTGCCATTTCTCTGACAAAATGCAGGTGAACACATTCAAATTTCCAAGCAAGGGAAATTCTAGTTTGAGAATCTCATTACTTCTGGACTGTTCCAACTGGCTCTCCGCATTAGCCCAGTTTGTGGCAAGTAACAAACATTTGTTCTAAGCCTGGTTCATCTACTGATGTGACCTGCTGACAGCTATGGAATTCACTCACTAGGACTATTTGACCTTTTAGTTGACATTAAACAGACTAAACACTGATTCTGTACAAGATGAGTTCTAATATCTCAACCAACAGTGTCACTTTTAAAAATCACTGAAATAAAAATGTGTTATTTTCATAAAGCTAAGTGTAATTCAGCCTACCACAGTCCAACAGCTAGTGTTTCCATGATCTTTTGTTGGGATACTAAAAACATTTTTTTTCCACCCTTTCGAATCGAATCATTTCGTAATGGGGCAACAGCACAACACAGAGAACGCTAAGAGGACCAAAATGTTTGCAAACAAACTTTCATTATTCTAGTTCAGTTTTTCACAAACATACTGTACATAGTCTTATATGGTATAAAACAAAGGAAAACATCTCTGTCTATTCAATTTAACACAACACCAAAATAAAGCAATTAAGACTTTGGGGAATTCAAAGGTACAAGAAAACAAAAATGGTTATTACTAATTCCTCAGCTTTTTACCGTAAACATTTGTCATTTAACAGACATAGTGTTTGATATGGTTTCTTTTGTACTGCAAATACTTTTGGTCTTTCCTCACTGGAGAACAAAGTGAATTAAATGAACCCCATAGTATCCTCTGAAGGAGATGAGAAGATGAAGCTTCTAGACAAGTCTAGCTTATCTTTAAGAATCTATTGTTTCTGAAATTTTTACAAATAAAAATACTGAATCCTCAACTAATGATGCTTATTTTTGGAAACAATAAATACTGTGAGGTACAATAAATCCTACAGGAATAATAATAACAACAGAAACATATTAACAGTTTCCTTTGGCAAATTTAACGGAAGTGAATGCTGATGTGAACATAGAAAAAATAATTACAAAACATATGAAAAATGGAAACAACATGCAAAGTTAAAACAAAGGGGGGCATTTCTAACTTTTAGACTGAGGAGAGAAATGTTTGAGGCCACTAAATGCAGAAAAGAAATACATTCTCTTTTAAATTATTGTGTACTGTTAGACAAAATATTCCTTGTTTATCTGTCTCCCCCCCTCCCACCCCCACCTTAAAAAAAAAAAAAAGAAAAAAAAAAAACAAATACAGTCTGCAGTGCACATCCTAATGGTTTTGGCTGCAGACTGAACTTGAGTAAATATCATCATTTAGTGAGTATGTTGTGGTAGCTGAGGGCTGCCCATGTGGTTAACCAGCTCAGGCAACATGTGTAAACATCGGAAACAAAACAAAACAAAACAAAAAAGGTTTGGAGAATCGCCTCCCCCTCTTTCTCACTCTCAATTGCTTGGTTTCAGGCTTGCTTTCATTTCTCTCTGACAAATCATGTGGGGAAACACAAAACACTCAACAGTGAGAGATCCTATTTTAAACCCCCCTTCGTCTGGCTTTTCAGAAAGGAGTGTTGCTCAATTCAAGTTCAGCACATGTTTTCAAAGCTTCCAAGTACTGCTGCTGTGAAACGTCTTTTGATTTTGTCTATCAGACAGGCCTGAATCATAGGACTACTGCAGAACTTGCAACAAATTACACAGCCATACAACAGACCAACCCAGTTCAGACTTTTGCTTTCTTTTTAAAGGAGAAGGGGTAGGTCCTGCAAATGAGTGTTCAACACTGTTACTGCATTCAGCTTTGTTCCATAGTGAGTAATTTGGGCTTTTGTATCCTGAAATATTATCCTGCCTCTGAAGAATAAATGCCTTGGCTGTTTCACACCACATAATTTTGTTTTCCTTTTATGTAACTTAACATATAAGCAAGAAGGATGCAATGTTGATTCTAATAACATTCGGCACTTGAAAGAATCACCAAGTGTTTTTTTTTTGTTTTTTTTTTTAAAGCAGTTTTCTGGTGGCCGACAAATTGGCCTGTGGTTATGTTGAGTGACTAATTGTATTTTCTTTTCTGGAAACCTGTGCAAAGTTGGCAGTTTTGTGTTAACACTAATACTTTTGTTTGGCATTTGTGCCCTATACTGACCAGACCATTTTTATACAAGTGAATTTTTTTAAAAAAGACACTTACTTGAAGTATGGCAATAGTTTAAGGATAAAAAAGAAGCATGGATATTACACGTCCCCTTGTAGTGTATGAAAAAAAGTGCATGACTGGGTTTATGTACTAGTACAGGACATTTTCAAAAATCAGATCTGTGCTGTAAAGCATGCCAGCACCTCCTTATCACTCTATCTAGCAGGTAGTAAAAACAAGACCATGGTTTTTTTGTTGTTTTTTTTTTTTAAAGAAATGTGCATTAATGCTAACATAAATGAAAAGAGCTAGCCAGCAAACTATTTTTTTTCCTGCATATCTAACAGCTGGATGTAACTGTAAAAATTAAACAAAAGAGTTAAACAACCATCAATACAATTGCTTTACATCATTGGCCTCTCAAGGCTAAATATTTACAGGTGAATCTGCCATGCTTTAATTGAAGATTCTCTCAAAACCTTAAAGTTCACAAAAGACAACTATTAGAAGTTCCTTTTTTGTTTCTTTTTTCTTTTTTTTTTTCCCTTTTATATTTTTGCAGGCAACAGTCATGGGTACAAGAAACTGTCCCTTTGCAGAGGACCAAGAATTCTTATTCTGTCAGAATTTGGGCCGGTTGCACACTTTATGTGTGTGTGTGTGTATGTGTGTTTTAAGGGTACTTTGTTTTCACGCCCAAATTAAAGATCCCACCCCTTTCCCAAAACTATAAAGGAAAAAGAAAAACAATTTCAAAAGCACCTAGTGTTTATCTTTTTATATCTAAAGAAAAGAAAATGTGTGTGTGTGTGTGTGTGTGTGTATGTAGACACAGAGGCGTACATGTGTATACACACACACACACATACACACACACACAGGTACACAAGCACACACTGACTATGGCAGTTCAAACATGTAGGCCATCTGGTGAGAGCTGGCATTTGTAGTGTCCATTCTGAGACTAATCTACTGAAGTGAAGGGAATGTTTTTGTGGAGATTAGGGTTCTGACTGTGCCGATTTCGGCTTCGCACAGAGGAGAACATCATATTGCAACCAGGGACTTTGCACTTGTGCATTTCTCGCAAATGCACAGTTTTGTAGTGCACTCTCAGAGTCCCCTTGTTGCTGTACATTTTGTGGCAAATGTTGCACATGATCCCACCATTGCTCCCGGACAAGCTGTTGAACATCAGAGATCCTGAAACTTCAGCCCCTAGACTGCCAGGGAGGGCAGGGGCCTCGGCCTTGTGCGCTGACTCCCCACTGTCACTCGCCCCGTCAATGTCGTCGAGAAGAATACCCTCGTCGCTGCCTGCGTCGGATTCTCGGGAAGAATGGATGCTGCTGCTGGACTGGAGGCTGGAGGTGGTGCTCAGGTCAAGGACCATGTAGTCCTCCGCCATGCCTCTCCCGTACCCGTTCAGGTGGGAGTCTTCAGTCCCTGCGGGAGAGGAGGCGTCTTCCCTGACATCGAGCCCCAAGGGGTGCTGGGCACCATAGATCTTCATCAAAAATTCATCCCGGAGGCCCTTGCTAAGAGAGGGCTGCGCTGAGTCCAGGCCCATGTCATCGAGTTCTTTGGTCAACAGTTTGCGATGCAGGTTTATGTTGGCACTGTGTCTAGGAAAACAAGAGGGAAGGGGGGGGGGTAGGTGTACAGGGAGTGGGGAGGGGTGAGAAAAAGGAGAACATTTTAAAATTGATTCAGCTTCCACCAGGCATCAAATAAGCACATTCATTGCTAATTACACCATTATAAAAGCAAACATTTCCCTACATCGTCAGGATTTTGGAGTAAGTGGTAGTGGGGAGTGCAATAAGGGGAAGTTTTCATTAACATCATTTTTATAAGAGTAAAATTCTTCAATGGTAGGATGAATGCAAGCCCATGCACCTTTTTCTCAATGACAGTTCTCTTAGCTTTACTAGGTAGCAGCATCAGCTGCAGAGAATCTCATGGCAGAGATTTCAGAATATATTAAATAGGACAAAAGAATGGAAACTTTCTGCTGTCTAAACTGAAGAATTTGAATTTACACCTAAAAAAAAACCCCACAAAGCAAAACAAGCTCTTTTTGTCCTGTAGCGCTTTATTTAGAGGTATAAAAAAGATCATTTTTTAAAAAAAGTAAATGGTCTAGATAATTTCGATTTAACTTCAAAAAATAATGAAATCTTTCCCCCTCACCTTCCTACACTTCAAGTTTTATGTAGGAAAAATTTAGTTTTACAGATTAGTAATTTGAAATAGGGTTACAGACTATCATAAATCCCTTTCCTCAGAATAATGTGGGATCTCAACTTATCTAATAGGAAAATAGACTTAATTTTCAGAAACCGCTGCCTTTTAGAGTTGAACATGCTTTCATCAAGTAATTCGAGTTTTAAAATGTAATCCTTTAAAACAAAACCTGAAAAACAGAAATTGTTTTTTAAAATAAAACCCACCCACCATTTAAAACATCACACTTAACAACAGAAAAAAACCCAAAGAGACAAAAAAAACACCCACACAATAAATACCCCCCAAATTAAGCACAATATACAGTCCCTCTACTTTAACAACTGGAATCTGCACTTCTAAGACAAGCAAAACTTTTACTCTACTAAATGCTTTGCTTGTGCAAAAAAAAAGAAAAAATAGGATTTGTCCCACAGCATCCATAGATCCGGATGTCATGATTTACAAAGCCTGATATGTTATTATCTCTCTGAAAACATTGCCTTTGTATTTACACCCCCCATTTATTTTTAAAGTGCCCTTGGGCATATACCTCTCTCCACCTGCAATTCTCACATGTTTGACAAGTACCTAAATTGAAGGCTACCCTTCCAAAAAAAAAATAAACCAATAAGTAAATACACAGATACATAAAAGCTTCTCGGGAATGGCGGAAGCTCTCCATCTTGGAGAAGTAATTGTGATAATAGAAATGACCTAGAATGGCCAGTATAACATTCAACAGACCTCCTGATTATAATTAAAATGTATGAAAGACCAAAATGAGTCACTCCATTTGGTGACAAGCATGGCTAATTTCTTAGAGATGGTTGAGAGGTATGTGCCTCAGAGACAAGAAAGGTAGGAAAGACTTCTCCACCTTTCCACACAAGACAATATTTAGCACTCTGGGTGTTAAGGGGCAGAGGGGCAGCAGCCCTCTCCACACTGCACTTAGGAAGGCTGAGCTTACCTTGTGATAATAAGATCAGCTTTCTAATCTTTTGCTAAATCGATCACAAAAGAAAGCAAGAATGAGAGACAGAGAAAAAGAGAGAGAAAGAGAGAGAGAGAGAAAACAAATTCACATTCTAGACATCTGGTTTAAAAAAAACTTACACAATAAAATAGGGATTTAAAATGTTCTGATCACAAAATCATTTCTGTCATAAGCGATCATCTCATATGCGGTCTTGATGATTTTCAGATCAGCTGTACCATCCAAAAATCATGAATTGAATTGAGATAAACCAAATTCACAGCACCATCATCATCTATAAATGAGTTCTACTCAGATGCATGCAGTGTGCAAATACGTGAGTGATAAACAGAAGCTGTCCCCGCAGTCCCTGCTCTGACACGGTTGCTCCCGTTTCCTTGGTGTCAGATGGCAGATGACTCCAAGTGCAGGGTGCCAAATAAACAAAGTGCAGGAAATGCCTACCCTGACATGCGGGTGTGACACCCCCCCAGAGTTGTAAGAATGTGGAAACAGAGTTACACTACGTAAAATAACCCTGTCGATAAAACAATCTGCCAACCATAAGTGGCCCATGAAATCCTACCCCTGCTTATTATTTTTAACACCCTCCCCACTTTAATTTCACAAGCACACATTTTGCGATGATTGTAATCTAGAACTCTGTTGCTTCTCACACATCTGCAGTTACCACTTCCTAGATTCACTGCTGAGAAAACAGCAGCCAGACACACAGCAGTCACATCCAGACACACTGAATAAGAATAAATTAACATTAACAAAAGGACACACTGATCACCCAGATGGACACTTCTTTCCTAAGATGACTTGTGAATTACACATCTCTACTGATATGTTACCAGGAAGAGAAGTTTCTCTTCATTTCTCACTTACAGCAATAGAAATCTGTAATCTAATTAGATGATGTACCAGCCCTCAATATCTGTCAACCAAACGATGTGCAGAAATGTGTAGACTAGCTCTGGCACTCCGTTCAAGAGTGTCCCTTTTCCGCTGTCAGCAGTACTGTTGGCCTCTGCTAATATAATTACATTGACTTTTATTCAATTAAGAGCTATCCCTTGCTTAAAAAAAAAAGGCTACTTTATCAATTGATTCAGGTGTAATGCAATAATAAAGATGAACTCATGGCAGTGCATTAGCTCTGCTGTTCATAACTTCAGTACATGGGTTCATTCATGGTAGTCGATTTCCATTATGCAACCACAGTTCAAGAGAATTGATTCTTTTATGCTCATTTCTTAATCTATTTCATTTTTGTTTAATAATTGTCCTAAATATCATATGCAAAACACTTGAAGTGGGGATGGGAAGAACAGGGAAGAACAGGCTTTGGAAAGTCTGCTCATTCACTCTCATGATAGTGGGGTTGGAGATTTTCTAACAAACTCACACAGTATTACAAGGGCAGAAAGAGGAAAAGCGAGAGGAGGGGAGAAAGAAGACAGACATATTCTTTAGAGAGTACTGATCCTGTCCCTCAAGAGGTTAGGTTCAGTCTCTACAGAGTAGACAAAAGGCAGCTTAACAAAGACCTATTGTTGGACTCTGGAATCAGTCGATCCAAACCATTAATTGTCATAAAACACTGTCCTCATGAGGAGATACAAAGACCTAGCGTTAACAGCAACTTGCAAGTTTATTTGGATCAGCAAAATTAAAAGGGCAAAAAGAAAGGGAAGATGGAAGAGACACAGAAAGAACTCATGCCTACCGATTGTCAGATGAAGAGAACAGGATCCTAAAATGGGAGGAAAGCCAGGAAGTGCTGGAAATAGGACAAGGACCCCTAGTAGAGAAAGCAGTGTCCAAGGTGTATGTAGTAAGTGGAAGGAGGCATCTATGAAGGAACCAATTTTGTGCTCTCCAGAGACAGAGATGGTTTCTCTAGAAACAGACTTATTGTGAATATTCATCTCCAGAAAAGAGAAATAATCATCAACAAAAATATATATTGTATTAGAACTTGTTATATAAGAACATACAGAGTATGAAATTTCTTTCTACTTGCTTTGATTAGATAGGGATGCCTACATTCAGATACAAATTCCTCTTACAGAAAAAAAAAAGTCACTGGGATGGAGAGAGAAGATGAGTTCCTAGGTAGAAAGGGTAAGGATCTGGTCTTACTAGGTAGGGATCTGGTATTAATTAATGAGTACAGTAGCACTCACTAAGAGATGAGTCCAAAATGTAACCCCAAGATAGTCACTTTCAACAAGAACACAAATTAAATCTCATTCAATCTCCAGTCTCCTGCAGTAAAGGAGAATACTCTGCACATAGGAGACACTTGAAAGTACTTTTATTGGCCTTCAATCAATAATATGCACAAGTCTTAAAGAAGCTTTTCCCAAAATACACTGAGGAAAAGAAAACACAATGATCCCAAGACTGGAAGCACATAACTGAATATTTAAGAAAAGACACTGGTGATACAGCAAAGGGTAATTCTTACCCTATTAATACCACAGTGTGGTACATGGAAATGCTATATAATTAAGACATGAACTAGTCCTATAACTTGGGGTGTGCTTGGAATTACAACAGCTTCCTCTGAATCTCTGTACTCTTTACTATTCCCTCCACACTACGAGTTTACCAAACGCCTTTTGAAAACTAAGATTCTTCTTAAAAGCAAAAAGTAATGAAGCCTTGGTTAGGGGAGGTCATAAAACCAATATTAACTCCTTGACATGCTGAGTGGAAGTGCTGTAACTGGACTAAAGTGGACACCATTCCTTTTCTGTTTCTTTAATAAAAATTTTACTGATGTCAATTATATTTCAATTAAAAAAAAGAACACTACCATGCAACCACCAAAGACACTAAATTCATCAAACACAGTTAAGTAAATGCAAGTGAGAGAAAGTAAGTCTTGCTGGGCATTTCCTTTCTCATGTCCCTCTTGTTCTAATGCCCACTTAATGCAATGTTTGACTCATAAAAATTAAAGTTAAAAACATTTTAAAGAAAAAGTGTTTTGAGGTTTTAACACTGACTTTGATATATAGGGAGATAACTTTAAAAAAATGTTCATGCCCAAATTAGAAAATCAGAATATAGTAGTCAAAATTGAATATAGTGAATTAAGCCATAGGTTACATGAGAAGTGCAATATCGAATCAGTTTTGAATAGAACCATTTTAAACTTAAACAAAATACTTGATAATTAATTAACTGCAATATTTTAGGTGAAATGGAATTGAGGCTCCATTTCAGATTAGGTTTTGTCTTTATTTTCTTGCTCACCTCTGCCACTCGACACACACACACACACTCTCAAATTATACTGTCCAGAATGTCAGTGACGTACACATAACAGATACCATATATATGGTGTGTGTGTGTGTGTGTGTGTGTGTGTGTGTGTGTATACACTTGTGTATGAATGCATATATGGGGGTAGAGAAGTAAATTTATAGCCAATCTGGAAAAACCTAGCTGCCAGATTTGAATGTACTATGGGATATTGAATCAACAATACTCCTGAATAGAAACGTGTATCATCTATCCAAATCCACAGTAATTAAAAATTAAAACCTGTGCCTCTCATTAATTCTTTTCTGACCTGGATTGCTAGGACATTGTTTGTTGGATTTAACTCTCCCAAATTTTTGTTTTAATGGTAGGAGGCTTACAGCTCTGTGAATTAAATGACATTTTTGATAGTATACATTTCTGCAAAACTAGTAGCTGTTCTATAGGATATTATTTAAAGATTCTCTCCAGAAGAGCTGAAAACCATCTCTAGCTCACAAACACATACAAAAACTGAATGTAAAATTTTAGTGAATGCTTAAAAAAACCCCAAAAGTAAAGAAGTACATACGAAATGCAAGAAATAAAAGCTAAGCAAATTCTTGCAAATTAAAAGTATGAAATTCAGTCACTTCAATCTCTTTTCAATATAAAACAAATCATCCATACTGGTCACGCAGACAGTTCCCTCTACATTCAAATTATTCACTTGAAGATAAGCTCCCACCAAACTCTTTAGGGGTTTAGCTAATTTACTGCACAGATACGGCACGTCTGTTGTAATAACAGGTAGGATGTATTGGGGTCGACCATTTATCAGAATTAGACTTCTTTTCTCAATTCACAGTGAATTATGCTGCCTACATGACTCCCCTCTCTCAGAGCCCGCCATCCCCTCACGGCCCCTAATGTGGCAGGCAAACAAAATTGACAGTCTCATCTTGTCAATAAGGGGTGATTCTCCTGAGAAGCCATTTAACTTTGCCTAGGAAGCAATGTATTAATGTGCATGTCCCAGCAATGTTAATCATCTTCAAGCTTCCGACCTAACTTTGACGTGAACGAAATCACCAAATTTGTTTACTAAATGAATCGTAATATGCTAATAAGAAAGCATGACATATATGGAAAAGCCAAACAGATGGTTTGTTTACTCCACTTTGCAACTTTATAAATGTTGTAACTCTGAAGATGTTAGTGAGAATTATTGGTTTGTTGGCAGAGGCAAATGTGTCTTTCGCATACTAAATCTGGTGCTACAGTTAGAAAACAATTTGTCATTGCTGTGGAATGCATAAAAAATGTTAATGTAGTAATGGCATTTGGGAAGGCAGATTGGTAGATGGAAAATGTGTATGCTGGATGCTCAGGTTAAGTGTAGAACTGATATCCAACAGCCCTGTTCCCTAACCATTTTACTTGTGAGTTGCATCCGACAACATCAAGGCTTCTCCAGGGTGCTGACTGAATTCAATAGGTACCTGTTGCACTCTAACGTGACAGGAGTGTGCTGCATTGTGAAGAGGGTTATGTTTTCACAATATTTGGAAATTTCCTCAATCAGGCAGCTCATATGGTGCTCAGTTTACTACTATGGTGGGTATGAAAAAGACCATGAACACCGGCATCTTTTAAGGAATTAAATGAAGCTGAGCTATAATTCTGAGTTTTATATATAAATATATTTTTACCTTGGATGAACTAACTCTCAAGTCTTCCAACCCTTGTGTTACAGTCTGACTTTTATAAAGAGCTTAGAAGACATGTGTAAAATAACAGGAATGAATTTTTCTCTTGACACTCAAAACTTTCTGCCATTTAAAAAATAACATGTACAACATGAAACCTCAATTTCTTCTTGAGATCTTTTCCAAAGGAGATACTGCCTAAGACTAAATATTCAAAATGTGTTACATCATTAAAACGGTTAGTTTCAGATCTTTTAAAAAGATAGCACTAGGGATGTATGAGTTCCTCAAGGGAAGGGACAGAATTTCATAGATCATCAGTATTATTATTTAGGTATGGCCTCATCTAGAATTCTATATTGAAAATGAAAGTACTTAAGATACATGAACAAAAAGAATGCACAAAATCTAATTTATGCTTTTGGTTAAATGATGTTAAAACTACCAATGAAAACACGAAAACTTCAGTTAACTAAACCAGCAATACACCTATGACACTAAACATTTCAATTTTTAGAAACATTCAATTTTTTTTACTTTTTATTACACAAGCATAGGGGAAAGCAGAATTTTATATTAAAAAGGTGCTTATTTCTCTCCATATTATGAACCACTCCCCCAACTTCTTAGTCTTACATACTGAGACTACCTCTAATCTTGTGGGATTCCCTGGTGTACCACCATGTAGTGCTGAAATTTTTACCCACCTACAAAAGAGACATGAGAGAACAAAGTGATCTAAAGAAACCACTGAGTTCATCTTGCTGCCCCAAGATCACTTTGGAGCAAGAAACATTAGCAGCTATCCCAGCCTGGCGCTTGTATCTCATTTGAAACATCTCCTCATTCCTGACCAACAAAGAAAATTTCAATAAAGTACTTTTACTGGTTTAACAACAGTGAGCTCCTGGGATTGTCAAAGTGCTAAGCCTTTTCCAAGGAGAGAAAAAATCAGCAGCTCAAATATAATTAACCTTCTATTCTCAACGCAAACTGCCACGCACAGGAGCTCTGCAGTCTATTAGCAAAGTTATAATGGCCAACAGGCAGAAGCAAAATTGGTCAAAAAGTTGGCTGCTGCTGTCATATTTTTGGAATTATGATTAATGGCACTAATAATGTGGATGATTACTGATATGTGTATCTCCAGCAGTTTATCATATCGCTCTGGCTGCCTACGTCCACAATAAACAGGATGCTATCATTTACCTCTTTATTGAAGGCAATCCTTCTCTTGAAGGAGCATATTCTAATTACTTCGTAATGTTTTATGTCTTAAACATTTTGCAGCTCTGGACCTTGCCAACTGCTTCATGTCTACCATTGATTAATTACTGAATGTTTAATCAAAATTTAGAACCTAATGTAGTCATTTATGAGCACACTGCAGTGCCAAAGTAGTTAGGCTTTGCTCCCAAGTTTAGAGAGTGTTGGGTTCAAAATCAAATCCCAGCTATACACGAGGATCCAAGAATTTCACCTTGGGTGCTCTGAGGTTGCCAATTCCATCTCTGCTGATGAATGGAAGGTAATCTAACTACACAGTAAACAGCATCTTTACTTACCCTCTCCCTACTGACTTCCCTCTCCTCTTTCCCTAATTCCCTAATCAACAGAGCACCACCATTGGCTGCTTTGGAGAACAAGAAGGTCCTCGTGAATACCCATCATGAGAACATAGTTTTGAAGTGGTTAAACAAGTGAAAAATAATTTGCTGGGACAAATACATGAGTTTTTTCTTAATGTGGATTTTTTATGGTACTGTCATACAACCATTCACCGTTGAAGTTAAGTGTTTTTTTAATACCATTACTGAACTGCTGAAATGGATGCTAATATAGCTTGGAGTGCTAATGTCAAGTCCTGGTAATAAAAAAGACAGACTGCTGAATGAAATAATTTCAAGTAAAAAATAGAACAAAAGTGCTCTCTCTCTTGCTCTCCACTTTTATTGAATTGGGACTGACTGAGCCAATTGCTTTAGAAGTCTGTAAAACACAATTACTAGTGAGCGAACTGACCCACCAGTGCCCCCTCAGTGACAGAGTAGACTAAAAAGGCAGCAGGGTCAGAGCGGCCCCCCTCAGCTGGCCATCAAAACGAAGAGGCTTCCTTCTGAATGTCTGTTGTTCTCATTGTCCAAATCTGTCTCCTTTTACTTACAAAACCTTGTTATTTCCCATCAATGTGATAAAGTAACTTCATACATTACTTTCCAAGATGAAGATGTCTATTCTGGCTATTAAGGATGATCTGTCTTTTGATATTCTTATTTATGTGGATGTTTATGTATAAACACACATATACATTATGTGGATGCATTTAGATTAGAACGTTAGCATAATTTTTGAATAGCTGGTAATAATTCAGATTGATATATGCTCTAGCAAAATTGAAGCATCACTTATATATGTTCAGCTAGAAACACTTGGCTTTTTTTTTCCCAAGGTAAAGTCAAAATAATTAGAGCAAGCAAGAAAAAGAATTAAACTAGAAGTGGGTAACATTTTTCCCCCTAGTTAATAAAAGAAGTAATAAACTCCATAAAGTACTAGAGTTAAGATCACTAACACTTCAGGCATAACAGCTTTTTACCAGGAATTTACAACTCCTGTTTTAATTCAAGCAGCTTGCATTGGGACATAAAATCTAGGTATTTTTTTTAAAAGTGTAGTTTTATGTTAAGTAACTGAAGAAAAATCATCCTTTCCTAAAAAGTATTCTTTTGTCTTCTTCTGCAGGCTGTTTCTTTCTCACACACGTACACACACACACACACACACACACACACACACACCTTGGCACTCAAGAATCAAAGTTACTAAATCCCTTTTTTATGACATTGTAATTTTTTGGCAAGTGTAAACTCCTTTCATATTCTGCCACATTCGTTTATTTGAAGATTGTGGGAGTCTTGCAGCAAAAACATTAAATTATTTAAATTATTTCTGAAGCTTTTAAAAGAAGAAAAATGCTTTCTAGCCAAAACTTCACTAAGAAATTTCAATACAGAAAGGAAAGTCTCCCTTCCTCTTAGCACAACAAATGATCACTCATAGTGAGAGATAGCTGGTAAGAAGGCTTTCACCTGAAAGAGAACCACCCTCATCAGTACTGATATGATCAACTGCTAATGTATGTGTGCAGTCTTACAATCTGCTTTCAGTGAGAATGGCCTATGTTTTGTAAGGAAAGATTATCTACAAAACAAGTATCTCGAATAATTATGTACAAGAATATTTATGACCAGTAAAGTCTCTCAGGGTGTCAAATAGATGGTGGCAGACCCAAGAGAAGAAGAAATCAGGAAGATGACCCTTTCCAAGTGCTGCCATCATGAAAAATACTGCCTGTGCACTCAGTATGTGCATTCTGTTCTAAGTGCAATTTTTGCCTGAATTTTCAAGATAATGCTGGCAAGAGTAATAGCTTGTTCCTTTTAAGGGAAATAAGGAGTATGTAGGAAGCATGTCTGTGTTGCAGCTATGTGTGTAGGAAGCTATGTATCAATAAGAGATCTAATATAACTCTCATCAATAGAATGTGTAAGAATCTCTTTGTATCATGAAAAGGAAGTCATTCATCCACCATTAAGTGGTGTTGTCTATTTGGTGCTCAGTTTGGAAGACGGTGGAAGTGACTGGTGTAGTTCTTGGAGTGGAGGAGTTGAAAGGTCAGCAGAGGCTTAAATGAGCTTGTCTTACATCCAGCTGGGCCAGCAGGAGATCATTAGGAAGATCCGAGGCTCACTTTAGGCTTGTCAGAGTCTCTCCCCATGATACAAGGAGACCGTTTTGCTCATTGCTCTTCTTCCAGTGTATAAAAAGAACCCCAGAGACAGGAATGACACCGAAGTTTATCTTACTACCAAAGTTTCGCTTGAGGAGGGCACAACTAGCAATTACTCAGAAGGGGGATTTATTTTGTTTGTTTGCCTTTGATGGAAAGTAATGGAGATAAGTACAAAAGACCTATTGATCTGCTGGCTTCTACTGTGAAACCAAATAGAGTAAAGGGTTGGGGGGGGGGGAATCTCTTTCTTAATATTTAAGTGTCAGAGGACCTGTACAACTTCACTTTAGAAAAGATTTTTGGAAAAGGAGAGTTTCAGTTTGATTGGCAAACGTATAGTAAATGAAATGGCTGATGCCTTCAAATGTTCTCTTCTTGTATTTGAAGAAAATTAGTGCACTGTATTTGACAGCTAATTTTATTACGGCAAATAGACTAATAGTTACCTCAAACTGGTGCTAAGTGGCTCATTTCTTGAAGGTAGGGAAATCATGTGCATTTATTGAAAATCTCTCTTTAGAAAAGTTCTCTATAAGTTTCCAAACATAGAGAATGATGGAAAAAATGGATGTTGCTGCTGAGAAGGTGATAACAGGAGGCAGGTAGCATGTCTTCACATCCTCACCTCTGTTGTTAATGTATGCAGTGGCTCATCAGAGGTAGCTCATGCTAATTTATTCCTGCACACCTGTATAGGGCTGGAAGTCAGGTAATCAGGCAGGCAAAAACTATACATCTCTGCTTTTTAGCTACAGCTACCCAGAGGCCTATAGAGGAACAAATTTAGTTCTGGAGACATCAGCAGGTTTTAATAAACCAAATACAGATGTCTTCTTCCATACAAATCAAGAAGTTTACATGTTTAAATCTGGACTGATTTAACTAGCAATCAAAGAGAAGGTTCACACTTGGCACCAACAGTTGCCTCATATTTATTTATAAATCACCCTAAGCAAATATTATTTTGTTTTTAAATTTATTCACGGGGGCTGAATCATCTTTCCTACACCTTGAAGATTAAACATATATGCTTACCTTTCTAATAAAATTTAAGACAAACTTTGACAATTAGCTGCCACTATTCTCAGAAATGAGGAACAAAGATGGTAAAGATCATGTAAGATGTAAAACGAGATAAATAGTTCTTTCTAAGCAGATAATGTAGTTTCTGTGTACAAAGTCTTCATTTTAGTTGAGGGAATTTTAAAATTGCCAATCACTAAAACAGATATAAATAGATTTTAATGTATTAGCAAATGATAAGGAATTTCAGGGAAAAGGATAGAAGGGCATTTACTTGTTGTTGGTGGTGGTGGTGTTTTAATAAAAATCAAATGTAGGGGCGCCTGGGTGGCTCATTCGGCTGTGTCCAGCTTCAGCTCAGGTCATGATCTCACAGTTCATGGGTTCGAGCCCCGCGCTGTGCTCAGTGCTGACAGCTCAGAGCCTGGAGCCTGCTTCAGATTCTATGTCTCCCTCTCTCTCTGCCCCTCCCCAGCTTGCACTCTGTCTGTCTCTCTCTCAAAAATAAATAAACATTTAAAAAATTTAAAAATAAAAACCAAATGTAACTTATAAAGGGCTTCCCTTATACATAGGTGATCCATGGCCATTCAGCCCTCCTAGGGATCAAAATTCAAGACAGATGATGAAAAATGAGCAAAGGTAAACTAGGCCTTGCTAATTCTGGCGATGACACTGTCTCCAGAAAAATTTCCTTTATGAAGACTAGGTTCTATGCCAGTTAGTTATAATTTCTTCTTGCCAGGATGTTTTTTGCATGCATACTTCAAAACGGAGGGTCAGCTTCCTAATCCCTGAAGGAACACTATCTTAGTAGCAAAAAAGTCCAGGGATAAACAAGGAAGGAAGAGTGTTTACGGAGTGTCACGTCTAATACTACACAGCATCACCAGTATATACTTATATACTTTAGCAATCACCTTATAGTAACATAGTTATTCACAGAGAAAATAATTTATATTTCACTTCTATAAACTCAGAAAAAAATTTATTCCAATAACACCTAGTGACTGGATAAACTGAACCTCGTGAATATAGCTTTCTGTCATTAGTGTGGAAGGGTCCTCTTTGCTTTTGAATTTATTACACTCATACTGAGTCACAACATTGTGCTTTGAGTCAGCCCTAACAAACCACACATACCTCCTCACTCCCCGCCCCCCACCATCCACTGCTTCTCCTTTTGTATGACCTTAGACAAAGAATGTTCCTGCTTTCCAAAAAGGTTTCAAGTTCATCTTATAAAATCTAGAATGACCATAAGCAAAGACCTGGAAATCTCTAACTGCCAAATCTAAAACACAGTGTTTAACATCTTTCTACTTATATCTTACTAATAACATGCCTATTTGGAGACCAAAAATGCAATCCCTCCTTGTATATAGCCATTTTGGAAAAAGCCCAAGAAGACCTGTGTATCACACCTATAAGGTGTTCTAAGCCCCAAGACAAGAAGACTGCTTTTATAAACAGAAGGAAGAGGGTTATTCTGTTAGTTTCATCAGTAGACATCCTGTAGCCTTGCACACTGCAGCCCCCACTCAAAATCCCCTCTAATGCTTTATTTGCACAAGGAAGACATTGTGGAGTCAAGGATGGATGAATCAAGACTCTGGGGAAAGGAAAGAAATAGGCCTGAGGACAGCAGGATTAAAGGCAAGGAAGGGTTTCTGTTTGGGAAGGTCTGTTGGCTCAGAGAAAGGTAAGGAAATTTGTCTTAGCTTCATAGTGAATTGAAGAAGAAAAAAGCAGGGGCACAAAATTCCGAGGACTCTCATGATTAACACAGCAAAAATGAAGAGAAACAGAAAGGTAAGTTTGAGGGGGTAGATCAGAGATGTGCTCCAAGAGGCTCTGTGAAACAGGAGATTAAATTCCAAGTCAACATTAGTGGAAGAAGTGACGGTAACAGGCTGATGTGGGAGTAATGTTTAAGTTCACTCTGCAGAGATGCCGGAAGAGGCAGGTACCCCAATAGCATCACTGTTTCTGATTATGTGGTGGTAGCTATGGTTGCATCATATGTTAATTCAAGTCATAGACTCAACAAGGATGAATACTTTTTTTAAGGAAAAAAATGCTCAGATTAAAGTATCATAGGTTTTGTTACGTTTTTTAACCTGTTATCAAAAAATGTGTGTATTCCTGAAAAGCAAAACTTCAAGTGAGAATCAAAAAACTTGGTATAGTATTTTTTTCAATTTGCTTTTCTTCATCTATCACGTGTTACAAAACTCCAGAATTATAAAGATTAACTGTGATGTGGTATTTCACTCAAATGAAATGAAATGCAGTGCCTGTCTTCTGAGGCTTGCAGTCTCCTGTGTGACTGAACACACACGGGAGAATATGTGTACTCTGCTTCCCTAGAATAACCCAGTTATCCCAGACACTATTCTAAATTTCCATACGGCTAGTCATCTGCCAAGCTCCTAATCTCTACAATAAAAATGGAGATTGAAATATTCTCCTGCTATTAATGAATGTTTTTCCTTAGACAAACCATCCTTTCAACAGTACCTCCTTCTACATTAGGACATAAAAACACAAGTGCTTGTGCTTTCTAGTGGTGTGACATAAATGAAAGCACCATGCTTTGGGGTGTTGTAGCCTTTTGGCCCCACAGCCATTTATGCGAGTGTTATAACTTTCAGTATTTTCAGCAAACCAACTAAAACTGTGATAGAATTCATGCAAATAAGCTTAAATTTTGGCTTGTCTTCAAACACTCCATTTCCATAAATATTTTATGCAGGTCTTCATGAGTCTTTTATTTTTGTTAAAAAAAAAAATCCAATGCATTAACCTCATTATCGCAAGCGCACTATTTCAAATATAAAAGAATGAGTATTACTCACAAACTGGGGGGTGGGAGGTTGTATACGGTACTCTATTTTATTATTCAAATTATAGCCATCTTATCTGTTGTATTCTTGTAGTGTCAATGATAACTCAGAACTGAAAAGAACTTTGTGACTAAACTTTTTATAGAACAAGGTAAATGGGACTGGGGGAGAAGGAAAATCTTTTAAGAATATAGATTTCTCTTCAAAGCATATTTTGAGTTGTACAAAGAAAACCACTTATTTTCTCAGAAATTTTGCTTTTAATGGATCGGACCCCTTGCATTTCGGCACTATGGAAAATACTTTTTAAGTGTTATTTTTTAAAAAGATTAATCTTTTAAATGTGAAGACAAAACAGAGTATTCTAGAAGCAGGTCACTACTTTTCAGTGGTACTTTTATTATATGTTACTTTGCCAAAGAATTCTAGTCAATTGATAAGTGCTAGAATTTGGGAGGTGGCTATTCGGAAGCTTCCTTGTTTCTTCTACATATACCGATTTTTTCCCATCTAATGAAATTTTGCCTAAAATTATTTTTAAAAGACAACGTAAACCAAAAGCCACATTCAACATAATGGGAAGAATTAACTGGTGTGTGACTCTGGGTTGGGCTGGTGTATTACGTAAATGATCTGCTCATAAGCTTACTTCAAGTGCAGGATAACTGTGTTACCCCACCACTGACCACCTTGACACATTCCATTTATATTACATTTTCTTGAGGATTCAAAAAGAACATTGGAGGTTTAAGACCAGCTGCTTCTGTTTAAACCCAACTGTTTCAGAGCTGTAGCCACATAGCTAAGGTGTGATGTCATCTCAAAGCTGGACATAATATATTCTAACTGATCCTAAAAGTATATGCATGCCCCCCCCTTCTGTGCATAATTCCCACGACAGACTATATTTTAGACATGTGCTCAAAGACACTGTGAAGTTAAAATAAAGAAACCCATACCACCATACCATTTCCCCACATTAATAATTATTTTGGTCCCATTTTCTTCTAATATTTTCGTGACTCTTAAAAGAATTCAAGGACATACTAAATACTCATGTAAGAATGATAACATTTCTGGTTATACCTACGGAGATGCAGGCTGTCTCGATGTCCTGGACCTATGGTTCTTTCCATCCGTAAATTTCTGTTTCTATATTGGATAAATATGTGTGTATGAAGATAATATATTGATTTAATTAAAAAGCCACAAGGCAAAGCAGAAATATATATAACAGAAGCTGCGGCTTCTAAGTGAAGCTTCATGAGGAAGCAGGGAACTGTGTACATAGTTAACTTATTCACACCTAGATGCATGGGGAAACATACATACACACATACACAGAGCACAGAGAAAAATGGCGTGCATTACTGGGTAAGATGGCATATGATTCTGCATGCTTAATCATAACAAGCATCAACTGCAACAATCCTCCATGAGCATCGCAGCTTGGTTATCTCATGGTCACTGTGGACAATCTTTACGGTGCATCAAAAACATCTAAGTTGGAGTTTTTAATGTTAAGTCCGACATGACTGGCACCCTCCACCCCCAGCAGGAGCAGCCAATGGAGATTTACTGACCTGTCTCTGCTTCGGCGAGAGGGGAAGGCAGCATTGCAGCCAGCCACTGTGCAGACATGCATCTCTTTTAAGTGAACGTTCCTGTAGTGAAGCTTCACACTGTAGGAGCTTTTGAAACTCTTCTTGCACACGTAACAGATTTTGGGGTCTGGGCTAGAACACAGGTCACCTTCTGGGGAGAACTTTTGAGGGCTGCCGTAATTCAGAGACGATGTGAAACTTTCATGCAGGGCTGCCATGCTGGCCCCCCCACCATTGTACAGACCATACTGGCTCATGTAAAACATGTCATAAGTGGGATCTGTAAATTCTTCCTTCACCTTGATGACATCCTGGTGAGAGGGCTCACTGTGGTTCTCATCAGGCCTCTCACTGCTCATCAGGACTTTTTCGCTCACTTCACTGTGAATGTGCTCATCGCCTTCCATGGACTCCTCACCTAGTTTGGGCTCTGAAGACTCAGATTCATTCTCATAGTCCCGCTCAGGTTCTTGGTCCTCAGAAGTCATGCTGTCAGCCCTTCTTATTTCAGTCCTTGAAATGCACCGGGTCCTGCTATGTTTAGAAAAGTCCTTCACAGAAATGCCTGGACTCATCTCCTCTTGGGAGTGGCAATGATTGTCATGGCTCACATCGTTGACCACAGCTCCGCCATCATTAGGGTCATCATCTTCATCGTCAAACTCATCAGCGGTATCAATGATTTCCTTCTCAATCTTCACAGGCATGCTGGACTTCCTGGGCTTCTTCTTGGGTGCCAGGTCAGCACTGGGCTCATGAGTGGCCATCATCACTACTGGTGCTATGGGCTCAGAGGGTGGTGGGGGGTGCTGCTCTATGGTACCACTGGCTGGAATGATGGGACTTGTTGGGAGGGAGGTTGGAGGACTCACCATTTCCCCCGGAGTGAGTAAACTTCTATAAAACGGAGGAACTGGCTGTACAGTCTTTAGCCCAGAAAAAACCAGCTGGCTAGGCAGAGGATTCTGTAAGACGGGGTCTAATGGGGGAGTGGTAAAACCCATTGGGGGCCGGCCAGGGCTTGTGAGTGTGAGATTTGATTTTGTACTTGCTATAACAGGAGTGGCAGCTCCTGATGTGGCACGAATTAAATCTTTGTCTCGGTTATTTCGTAGCATAGGCATGTGAAGGCGAGGATTAGGGTTCGCACTGTGGCGATTCCGGCTTCGGAGGGAGCTAAAGACCATGTTGCAACCCTCGATGGTGCATCGGTGTTTGATCTTCAGGTGAACAGCATTATAATGAATTTTGAGAGTACCTTTGTCATAGAATGTCTTCCCACATGCATTACAGAACACTCTTCCTTTCCTAGAGGCTGACCCCATCCTTCTCATCCGATGAATCCGGAATGAGCTTTTTGGGTGTTCAGTTTTGGTTAGATCACTGACTGGGGCAGAATTCTGAATGGGGGACACACAGGCTGGCTCAGTTTTGGGCTCCACATTGGTAATGCTGGTCAGGGCATTTCTATTAGGCGTCTGATCATTCTTATAAGGTGTGGGAGATACTTCAGATTCACTGCTCTCATTGTATTCATTCTGGGTTGAAAGGCTTGGTTCCCGCAGCCTCAGTCCTGGTTGCTCTAACAGTAGCCCGTTTGGAGGCAATCCAAGCAGTGGGGCTGAGACTGGGTTTATATACTGGAATGGAAGCAGAAATGCAAGGCTGTTGGGGATGTTTTCGAAATGATGAATGCTGGAAGGGTTGCTGTTCTCTAGGTGAGCAAGAAGGCTGGGACTCCGAGTGCGATTATTGCTCTCAATGAAAGTCCTTATGTCTGAGTCTGTCTTTGAAGATGGTACGGCTACGGCCTGCCCTTCTTTCTCCTGAATTGCCATCAGCTCCACAATGGATTTGGTTTCTCCAAATCGCAGAAACTGCTGAAGGGTGATGATTTCCTCTTCTCGAGACATGATGGCCCAGCGGTCCAGCACCTTGCCGGCAGCATCCTAGAGGCCACATCAAAGAAACAACAAAGATAAACACAAAAACTTATTGATTGTGCATAATTATTCAATGCAACTGAAGGAGCTCTGCCTGCTCATGAAACACCAAGAGTGACAGCAGAAAACAACACACAAGCACTGTTCATAAAAGTCAACCCACAATGCAAACTTTTCTGCCATGCAGTCGCAGTAATTACAGTCACAGAGAAACAGATTTGAGTTTAATGTCAAAGCAAACAAAATGTAGACCACTGGGGCTCTATTATGTAAAATGCCTTCACTACTGCTATTTTAACAATGGTCTATATAGTATGCAACTATTTAGCACATATTAGTATAAGACGTGAACACGTGCTGTGCAACATAGTATAAATGCAAAAAATGGTACCTTAATGTGTATTAAATAGGGACACCATAGGAAGGGATTAAGCACATTTTGTGGAATTTACTTCTTCAACACAAGCAGACATGGTACTGGATTTAAAGATGAAAATTCCTTTAAATAGGAGCTACCGTATAACTTTCTGAATTAAAAAGATGAAAAAAAGTAGCTTTGCCTTCTGTGCCCCCAATTACTAAGGTGTGCTTTTTTCTCTTTTTTTAATAGCTATATTTTAGTGTCATTTACTAATAGACAATCTCATAAAGTAGAATAAGGAAAAACAGTAATTATGCTTTTCCTGAAAATTGATTGTAATCCTAGGATTCAAAGTTTGAGTTAGACTTTAAGTATTTGACTTTTTTTTAATGATATTCTTATAAATGACAGTTATAGATATTTAGAAAGTAAACATGTGATGGATTTAGATAGAATAAATGTGTAAAAATGTTGTCTCTTAACATTCTCCTCTGATAGCAAAGGGAGTCCATAGAGAATACACATCAGTAATCACCAGACTATGTGTTGTTAAATATACATTAAAAAGCATTTCACACTTTCATTTTTGCTAGTAACTATGAGATTTGCCTGGAGGTAGGACTTAAAAATCCTGCAATGTAATGTCAGGCAATCCATTTCAGCACAGATTGAGAGAAATGTATTCAAATGCTTAAATAATGACTCCATCATTTTCTAGAGCACAGCTTCTTCCTAACCAAGACAGGACACTTCACAACCTCTGTGAATAATACTTGCCCCAACCCTGCCTATCAATTTAAGAATGCATAAAATCTTCTAAAAAACCAAAACTAGATATTTATTAATTACAAAAAGAAAAATCATAACTTTACAATAGGGAAATCTAGCAGACACCACCTTAACCAAGTAATCAATGAACATCACCAATGTTAAGTATCATCATGTACCTTCCAATATTTACTGAGAAAAGCACATCATCCCTTTCTTGCTAAAAGCTGTATAACCTCAATCTAATCACAAGAAAACATCAGATAAGCCAAAATTGAAGGGCATCCTACAAAAGAGTGGCTAGTACTCTTGAAAGTGCAGTAAAGAGTCAATCAGTAAAGATTAAAAAAAACAAGGACCAAAGAATGGTTACAGATCAGAGGGAACCAAGCAAACAGGACAAATAAATGTAATATGAGATTCTAGAAATCCCAGGCCAGAAAAAGTCCCTCAGTGGGGAAACGGGCAAAAGCTGAATAAAATCTCTAGATCAGTTAATAGTATGGTATCAACCTTAATTTCTTAGTTTTATCCATTGTGCTGTGTTTATGTAGAATGTTTCATTAGGGGAAGCAGGATAAAGGGAATTATACAATTTTTGCAATGGGAAATTCTGCCTTATAGATAGTTCTACTCAGCCTTGTGATATAAAATTCTCTCTGGACCAAAACTGTATGGTCTGAACCACGACAACTAGCTCGATTGTAAGGAGATACGTATCATTTATTTAAATCGCTTTACAAAAAACAAGCTCTAATAGTTACGTGCAATGCCTTATAAGGCTTACTCTAGCATTGCATCATTTTACATAAAGTATATGTGTGGGTGTGTGCGTGTGGATGTCCATTTCTACATAAACTGGCCCTCCCTCATTTTGTAGATAACGTGAGCCTTCAGGTTAAATATCCTCATGCAGGTATCTTCTCAGAACACTTAGATGATGATGTGTATACATGGTGACTCTGCATGATCCTGGAGTCGTGCAATAGCTAGTTTTTAGAAGTATCACTCAGAGCAAACGGTCTCCTTACAAACCTGTTTTGGAATGGGGGGGTGGGAAACAAGGGGGAACACTGGTGCTATAGGTAAACAGAAAAATAAATTGTGATTTTGTATAGATTATCTCATTTGAACCTCATAATAGCTTCCAGAGCTGAGCAAATGTTTACCAGATGAGGGACCAGGGGTGAAGGAAAGGGGGATGGCTGGTTGAAGTTGCCAAGATGCTAACTTAGGGTCTCGGACTCCAATCCAGAAATTCTGACTCTAAGTTCATTGAGTGTAATGACTGTCATCCATAATGTCATTTCCCAGGTGGGCACAGTGGGTCTGTGACAAGAAATAGGACTTCTCCTGAACAAGTCTGGTCTCTGAAGCACTGTAATGTCCTCCTCCACACTGTTTTTCTTTTAGCATCAAATCCACTCTCCTAATTGTTCTTTTATGGAAGCTTTTACTATGGATTGTGTCTCAGGCTGAAACGCAACTTGAGCAGCACACAGTCATTTCTTCCCCAGGTAGCCTTCACCTAAATCTGCATGTCGATAATGTACTTACACAGCTGGCAGCCTCTGGTATTAAAACAGCCCTTAGAAACCATAGCAACTGATCAAACCCACCTGAGGCATCTCCTTTCCATCACCCTCCTATCTTCTTTCCTCCAACGGAACACAGCAGTCCCATATGGTTCCTCTTTCCTCCTGGCCCTCCACAATGCCTGCCGCTATTTCTAAAACCACTGCCTTTCAGACCTCTTTTAGTCCTGAGTAGCTGTCTTTGCTAAAATGGAACTGTTACGTTAAACCACTTACTTCTAGTGGAATAGGTCCAGGTAAGCAAGATTTAGAACTTTGCTCGTAGCCTGAATCATAAAAGAGACGCTTCATTTACAGTGGTAATGGAAACAGCAATTTATACTACACAGAAGAACAACATAACATCTTTGCAAACAAATGTGCTTGGGAACAGGATAGACCTCTACATTACATACTCAAACTAGGGTCCTCCTGACAGGGCACCCTCTGAATCCAGGCAATATGAAGTGCCACAGAAGTTCTTTCCAAAGAAGCCACCATTCATATTTGATCAAAGTTATCTACTACCATTGTAGAGCAACTGCAGAAAGAAACAAGTTGACTTTCTTATACAACATAATGGGTATGCAAGCTCAATGCTACAGATGGCCATCAGGTTTAGCACATCCTTGGATAAACTGGTTGAATGGGACTTGGAGATCATTAAGGCGAAAAAGGAAGGCCTAGGTTCTTTTTCCCTGAAGATCTCAGTGACAGAGGTAAACATGGTCTGGTGTAGTGATTCTCAAAACAGTGGCTTGAGAGAATTCCATGCATGTTCTATATGCTATTTGAAAGGGACCAGAATCTTTTTTTTTTTTTTTTTTTTTTTAATTTTTAAACCAGTCTGCAAATAATTGAGAGTAACCATTTGGAAAACTTCTGGGTTATTTGACACTGCTGAAACAACAAAAAGCATGATTTTTTTTATTAATTTATTTTTATTTTATTTAATAAGTATTGGCTCAAAACTGATGGAGGTGGGGAGAACTGGTCCTTCCTCACAGGTAATTTGAGAAGTACAGATCTAGAATCTCAGCCCCCTTACATATCAAATAAACTTTACCAGGGTGAATAAGAGCCATAAAAAAGAGTTATTCTATTATCACAGAATAAGCATTTAAAAAACAAATTATGTTAGACCAGCATGAATATTGTGATTGCCGACCAACCCATATGGGGACAATGGTCTTGCATAAGAATAATAAATCACATCAGAGTGTATAACTGGATCTTATCCTTCCCAGTCCATTCTGTAGTTTGTGAGTCAGTTCCTTAAGGTGTTCTCATTTGTAACTAGAGTTCAGTGACCTTTAAACCTTTACACTGGGAATTTTTATTTACAAAATGAAGATAATAAGATTTACCCTGTTAAGTGAAATGCAAGGTATTATTGTAAGTATTGATTTCCTGTGAAATAACCAGCTATACTATTAATTAAAAGATGAGCAACACCAAATAATCCTGACTTATAAACCAGTTTTACTGGGTTCAGAAGAAGTATAAAACACTTAAAATATTTACATGTAAGTATTTTAGATGAAAAGACTTCCTTTTATTTTTGCCGGAACTGGTGATTATCACTCAGTAGAAATCTGGCACCTAGTTCTACGTGGCTCTGCAGAGTAATGTTTTAAAATCTTTTCTGCAGTAGAATCAACTGTCATGGTTTCAATGGTTTTATTTAAGCCTTTTCTTCACATCAAAACACCTTATATAGCCTATAGTTTTAAAAGTAAAAGTAAAGTAAAGTTGACTGTTTTTTCTTATTTCAGGGAAAGGGACAGTAGGGAAGGAAAGGATGTAAAGAGATGGAAGAGAGACCAGATGAGAAACTTTGGGATAATTAGACTGTCGGGTGACTTCAAGCCCACAGACTCCCCAGTCCAAGAAGGAACCCATCTGTGTTCATGGCAGGCCACTACCATGCTATAGCACAGAGGGAAAGCAAAGCCTTTCTTTCTGTCCATGCATGGAAATGAGGGAGGAAATACTGAACACGGCAGAGTTCTGGAACTTATTTTCTCTCACATTATTCAAATTATTAAGAAGTAAGAAAATTGTTTAAAAGACAAGCAGAGAATAATTTAATTTTCTATTCTATTACATGAACTTCTTGTCAGTCAAGTTTAAGGCATATTTTTAAAAAAAATCCTAAAAATGATTAGCCAAGAACTAAAACTATTTCCCCTTTGGTGTAATTTTAAATCTTTTACTTAAATGACATTGAGCTATAGAGAATGCTGACCACCTAGAACAAAATCAGAAATTTATGAGCTGTACTTTTTGATTCCACGTATAGATTTGAACTGTGTTATCTTAAGAAATTATTCCAACATAACCATATTGGCAACTTATTTTCATGACCAATTTCCCATTGGAATTTTCTATTTTCTATCCTTCAGGATTAATTCAAATATCAAGGCAAGAGGAATAGGGTTGGGTAGAAGGTGTAGACTTACCAAATTTCAAGACTATCTAGCTTGGTACTCTATCAGGTAAAATTTAACAGTAATTGCAGGGTTAAAATTGAAGAAGCAACGCTATGAATCATAAATTTTACCTGGTTTTCTAGATGTTTAAGTCTTAAGGGCAAACAAAGAATGGGACAGCTATACTGTGGAATACTACTAAGCACTTGAAAAGGAATAAACTAGTGATACACAGTAAAACATGGAAGACTCTCAAAAGCATTAATGTTAAAAATCAAAGAAATCAGACCCCCCAAGAACTACCATTCTACCATTCCATGCATGGAAATTCTGGGAAAGGTTAGACTGTAGACACAGAGGGGAGATCAGTGGTTACCAGGGGTGAGGGTGGGGGAAAAGGGCTGACTGCAAAGAACACTGGAGAAGTTTTTGGGGTGATGGAAATGTTCTATAACATGACTGTATTGATGTTTACATGTATACTTAAAATTGGTAGGTTTTATTGTATGCAAAGTATACCTCAATGAAGTTGACTCAAAACATTAAATCATGCAAACTGCATGAAATCTCACACTTAGAGCTCAACATTAATAATTCATCCTATTTATAGACCATTTGCTTATTTCCTGCATTGTTTTGTGACAAGAATAACAAACACACATCTCTTCCATTCTCTCCCACAATCCATTGTGACATGGGGAGTAAGTAAAAATTTCTTTCTTTTTTTCTACCTAAAAGATTATTTTTTGCTAATATTTTATAAGTGGCTTTACAGTAATATGTTATTGATTTAGAAAGAGCTTTACATATATTAGGGTAAAAGGTCAAATATTTTTACCAAAGGGGTATGCAGTCCTAAAACCTTGGAGACTGCTTCTCTGCACAGTTAATACTGACGTGTGGCAGCCGTGTACTGAGTGCACGCACCTTCACAAACACTTTGGATGATGTTAATGAGAAGCAGTCAGCTAGTTTGCCTTAGCTTGCCTCCACCTAACTTTGTGCTGGACTCTTGATTATGTGGGCATGTGTCAGGGTGTGACCCAGAAATTAGGAAATATATCATCTAACTTCTGGGTCACCTCAGGAGCAAGCGATGGGCTCAGACCATTACTGCAGATCATATGAGCGGGGGCATTCCACCAACTTAATAGACAGGATCTATGAATGGAGAGATCATGGGTGCTACTCGTGGGTGGATAGGGTAGGCTCTGAGGACTAGAAGTAGCAGCAGCTTGAGAAAGACACTCTGTGGAAGGGAAGCTTTGAATATTATGCACAGTTTTAAAAAAAAGATAGAAGTCATAAAACTTTTGGTCCTCGTTTGTCCCATTCTCCCACAGTGACCTGTTTTAGAACTCAGATGGGTCCATATGTAACATGCAGATATTTCCATTTAAGTTGTCTTTCTGAAGTCAAGCCACTATTAAAACTTTTCTCTTTAGCCAAAAATTTTAACTGATCTGGGTGCTCTCCGTTTATATCACAGCCAATTCCTCCCCGCCCCCCTTTTGATTAAATTTTATTTATCTCTATAATTTATATGACTTGGCAATCCTAAGCATGAATGGGCCAAAGTTTTGTGTGTCTATGTGCCTGCACGTGTGTGTGTGTGTGTGTGTGTGTGTGTGTGTGTGTGTGTGTATGTGTAACAGACAAGAAGGGGACATGAATAGAAATGGCAAAAGAAAAAAATTATTGGAAGTAAAAGATTCTGGGAAGTACTTAGGGAAATTTTTTAAGCAATGTTGTGATAATTTCTGAGAAACACTTGAAATTATGTGGGAAAAGAACTTGGCATGCTTATTTGTTTTAGCAAATTTACATTTAAACACATATTTCTTGGAGGGCGCTGACTGAGAAAGATGCACCACTAGCATATACAATGTACAGTGGAACAGTTTGGTTGTGTAAGTAAACAAAATTATACCATTCTTTATTCACACAGAGCTCTTTTATGTGATTGTGCTTTTCCACTATTTTAGGCTAATGTTTCTAGGCCAGCTGAAACAACTGTGCTATGTGTAGGCAGAATGAAAAATACTCACTTATACCATGATTGCACCAAATGGTTCAAATTAGACTTGATAAAAAAAAATTAACATTTGTTTTGGGAAATGAAAACTCTACTCAATTTCTATGATTTGGAAATTCGTATTTTGCAGAATTTCTCAAGAGCATCACTTTACCTTCAAAATATAAAGCTGACCAGTCACATTTTTGCTTCCTCAGCTCCTCTCTAGGACAGAGGTGTCCCATGAAAAAGAATCAGTGGGGGGCGCCTGGGTGGCTTGGTCGGTTAAGCATCCGACTTCGGCTCAAGTCATGATCTCACAGTCCGTGGGTTCGAGCCCCGCGTCGGGCTCTGTGCTGACAGCTCAGAGCCTGGAACCTGTTTCAGATTCTGTGTCTCCCTCTCTCTCTGACCCTCCCCCGTTCATGCTCTGTCTCTGTCTCTCAAAAATAAATAGACGTTAAAAAAAATTTAGAAAAAGAATCAATGGGGTGTGGCACAGACAGAAAAGAAAAACTTCCCAATGACAATAATCAAGAGTGGACTTTATTTGTTAACAGTTATCCACATGAACATCCCCCTTGGAAAACAAATGTGCTTTCCTCATCAACCCAAGATCATCATTGTCACTTAATAAGTGTGCAAACATTAGAGCTAGGTATATTTTGGTTTGCTGTGATTACAGAAACTGGCGATAAGTTCAATATGTCCAGATTATAAAGACCTGGACTTGAAATATCTTTCTGATTCCTCCTTTTTCCCCTTAAGGAGAAATGAATACTACAGGAATAGCCACCAATGGTTAGAATGTTAGAGCTCTCAGAAAACTTTGTATTACAGAATTTCCTGTCAAAAGATAAACCTTACTGGTCCTTGTGAGCTGACATGCTAACACTGAAGTTTCCCCTCTATACTCTATACTCCCCTCTATACTCCCCTCTATACTCTATACTCGTTGCATATAGGGACTGGTCCCAAAAGAGTTACTGATCATACAGAGACTATGACTATGATACTTGGTTCATCTTATTGTACATGAACCTCACTATAAATCAGTCTGGTAACCTTCAAAATGCTGGATTATGGAGAATGGTGGTATACTGAGGCTATACATATCAAATTCATATCAAATTACTTGCATAAAAAGTACAAAGTCAAGGAATGCCTCTCCATGGATGGAACAGGAAGTGTGATGCACATGGCCCTTGACTGGAGTGGGCAGCAGGAGAAAAAGGCATCGTGGGGATTTTATGTGACTTTTAGGTACTGGGGTTGATATTTTCCAGTATATAAATCTCTAGCATTTCTTTTTCTGATCCACATTTGAAATTGTTTTTTACGGTGAAAAAGATGTCTTTTAAGAGAAAAAAAATACTGAAAAATTGAACAATACATCCTCTCAAACTGATCACCTCTCTAACCAAAATAACATTATCAAAATGCCAGGGCACTAGTTTTAAACAGTTCTTGTATTTTTTAAAACATATTGTTTGACTTTTGATAAAAAATTCACTTTGCTATGTTCTTCATTATGGACCAGATAAGAATATATAATTCATAGAGGACTCTCACTTTTTTCCCCCTTAGTAACAGTCTGTACAGCATTTTTATTTTAAAAACTGTGATTATGATAGATTACTCCAGGATTACAACATATTTAATCACAGAAGCTCCAGCTTAGCTCTATTGAAGGCCTGTCAGGATTTCTTCTTTGTACCCAGAAATTTTAGCTGGTCTGGCTTAAAACAAGGCATACAGATTTCCTCTATGGGCATCTGTTTGCAAATAAATAAGGCAGGTGCCTTGCTTTGGCATATAAAAAAAATTCAGAGGAGTAAATTACACTCTATAATGTCTAGAGTTGCACTTCAAAGATTCAAAAAGTACTTTTCAAATTACTTAGCTCTGTATTAAATCAAACCTGAGAAACTTTTAAAGACATGACATATTTCAATGCTTAATAATAGTATCCTAGGAATCACTTAAGTTTCAAAATAGAGAATCTTAAATCCAGCTGATATTCCTAGAATACCAAACTCCAACATAAAATTATCTGTGTGTCCTTAACATAAGCACAGAATATCTAACTGTACTGTAGATAAAACAGCATTTGTACCTTAAAATTTTTTTTTTTAATTTATTATTTGATGGAGAGAGAGTGTGCAGGAGGGGCAGAGAGACAGAATCCCAAGCAGGTTCCATGCGGTGGTCATGGAGCCTGACTCGGGGCTTGATCCCACAACCGGGAGATAATGACCTGAGCCAAAACCAAGAGTTGGACGCTTAATTGACTGAGCCACCCAGGTGCCCGAAACAGAATTTTTATCTTAAAGTTTCAGATTTTGATTCATTTAATATAACTTATGAGTAGTCAACCTTAGAGAGAAATAAAGAACATAAGTAAATAACACCTAAATTCTAGTCTTGGTTTTGCCAGTGACTAGCTGTGTGCTGTCAAGTAACCAATACCCAGTTTCGGCTTTCTCCTGTGTAAGAAGGATAGTCTTACTAAACTTCTATGCCTTGATAAACCAAAATTCCATTATGTGACTCTCTAATTCTATCACTTAAGTATCTATGCCTAGAATATGGACACACAAATAATTAAAGAATATTTTTTAATGTTTATTTTTGAGAGAGAGAGAGAGAGAGAGAGAGAGACAGACAGAGAGAGAGAGAGAGAGAATGCACAAGCGGGGGAAGGGCAGAGAGGGAGACAGAGGATCTGAAGCGGGGTCTGAGCTGTCAGCACAGAGCACGACACAGGGCTCAAACTCTCGAGCCATGAGATCATGAGCTGAACTGAAGACAGGCACTTAACTGACTGAGCCGCCCAGGCGCCCCAACAAATAATTTTCATTAAAATGTTTTAAACCCTAGGTTAATATTTTTCCTTTTAACCAACTGTGTACAAATTATTAGAATACATGCATTTATGACTAAAAGCATGCCCTCATCTGAGAGTTACTGTATTATATCCTGTATTCTGGATGCTTCCCTTGATGCTTCTGTCTGGGGTTGTGTATCAGTGACATAATTAGAGGTACTCATTTTTCTGGATTAATTTTTATTCCACATCAATTCAATGGCCAGTTCCAGGGGAAAGTTTGCTTGAAAACTCAAGAAACTGCTCAAGAAGTCCGTAAGAGGCTGTGGGAATCCCTCAAAAATCCCGTTAGGGTTTGTGAGAATTCTGCAGCCTCAGAATTCCAAACTAAATGCTAAACCTCCATAAAGCAATAAGTAACTACCTGTCATCTTCCAGTAATCTTTGCAGTTCCAAGGAAGAGTAGTATTTCCATATAAGACCCTCCCCACAATTAAACCCTTTAAATAGACATGAGTTATTCACTTGAGGATGATCAGCACTGAGATGCCACTGGGTATATCATTTTATCATTCGGGACAGCGAAGGAGCAGTTTGAAATCCTCAGAGACAACACTAGAAACAGGAGGAAGGAAAACGATGGTCCCTGAAAGTGGTCTTGTTTTCTTCTCTCCTCAGACACCAAGATAAAGCCTGAGTCCTAGGACAGCTATAAATCTACTTGCTTTGCAATAAACAAAACTTACCAGAGCCCTAACATTTTTGCTTTGAGGTCTACATTTTCTCGTTTGCCTCTCTTTCTGTAACCAAAGTTTTGACACTGAGTTTGTAGAAAGCCTCCATATATCTAGGGGTCTGTGCTGGGGCTTTACATATCTAAACAGAAATGCTAGAGACCTTGGTGTTTCCTGATGTGCCTTCCTATAATGTCTGATAAACAGCACAAACATATGGCAAAAAAAAAAATCTTTTTTTTCCACTGAAAAGTGATTTTATACATTGGGTAAAGGCCAAAACTTTGGAACAAATTCAAGGCCACAAACTCCAATCTTTGCAATTTTATCTGTGCAACCAAGATACCGAATACTGGTATGTTTTCAGAGCTTCCAAAGCTTGAAAGGATGATTCTATTTCAACATATTATACTTTGAATTACTCTACAACTGAACATGACTGAACAACCCTAAGGAACTTGAACATATTCATTAGCACGTGAGGGAGCAGGGGTAGAAAGGGACTGAACACTCACTAGGCAGTATCCCATAAAACAGCAAGGACTGAGTATTCTATAAAACACACGCAGGACAGAGTGTGTGACTGAACAGAAAGATGTATTGGGAGATTTAACTTTGTTCTTCTCTGGGTGTAAGAATAGCAGTAGAACACAAAGATTAATTTCCTGCTTTAGCATTCATCAGGGAACAACACATTATTACTTGTAACACATACACGAGGCTGTTGATGGATATACTTTCCTTTGATTGCTCAGATTAAATGTGTTCCTATAAAAGGCACCCCCCCCACATGCGTATGTATAATTATAAATCCATGTATGCATTAACAGTTTCTGTATATTTATAAGTAGCTATCAATGTAGATATTAAACATTTTATGTGGCCACAAAGTTGAGGTGATTTGGAGTTGGTGGCTGCCTGAACAAATATAGATCAAAAACAGAACAATCACAGTAAATAATCAATATACGTTACTATAACAAAAAACTCAGAAATTCAAAATAAAGGAGGATAAGAGGAGGAAGCATGCATTACAGAGCAAGGTAATAACCGCGTCTGCATGCCTTAATACCCTCTTGTCCCAGCAGTCCTGACTTTCTAAGCAGCCCACTTCTCCACATTAACGGTAGTCATTTGGAGAGCAGCAAACGTGCCATTAGAAGCACTTTTACAAGTGTATATTCATCCACCAATTAGCTTAATGTGGCCGCTTTCTGCATATTTTCTATCCAGGCTTGCACAAATCTTATTAATATTTCCCCCTAGCGCTTTGACAGATTACCTTGTCATTACGCATCCTGGAGCCTTTTAAACAATATGGGTAAACTACTGTTTGTGAGGTTAATGACAATTATCCCCTAATTACTGCATAAGTCACTCAGTCCACTTTATCTCATAGGCAGGGTTCTGCTCTGTGTATCTGCCATTGTGTCACTGTAAATGAATCTTGTATTGCTGTGTTTATCTGCCACTGCCTTGTAAATTACACTGACGGAAGGATGAACAAATTACTGCGTGTCATCACTTAAATACTGCTTCTGAAATTTAAAAAAAAAAGCTTCAACAGAGAGCTTCAATTGTGATTTTAGCAGATCACAATTAGTAAAAACATATTTAATGTCTTATGTTATATATCAAATCCAATAGCTTGGAATTCAGTAGTAGCATCACAACAATATCACTGAGGGTGAGTGGAGGGTGAAGAGCAATGAAAGAAAGAGGAGAAAAAAAGGTGAAACTGAAATCATAACACCAGCTCAACCTCCTGAAGGCATTTCCTACTATTTAATAGTTGATGTGGCATTCTTGAAGTATTCCGAAGATTTGTCAATTCTAAATCAAATTCATTGGGTTAGGGATAAACCACACTCTTCAGTTGGATTATTTATTATTTATTTAGGTCACTTATAACCAGTCCACACATAAAAAACACAGAATCCATAGAACTGAGAACAGATAAAGTAATAAAGACCACAGGCTAAGCCAATTTCATTGTTGCATTTTTAAACATTATTAAACAAGTTCAGAACACTGTTTCTGAAGTTTCATGTGAAATTGTTTAACAATGTTTATATCAGTGAAATTAGTGTAGTCCATTGCTCTGTCCAGGTGACTATATCTGCTCTGATACCAGGGAAAAGAGGACACTATGAACATCTTTTTCAAAAACACAGATTGAGTCAATTGCAAATAATGTGGGAATCTATGATTCTGCAGATTATCAGGTGAATAAACACTTATGTGAGAACAGGTAGAAACATCTGGCTTCCTGAGATGACTGCCATTTAATGAGTATACTAAAACATTTTAAAATGTGAAACACTCAAAATGTCTCCATTTAAATGACACCAAGGTGGCTGGTAGCTGGCAAGCATAAGTAACTGGGCCACACCGATCTGAAGGATGGTCTTCAACTCGCAATGAATTGGGCGTGTCGAAAGCCTGCATCAAATCCGCTTATGACGGCCACAAGTTTGTAAGGGAGGGCTCATAGCACTGATGATAAAGCTATTTGGTGGAAGCATGCACGCACGCGTGCACATACAGTACCTCTTGGTGTACTTGCTGAACAGGCTGGAAGAAAAAGCTGCAGCAGAAAGAAAGGAAAACATAAAAGCCAGAGTTGACAGGCTTCACGGATTCTAAGCACAATCCCTAGGGCTCCCTTGAATCCCCAAAGAATGATTTCAGTGTCTGTCCTGCATTCAGTCAATTCAGCTTCAACCAACAAGTGCTGCAGGCAAAAATGAAAGCTATCCAATGTTCTCTTCTTTCAGTGTGTTAGACCACAGTTAAGAGATCTCAGTTAAGACTGACATCACTGTGACAACCACTAAGGGGTTAAAACTTTTCCTGATTTTTTTTTTTAACTGTTTAGGCTAACTATGGAGACCAAACTGAGGAAAATGAATTTAAACCATTAACTTTTTCTTTTAATACTTGGTTTTGTTGCCCTTTCTTAAAAACCTTGCTAACGGTATCGTCAATGTGGTTGTGGATGGGGGGAGACACAATGTGCATTTAGGGAAGATAAACTCTTGGTGTTTGTGAAGTTTAGTGCTGGCTATAGAAAGGAGACAATCCTGGAAGGATCAATAATAATGCCAAAAGGTATCTGGATATAAGTTAGGTGAAGACAGCCATTTAGAAAACAAACAGGAGTATTTCCCTAATCACCTTAACCCACCCTTTATGCATTCTCATCACATTTCTAAAAACTGAGACTAGGAATATCTCCCTTCCCTTCCTAACAAACTTGCACCAGTTCCTCTACTGTGCACAAAATAAATAATAAATTACCATACCTGGCATTTGAAGTTCCCTCAATATAAACCCAATCTACCTTCCCAACATCATCTCCTGCCAAGACCTCTGATGCTCCAGCCAGTTGCCATAAATGTTCCTGAGTATGGAAAAGTCTTACCTGATTCCGAACCCCTCTCTGTTCTGCCTCTGTCATTCTCTTCTTTCAAGGTCCAACTTAAAGCACTTCATGAAATACTTCCTATCCACCCTCCTTCTCTATTCTCCCCATTCCTAGCAAGAATTACCTGCTCCTTCAGGGATTTGCTCGTACCTCTTTGTCATCTAGGTCTCTTTATCGCAGGATTATGGTGCTTTATATCCCCACTGCCCAGATAAATCAGTGCTGAACGAATTCATTAATACTATGAATGCAGACGTTGGGAGGCAATTTAGAGGTCATCCAGTGCTACTTTTATTATTTTACAGATGAGAATATTCACAAAGAAGTGTCTTGCCCAAGTCAGGAAGTTAAAGTATGTGGCTGACTTGGGACAAGCCACCCAGCTGCCCTGACTCTGTCTAGTACTTTTTTCTCAATATTATCCTTTTCTCCTGGCATAATGATTCTTGACTCAGGAAAGAGAACATCCATTCCATTCCACTGCCACATACTGGGTAGATGAGTAGATTCCAACCAGTTGGGACTCTCTTCAATCCTATACCAGCCCTAACTGGAAAACATTTTTCCTTGAATTGAACTCCCCTCCTGTCCATCAAGATGATGTCCAACAGAAACATAAAGTCTTTCCCTAAGACCACTCGTGCAGGGGAGGGAGCTGCATTATTAGCATGCTGGGGTGAGAAAAAGTTGAGAATGATGGTTTTAGCAAAATACAGATTTTTAACATTTGGTCTTCACCACTTTTTTTTTTCTTTGCAAATACCCAAACATTACCTATTGTTCTTAGAAAAATGTTTTGGAAAATGACATTGCTTTTATCTATGTTGGACACTTTCTGGATCAAAATTAAATACTACTGTATGAAGAACTAGAAAGGAAAATTCAACAGAGTCTTTCTCGTGGTTGGTGTTCTGTATAGGAGTGAACACGTTAATTAAACCAGTCAGTTTAGTACTGGACACAGAAATAATAAACTACTACAATTATAAATATGCGTGTATGTATATACATCTTCCTTCATTTTAGCTTCCACAAATAACTTGATACTTATCAATTCCTGAGTCCTCATTTGGCCGTCCCATCAATCTTGTGATTTCTCATTTCTGTCTTGCATTTGCTCCATCTCCTTCTATGAGGGCAACTTCAACTCTGAGGATTTCTTTAGGGATTCTACCTATAAAGCAAAGTAACTAGCCAGTTGCTCTAAAAACTATTATCTGAATTCTGAAAACAAAACAGATAAAATATGAAACACACAAAGGCACAGAGGCCTATTTTTTACTGAAATGCTATTTTCAGGCTAAAAGATTGCTTTACATAATATAGCCTCTGTGCCTTGGTTTCCTCATATATTATATAGGATAAAAATAGTAGCTACCTACTAGACTTCTGAAAATTAAACAAAATAATAGTGACTACACTTTGCATTGAGCCAGGAAAGACTCTACATAATATATATGTATTACATTCATCTACACTTCAATGAGGTTTGAAATACTATTATCAAACCCACTTTATAGATGGGAAAATTACGGTACATCAAAGTTGGGTAATTTGCCTGAAGTCATAAAGCTAGTACTGTTTGGAGCCAGGATTCAAACCGGAAGTCTTGAGTCTAGAACTACACTGAAATGCCTTGCACAGAAGGCACTCCTATCCACTCACCTCCACCCAAGCCTCCATCAGGGTGACCTCTCCTGTCTTCTCTCTTCTCCCCATTCTCTCTGAAATCCAGGCCCGAGAAGGTTAATTTTCCTTTGACTGATTCCTGGTTAACTCAGTTGTCCAATCACATACCAGTCTCTTCAAACCTATCCTCACAAGCTTAGTGATAGCCAATATACCTTCCTGACTGGATTAATGTAATTGTTCCTTGTTCGTGTATCTACTCCTTTCTTTCCCTCACATTCTGATGCCAGGCTGCTTTTGCTCAAGTGTACCTCTTGATCACATTACAGTCCTGACCTCCAAACTAAACTTGAATAGCTAGCTCCCCTTTGCTAAATGATTTAAGCATAAATTCTTCACGCTGGCATTCAATAACTGCCCAGATCTGGCTTCTAAGTCTTACTTCTCTCATACACACTCTCACCTTGGAGCTGAACGTGACAACTTACCTTTCGGTGAAGGCACTATACTTTCTCAAAACACCGTATTTTTGCTTACACTGTCCCTTCCACTTGGAATGCTGTCATCAATTTTCTGGGGCCCCACTGTCGTCCAAGACCACCTCTCAAATATCACCCCGTTCATAAATCCTGTGATCTATTCAGAATCCCCATCTGTTTTTCATGGGATTTTTTAAAACTATATTCCATTTTACACAGGTCACACGCAATCTGGGATAACCCCTTACAGTATAATCAGACCCTTGAGTACAGGCAGATCTCGTTTTATTGCACTTTGCAGATATTGTATTTTTACAGATTGAAGGTTTGTGGCAACCCTGTGTCAAGCAGGTCTTTCAGTGCCATTTTCCCAACAGCATTTGCTCACATTTTGGTAATTCTTACAGTATTTCAAACTTCTTTGTTATTACTGTGTTTGTTACGGAGATCTGTGATCAATTATCATTGATGTCACTATTGTAATTGTTTTGGTGTACGATGAACCACACCCATATAACATGGCAAACTTAATCGATAAATGTGTGTGTTCTGAATGCTCCACTGACCAGCTGTTTGCCATCTCTCCCTCTCTGCTGGCCTCCCTATTCCCCAAGACATAGTAATATTGAAAGGAGGCCAATAATAACCCTACAATGGCCTCTAACTGTTTAAGTAAAAGGAAGAGTTGCATGTCTCTCACTTTAAATCAAAAACTAGAAATGATTAAACTTAGTGAGGAAGGCATGTTGAAAGCCAAGCTAGGCTGGAAGCTAGGCCTCCTGTGCTGAACATTTAGCCAAGTTGTGAATGCAAAGGAGAAATTCGTGAAGGGAATATAAAGTGCTGCTCCTGTGAACACATGAATGACAAGGAAGCAAAACAGCCTTACTGCTGATATGGGGAAAATTTAAGTGGTCAAGATAGAAGAGCAAACCAACCACAACATTCCCTTATGCCAAAGCCTAATCCAGGGCAAAGTCCCAACTCTCTTCAATTCTGTGAAGGCTGAGAGAGGTGAGGAAGCTGGGGAAGAAAGCTTGAAGCTAGCAGAGGCTGGTTCATAAGGTCTAAGGCAAGAAGCCATCTCCATAACAGGAAAGCACAAGATGAAGCAGCAAGTGTTAACGTAGAAGCTGCAGCAAGTTATCTGGAAGATCTAGCTAAATAATTATTGAGGGTGGCTACACTAAACACCAGATTTTCAATATAGATAAACAGCCTTGCATTGGAAGAAGATGCCATTAGGACTTTTGTAACTAGAGAGGAGAAGTCAATGCCTGGCATCAGAAGTTGAAAGAACAGACTGACTCTCTTGTTAGGGGCTAATGCAGGTGGTGACTTTAAGTTGAAGCCAGTATTCATTTACCACTCTGAAAACCCTAATGCCTTTAAGAATTATGCTAAATCTACTTTGCCTATACTCTATAAATGGAACAACAAAGTCTGGATGACAGCACATCTGTTTACAACATGGTTTACTGAATTTTTTTAGGCCTACTATTGAGACTTATTGCTCAGAAAAAATTCCGCTCAAAATATTACTGCTCATTGACAATCCACATGGTCACCTAAGAGCTCTGATAGAGATGTACAGTAAGATTAATGTTTTCATGCCTGCTAACACAAAATCCATCCTGTGGCCCATGAATCAAAGAGTAATTTGACCAAGTCCTATTATTTAAGAAATATATTTTGTAAGATTATAGCTGCCATGGATAGTGATTCTTCTGATGAATCTAGGCGAAGTAAATTGAAAACTTTTGGAAAGGATTTGGCACTCTAGATGCCATTAAGAACATTCATGATTCATGGAAAGAAGTTAAAATACCAGCATAATAGTAGTTTGGAAGAAGTTGATTCCAATCCTCATGGATGGGACCATTCTGAGGGGCTTAAGACTTCAATGGAGGAAGTAATTGCTTCTTATGGATGAGCAAAGAAAAATAGTTTCTTCAGATGCAAATCTATTCCAGGTAAAGGTGCTGTGAAGACTGTTGAAATGGTAACAAAAGATTTAGAATATTACATAACTTAGTTGATATAGCAGCAGCAGGGTTTGAGAGAACTGACTCCAATTTTGAGAGAAACTCTACTATGGGGAAAGTGCTACCAAGTAGCATCACATGCTACAGAAAAATCTTTCAGGAAAGGAAGAGTCAACAGATGTTGCAGATTTCACTGTTGTCTTATTTTAAGAAATTTCCACAGCCAACCCAACCATCAGCAACCACCACCTGATCAGTCAGCAGCCATCAACATTGAGACAAGACCCTCCACCAGAAAAAAGATTGCACCTTACTGAAAGCCCAGATGATGGTTAGCATGTTTTTAGCAATAAAATGTTTGTTAAGTTTATTTATTTATTTTGAAAGAGAAGGAGAGGAGGGGAGGGGAGGGGAGGGGAGGGGAGGGACAGAGAGAGAGATGGAGAGAGACAATCCCAAACAGGCTCTACGCTGACAGCGCAGAGTGGGACTTGATCCCAGGAACTGCGAGAGCATGACCTGAGCTGAAATCAAGAGTCAGATGCTTAACTGACTGAGCCATCCAGACATCCCAGCAATGAAGTACTTTTAAATTAAGGTATATACAGTGTTTTTTTTTTTTTAAATATAATGCTGTTGCACATTTATGAGACTACAGTGTGAATATAATATTTATATGCACTAGAAAACCAACAATTTCACTTGTCTTGCTTTATTGCAATGGTCTGGAACCAAACCAACAGTATCTCTGGGGTATGCATGTACAGAAGCTCCAGAACACTCATCTTTATACCCTGATCGCAACTAGGATGGAGCCTTGCACATATTTTTAACAAATCATGCTGTTCTTACAGCTAATTCATTTCTGTTGACAAATGACCACCTGTCATTTCTGTAAACCAACTATATTCTTTAGACAGGTGCTCACTAGATTTCTGAAAACAGCCAGTGTGAGGGAATCCAAAACACAGGTTGTCTAATGTCTGGTTCAGCAGTCACATATGCAAATGAAGATATCAAAAGGTTATATATTATGTACTTATGAAATAAAAATGTGAATATTTTCTGATGCAAGTAAAAATGCATTTTTTCTGAATATTTTAAGATCTTGGTTGGGCCTATGCTTCTGAGTTCATTTTATTACAGAACTGTTTACAGGTGTAGGTGCAAAAACTTAAACTTTCTAAAATGCAAAAGTAAATGACAGTATATAAAAAAGGGAAGCTGTCAGAAGAAAACAAGCTAAGAGGAAAAAGAAATTTAGTGAAAAGGAACTAATGTTAGAAAGGGAGCTCAAAAATTCACATATGGGATCTGAATATACAATCTCTACTTGTGGTCAACACTGAATTACTCTATGTTAAAACGGAGTAATAGAACATTTGAAATAATTTAATTGAAACAATAAGTAGTGGAGTTCTGGCCAGAGCAGGAGGCATATCAGCAGATGGGGCAGAAGGATGAAGAGTAGAAAAACCTCTTATAGAAGATTTGGTAAAACTAAACTGGCAGAGACAAAATAAACACATAGGTATAAGAAAGGAGAGACTAGAGTTGCCAACTTTGAATATATCAATTTACTTCTTAATATGGAGCTCTGGTTGTGTATAAAGAATAAAATACAGGGGCGCCTGGGTGGCTCAGTTGGTTAAGCATCCTCCAACTTTGGCCAGGTCATGATCTCACGGCTCGTGAGTTCGAGCCCCACGTCGGGCTTTGTGCTGATAGCTCAAAGCCTGGAGCCTGTTTCAGATTCTGTGTCTCCCTCTCTGTCTCTGACCCTCCCCTGTTCATGCTCTGTCTCTGTCTCAAAAGTAAAAAACGTTAAAAAAAATAAAAAAAAAAAAAGAATAAAATGCATAGAATGAGAAGAAAAAATTGTTGTCACCCCACCTGTCTTTTCTTCTGGTGTCTATTTTCATCAAGTCTAAAACAGACATGGTCTATAAATCCACATGTTCTATGTGCTCTATGTTCAAGTGTCTCTAAAGTAAGGCATAAAGGTTATCCTACCAGACTAAAAAGGCAAGTGTATGCAAGCTCTTTCAAACAGATGAAAACACTACCAGGCCAACAGCAGCAGGCAAGTAAACAATGACCAGTGTAGCCACTCCTGAATCCAGTTTCTGTCTTGTACTTTCTCTCCAAATGCTCTCCTGGATGATATTTCTCAGTGGCACTAGTGTTTCTTTTTCTTTTCTCAGTGAGGAAGAGTCCCTTCAAGTGGAAATAGACATTAAAAACTCTGGAAAATTCTCTTTTGTATAGTACGGAAAGGCATTATTCTATATAATCATCCAAGAAGTGGAATAAGGTAACAATGCCAAAAAAAAAAAAAAAAAAAAAAGTAACTCTAATGTATGGCAATATTTGTTATTTTATTTTTCTAACTCATAAAACATTTTCAAAATGAGTCAATTGACACTGTATTCTATCAAGGAGGAGAATTCTAGTAGGTACTTATTTCTAATTATTAGAATACCGGATAATGGAGAGAGAGAGAGAGAGCGAGAGAGAGAGAGAGAGCGAGAGAGAGAGAGAGAGAGCGCGCATGCACGCACGTAAGAGAGAAAACACATTGTGTTAAGTCTCTCCAATTTTTACACCTCAGTTCCAATGAGAGTAGAGAATAAGGAATGAATTTACACTGATATCTGAATGTGCCAGAAATGCCTACCCAATTGTATTATATTCTAAACATATTTACTAAACATCAAAATTAAGTAGTGCTTAGGAAGAAAATGATAAAGAATGGGGGCATCCAGAAGGCAAATCTTCAGGCACTTCAGACATTCTGTCTTTTCTGTTTATGTGGAATCCTAAACAAGTTAGGTTTTAACTATTGTGTTGAGGGTCCCGGGTCCCTAAGACCAGCCCTAGATCACTGAGACAGGACTCAGCAGTCATTCTCACAGCTAAGATTTACTACAGTGAAAGGATAATCAAAAGCAAAATCAGCAAAGAAAAAAGGAGCAAGGGGCAAAGTCCAGAAGAAACCAAGCACATATTTCCAAGGGTTCTCTCCCCAAGGAGCCACATAGGATGCACTTAATTTCTCCTGCATTGAATTGTGACAGTACATGTTAAGTGCTGCCTACAAGGGAAGCTCATTTGCAAATCAGTGCCCATGGTTTTTGTTGGGGATTTGTCACATGGGTACCCTCTGCCTAGCATCTATCAATAAACTCCAAATTTCAGACTCCTGGAAGGAAAGCAAGTGTTCACCATAAACTGTATTATTTCCACAAACAATTTAGAACAGTGGAATAGTGGAACATGCCCCAGATCCAAGTTGCTTGATGCCAGCCAGTGGCCAACTTCATGAACAGGCCTTTCTAAGGATGGCCATTCAGGCCTGCTGTGTTAACACCTTTCCGAACACTCACCCATCAGTGTTTCAAATCTGTACCCCCACTGCGATCCCATACAAAAACAAATCCTGTAATTTGTGGTTCTAGATAGCCACAAGCTCAGCTCTGATACTTGATCCAGGAATGGGAGAGAGGGAGATGGCTGTCTTTATTTGAGCGTAGAAAGGTGTGATTTATTAACTCCCTCTATGGTGTCAAGTTACAATGAGTCCGAAAACATTACTGAAAACTCAGTCTGTACCTAAGGAGAGAAAAATACGTACTTTTGTAAATTGCATAATAATAGATACATGAGATTATGGCTCATAGAAGCCAAGGGACTATGCTAGCTTTACATTCTTTAGATAATATCATTTCAAATGAGTATTTAATATATAAAATATTATTTATTAGAAGATGCAACTAATAGTTCCCCCAAAAGGCTTCTGATCCAGTAGACCCTGGAAAAGCAACTTTTGGGGTCCTTTTCAACATTTACTTCCAATAACAAAAATCAATATGGGAATGCTTATAAATCTCTTGGTTTTGATTTTATAATTAAATAGGAGAGAAAGTCTTCATTGTTGTCTGAAACTGACTTGTCAGTTCTTAGTCCACAAATATGACATCCAACTTATTTATAGCAATCAGCTGGAAACATAAAATAATTCGGGAAAAAGAAATCAATAAAGCATTTTGTTTTCAAACCAATCCACCAACTATATGTAAATGTACAAAAAATAAAATTCCTATTTTAAAGTCAACATTTCCTAAAGCTCTACAGCAAGGTAGAAACTGACCTTCAGATCTAACAAAAAGGCTACCCTAAATCTGCATTAAAGAGAGAGATGCAATGTGACTTTGGGTCCGATGAAAAGTAACAACTACCATTCGCTAAGCACTCACTATGTGCCAAGCACTAAGGAAAAAAGTGCTTGACACGCATTACCTCACTTTATTAATCCAGCACAGAGTACACACATAAAGGCTACCGACTACATTGCAGCTCACGTCCAGAGTGAGGGGAACTAGGAAATACACGCACTGTCTTTCTGGTTAGCTTCCTGGTTTTATAATAAAAGCACCCCTGCTGAGTAAGGATATGGCAAAAGAAAAACACATTCCTTCCACTTCACACGGGCAAGGCAAGTGCAGAAACTCTACAGTCTCTGTGAATAATACCACTAATGAAGACAGAAATCCTTATTTAAGTAAGAAAAAAAAAGAGAAAGAAATTAGAGAGTTAAATGGAAGCCAAAATACACCCATATGCATGTATTTCTTCCTTCCCTCAGGATATTAGTCAGAATTCAGTGAAGTGAATTAGCATTTGTCCTGACATGCGTGATCGTGTTCTATAACATGACCTTCCTCCCTCTGTCTACAAAAGGGCCTGATGCTCCCAAGTAGCTAGAAAAGAAACAAGAGACACAGAAACTCCTGTGAGTCCTGACTAAGAGCATGCTTCATAAACAACATTCTGGGAGTTTCCAAGCCTTTGTAAGTAATGCTCTCAAGACACAGGTGTTGGATTTGTTTTCTGTGGCTTTAGGGTAAAGCTCTCTGCAATGGGTTTTACTGAAGATGGGGGGGTGGGGGCGGGATTCAAGGCTCTGGGCAAAATGAAACATGGTGGTCTTTGATCACTCCAAGCCAACAAGGAAGAACACACCTATTTGTAAAAGTCCCTGATCCAAGAACATTACCATTCTCCACAGAAACACAGGCAATGCACGGCAGGAGAAGGGGGACTCAGGACCTGGGCCTGAGGCACCCACACACATAGCAACAAAGCAAACAGCATGCAAACAGCAGCTGCACTGGCATTCAGTGAAGACAGAGACTGGTTTTTAGATCCTACAATGGAGAGAACAAAGACATCCCAATTAATCACAAATAAGACAAGTGGAGTTGGAGCTTTTGCATGAGCAACAAATAAAAAGAAAAAATCATGGCAAATGCATATAATTTTGGCATATATTTTTCATATACATATATATATAAACCACAGATTACACAGACTTCCTATGGCCACAGCTGCCTGTTCCATTATTCATTTCTGTGATGGCTTTGAGAAAGAAAATGAAAAGAAATGGGGTAAAACTATTTCCATTATATATATAGCAGACTGTTGCCAGACAAATATTTTCTAGCCTTAAAGAATGTTTTAATATGGATTTCTGGAAAAATTTTTAATCATGTAATAAATATTTTATTAATGTTGATAACATGTATCAAGAGGCCAACTCCAAGTTCTATCATAGAAGTCATAGTTAAAAAGGCAGCAATATAATAGGAGCAATAGCATACAATTGAAGGGGAATTCGGTAAAAGAGCATAAAAGACCATTGATGATCAGGGGAAAAAGGATAAGTTCTGATTCTAACAATCCTAAAATACCCACTTTGTGGAAGTAAAGGGAGGCAGAATGGAGTAGAAAATCAAATCAAATGAAATGAAATCAAAACAAATTAAAATACAGTATGGGGTGTGAAGTCACAGACTTGTGCTCCAACACCAAGTCTTTTACTTACTAGCTCTATGACCACTTTGAGCCTCAGTTTCCCAGCTATGAAACAAGGATAGTAATACTTGACTTTTAGGGATATTCTTAGGAGTATTAGTTATTATTAGGATTGAATTAAATGAAGTATAAATACTCAAAAAAAATCTCTTGCTAAATTTCTAGGAACATGGCAGGCACTCAGTAAATGGTTGTTCATATAAATAGTTAGAGCTTTAGCGCAAATCCAAGGACTAACTGAAATCTTAACCTTGCATCTAGAAATCTGATTGTACAATGTGATCTACTGAGACTCCATATAAAATAGTAAACAGTAAGTGATACAGGAGACTTTTAAAGGCAAAGGTTAAAATAAGAAAAAATTCTATCAATAGTCTAATTACTTTGATCAGCTTAAGATTTTCTAGGTTTTAGGTTCTGGCAGAAATAAAATTCTTATAATAAAAGGATGAATTTTTGGAATGCTTTTCATGTGAATACCATTCACTGAATTCAATGAGAAATCTTTTTAAAATTATCATTTTACTCTTTATTGGTTTGTTGGGTGTTGGCTCTGCATGTGTGTGTAAGCAACAGAACACGTGTGTGCAAAAACTAGGCTTTTTATTTATTTATTTTCTTTTTAATAAAAGTATGGCAGGAATCTGTTCCTGCTTTTCCAGAAATATGGAATTTCTTTCACAGATGAGAGAAGCCACTTGAGTGAAGATTTATGATGTGATTAGAGCTAATTATCTCAAAAAATGAAGCAATCATATAGGTTATTTTGTAAATATTTTATTAATCCTCTAAGAGCCTCCTAAGTGAGGCCTCACAGATACTTATATTATTAATCTGCTATGTATAATGCTTCAATCCAATGCCTGCATTCCAATGACCCGGCACTAAACAGGGGAGTGTAAGAAGGTTTCAGGTATCATAGGTGCAACTCCCTGTCAAAACCCAGAACCCACTGACGTGGTCCCTCACTAGGGAGAGCCTGCTTTAGTGACTCAAGGAGGTTACAAAGTACAAGAGGCCTTAATGTTGGCTACATGGTTTTATACATCTACTACGTCAGGGGTGCTCAACCTTCTTGGGAATTTAGAAAGGAGTTACTCCTTTTCTAACAACATCTTCCATCTGACACTGGGATGGAAGGCCACTCACTTCTCCTGTGCTTTCCAGTTTACAAATGCTGGTAGTGTTCTCTTCAAGGTGGGTGAAGTAAACAGAATCGTCCTTCTATTTCCTAACAAATAACTTCTTTAATGCCTTTCCTTGATTCCATTTGCATACCTCCAGCTGTAGACATACGGTTACAAGATAAATTCCGAACAGCCTGCCTTTCATCACATGCAGTTCCTATTAACATTTAATGAGTGTCCATCGGCAAGTCTATGGATTGCTTTTCCACTCCCACTCTCTCAGAAACCCTCCTGCTGTCTCTGAGCTCACCTAAGATTTCTTCAATCACATTCTTCATTTTTTTATAACTCAAAACCATCTCCATTCAAAGAAAAAAGTTTTCATGCCAGTTGAAACAACATGCCAATATAAATTAAATTGGGCTTTATTATAAGAATAAAGTTATCCATCTTAAAGGGCTCAGGAACAATCTTCTGAGGTTTCTGCTTTCAACTTTTATATTGAGATAGAGGCACCTACACCTATGTCTTCTCTATCTTCTCAAAGTTTGAATTAAATTTTTGCCTTTAAGAGCAAACTGGTGTAAACTGGGAACCAAGACCCAAGTATTGCTCCTCACGTTGGTAAGATAATTAACATGAGTCAAAAGACTAAATTTGGAGAAAAGCAAAGAAAAAACCTCACCTAACATCTGATAAAATCCCACCCAACAGGGGCACCTGGGTGGTTTTGGCTTAGTTGGTTAGGCATCTGACTCTGGATTTCGGCTCAGGTCATGATCTCCTGGTTCATAAGTTCAAGCCCCATGCTGGGCTCTACAATGACAGTGGGGAGACTGCTTGTGATTCTCTCTTTTCCTCTCTCTCTCTGTGCCTCCCCTGCTCACGCTCTCCCTCTCAAAATAAATGAATAAACGTAAAAAAAAAATCCCACCCAAGAGAAAGTAGCAACCTCACATATAAAGTGCTTTAATTGTACGACAGTTAAAAGCCAGTCTGCTGGGGCACCTGGGTGGCTCAGTCGGTTGAGCGTCCGATTTCAGCTCAGTTCATGATCTCACAGTTTGTGAGTTTAAGCCCCGTGTCAGGCTCTGTGCTGACAGCTCAGAGCCTGGAACCTGCTTCAGATTATGTGTCTCCCTCTCTCTCTGCCCTTCCCCTGCTCATGCTCTGCCTCTGTTTCTCAAAAATAAAAAAAAAATGTTAAAAAAAAGTCAATCTGTCTTCTAGGTACATCATTCCTCCCTCTTTAACGGTGGACATAGGGAAGAGAGAGAGAACACACAACATTGATCTGTGATGGTATTCAAAGAGGTAGCCTTTAGCTCCATTACTGCTTGTTCCTGGTTTTCACATTCACCTCCTTTGTTCTTTGTTTTCATCTGTGGTGTTCCAGTTATTTGATGTTACCCTTCTCTTGTGCTTCAGATACCAAAAGGCCCCTACCTAAAGTTTCTTCCCTTCCACTCTTGCTTGATTTCCTGGTTTGACTCCCCAGTTTTCTTCTTCTCTTGAACTGACCAAAATCTCCAATTCAGATCTCACGTGTTTCTTTCTTTCTTCATACTACACTGTGGGCCTCCCTCGATTTTCATTTCTGAAAGCAACTTTTTTTTTTTCCTTTGTCATGAATTCCATTTTGGTTCAGAGACAGGAAGGCTGCTATGAAAGGTGTGCAGTCACACTGATAGAAGTGATTGTGTGCTGAGTAACGGAAAACACAGGTAGCCTTATAGAATGTGAAATAAAGTTAATGCTCAAGAGATTAAACGAAGGCGAATGAGAGGATGTTCTGAGATCATTTTGGGAAGCAGAGAAAAAGGACTATACTAAAAATTTGCCATTATGAGCATACAAGTGTCTTCTAAATCCCTTCACTGATCTACGCAAATGGAAGGTGTTCTTGGTGCCATTTCAGTGCACGGACAAAATGAGAATTAAATTCCCATTTGTGGCAAATGATGGTTACATATCAACACTGACAGGAGATTATTTCCTAATTCCTCCTCTTAGTACAGAATTCAAAGCTCAAGAAGACAAAGATAAATGGTTTAGAAGTGGGAAGGGGGAATACAGTAGATGCTAATTATACCTAACAAATCTTTGAGACCCTTAAAAAAATACACACACACACACACACACATATATATATGTATTTACTTATTTATTCCCAACCCCCAAAGCTCATGTTCAGCTGATGCATACTAGACTGGTAAGGAATATGGGCCAACATCTGCACATTTGTTATTATTGTACAGTGTCTGTGCCACTCATGTTACTAAAATCATTTAAATATTATGCCTGTATTCTCAACATATCTACTTTTCCTTTCTCCTATGTATATTTTTGAAAGAAGTCTTTAATTTTTGTCTCTCTCTCTTTTTTTAAATAATTGTATCATTAGATGATATGATGTAATACTGGCTTTCCAAAAAAAAACAAATCATGTTTTCTTTTTTCTGGAAGTCTTCTGTCATGATGAGTAATATCTATGCCTCAGCTATGAACTATGTGCTTGGACCTAAATAAATATGAAGGTGGTATCTCTTCTTTTATTTAACCTGCTCAACTCTAACTGAGCCCTCAGGACACTGTCCCCATGATGATTCTAACACATGATTCTAATCATTTCACTCCCTTGTCCCAAATCCTCCAAAGATTCCCCATCACCCAGAGCAGTGGTCAACAGACGAATGATCAGTGATGCGAGAGGAGTACATGACCCCATAACTGGTATACTTACTTAAAGGAATTATATCAAAACCTTTTAATAACTGGTACAGCTAGGCAATGATCACTCTGAACCAATGCCAGAACCAAACAGAAAAATGCAAGCCATGAAAATAATTATTATGTACTGACTGAATACATGTCCAAACTATTTACATGTACTACCATACTAATATATAATGCCTTAAAATGTTTTTTATACATGGTATGAATGTTATAAGGCAAAATTAAACTAAGAAACATAAATAGAAATTTAACACCATCTCCTTGTTTCTCAATGTCTAATCCATAAGTACCCCAATTAGAAGATGATTGGCATAGAATTTAAACTCAAAATGTCTTTTTCTGGACAAAGCTCTTTAAGATCTGGCCCCTGGCTGTCTGTCCAGGTTTATCTCCTGTGAGTCTTTTTATGCTCCAGCAATACGGACTCATAGATTTTTGGAAAAGGCCATGGCTCCTCACAATTCTACGTGTTAATGGATGCTGTCTTGTTCGCTTGGACAGAGTACTCTGTTCCTGAGAAACTCCTACTGTAATGTTTTTCTTGGCATCACCTCGCCTGCTACCTAAATCTTTTGTGAAATCTTCCCTGAATGCCCAGGACACAATGAGAAACTCCTTTCCCTATGAATATTGCAGTAATGACAGCTAACATTTTTGAGCATTGACTTTCTACCAAGTATTCTGCTCTCTACTATGCACACACTATCTTGAATAACTTCCCCCCAAATCACCATACAGTGGGTACTATTACTATCTCTAAGCTGAGGCTTTAAAGGGCTAACAATCTTAGCGAAGTGACATAAGTGAAGAAGGTAGGGAAGGTATTTAGGCCCGAGTCTGGCACCAAAGTGTATACTCTTACATCTCTATTTGTCCACACCACCAATACACAGTATTATGTGTAAATGTCGCCTTGCATGACAACAAACCTTTGTTAACAAACCTTGCATATTTTACCTTTAAAGTCAAAGCACTTAGTACACAGCAAGCTAATGTAAAATGCTTGCTGAATGTCTATACAGCTAGCTAAAAATCTTGTGTTTTAAAATTATGAGCTATTCAGGGGCGCCTGGGTGGCTCAGTCGGTTAAGCGTCCGACTTCGGCTCAGGTCACGATCTCGCGGTATGTGAGTTCGAGCCCCGTGTCGGGCTCTGTGCTGACTGCTCAGAGCCTGGAGCCTGTTTCAGATTCTGTGCCTCCCTCTCTCTCTGACCCTCCCCCGTTCATGCTCTATCTCTCTCTGTCTCAAAAATAAAATAAAAACGTTAAAAAAAAAAAAAAACTTAAAAAAAAATAAAAAAAATAAAATAAAATTATGAGCTATTCAGCCTATGTGCTATGGAATATTACATTATGTGTGTATATTTACGTTATGTGTGCTTTTTATATTTTGAATATTGCTAAGAAACTAGGTAGTGTACATGACCAAACTTTAGCTTACCAGTTGTAAATCTTGCATTCACCTTATAGGAACAAGAAGCTCTAAAAGATAGGATGCTCAAGTTGTATTGATGATTTTATAAGGATAAATTCTAAAGGCCCCAGAAACACTATAGTGCCCTGTGCTGACAGGGGGAAAAAAGCCCAGGACATTATGGGTGTATAATCTCAAGATTTTTCTTATATTTCTTCTTCTCCTCCTCCCACTTCCTGGACAGAAAGAGGGAAGGAGGGAAGAAGAATAAGATGAGGGGAGAGGGACACAGAGAGAGGACAGAGGGAGGACAGAGAGAGGAGAGAGGATGAGTGGGAAAGAGAGAGGTAAGAGGGACAGAGGGAGAGAGGTAGGTAGGTAGGTAGGTGGGTAAGCTGAGGCAGGGGTGTGTGGAGAGAAAAGGTGGAGACAGCTCAGGAGAGATGCTGCCCTACACTTGTTTGACAAAGAGAGAGAATGATGGAAACGAAGAAAAACTGAAATGGAAGCTTTCTAAACATGTCCTGATTGCTTTACTCTCACCTAGATTCTTGCATATATCTATTCTCTTTCACTCAACTGTGTTCTCTTTTAGGACAAAAATTCGGGCAAGGACACTTGGTTCTGTCACCTTCCACCTCCTTCCAGACCAGGTCGCCCATTCCCTCAGTCCTAAACCAGTCTCCAGCCTGCAAACATAGTGAGATTTCTGCAATGCAAGTATGATCCATATCTTATATTTCTTATTTATTTATTTATTTATTTATTTAATTTTAAAACTGTATTTAAACTAAATTTTAGTTAGTTAATATACTGTGCAATATTGGTTTCGGGAGTAGACTTCAGTGATTCATCTCTTACATACAATACCCAGGATTCATCACAAGTGCCCTACTTAGTACCCATCACCCATCTAGCCCATCTCCCATCCATCTCTCTCAGTCAACCCATAGTTTGTTCTCTTTCATTAAGAGTCTCTTGTGGTTTGTTTCCTCTCCTTTCCCCATATATTCGTCTGTTTTGTTTCTTAAATTCCACACGTGACTGAAATCATCTTATGGTTCTTCTTAAGTCTCTGGAAGGTAAAGACTATGATTTATCAAGCTTTAAAACTTCCAGGAGGCACTCCATACAACCCAGCCTTTGGAGGCTCTGCTACGTATTAAGTGAAAGGTCAATGTGGGAAATCATGAGAAGGTACAACTTAGGAAAGGGGGTAAAATATAAAATAGAAGACATTCAGTTTTAGTTAGGTTGATATGGATTTACTGATAATACCATTAGGCATCAAAAGTCAGTGGGCATTTTAAAATGTGGAATTGTGTTATATAAGGAAGGTGGAAGCTTGGGAATCAGATATAGGTCATCTACCCAAATGTGGCAGCTGTAGCTACGGAAGATTTTCAAGGCAGATCTCATCAGAAAGGAGACGACGGGGCTGGGAGGCCAGGCATCTAGGAGACCACCTTGGAGCTAGGCACAATACTACAATGGACAAGGCAGATGGCTCCTACCCTTCCCTATGAGTGCTTCCAATGTGTATTCAGACAGAATGGCACTTGTCACCGAGAACACTGTATTTCTGCAGAAGAGGGAAGCCATCCTGGCAGCATGATGTGATGGAATGCCAGGGACGATGAGTCAGAAAAATTCAGATTGTCACAAAAGAACATGTTTCATATTTTTCATTTTCAGAAGGGTGCCCTAGCTTTTTCCCTTAGGCATAAACCTGAAAGTGCTCTAAAAAGGTAAGACTGCAACATATGTATGTAAGGTAGCACTTACGAATTCCTTTAAGGAGCTGAAGTTAACTCTTCTGAATTAAAAGGCTAAGTGGAAGTATATTTTATCGTATAAAAATAAAAAGGCAACTATTTCTAGAGTTGATCCTAGTTTAATCACTGTCAAAGCAAACTTGGGCAGTCACTTTACCTCTCCTTGCCCCAATTTAAAGTGATTTAAATTTCATTCCTGACTATCTCATTAGGGTATTATGATGATTAAGTACTTAAAATGTCTTAAGATCCAGTGAGTAATGTCTTAACATTTGGGGGAGCAGTCATGTGATATTACAGTTTGTGTGAATAATTCCAAAAGCTGTGTGATGTTTCTCCAAATTCCCTGGGTCTTTGATACCAAAGATAAACAGACAACATATCCAACACTCGACCACGTAGCATTTGCTTTCAAGTTCTAAGAGAACTGTACTATGTAACTGCTCAAACAAAGTGCACTGTGATCAGCTGTGAAATTTAAGGGTGCTTACCCTTGATGACCCATCTTGAATAAAAGTTAGGATTATGCATCCTAACTTATGAGAACCTCTTAAGAAAAAATAAACTCCACATACACATTATATGTTGCTTTCTTAAATGTCACTCATATCACTTAAATACCACTGAAATATAGCAGAAAGAGGAACATTAACATGAAAACAGGAAAAGACAATGAGGGCCTGAACTGAGTTCTGGGGACAGAGAGGGAGGGATGGGTTCAAGGGCTATTTAGAAGACTAAAGCATCAGTATTTACTCAGAACACTGAAGCAACTTTTTTGGGCAGTACATGGCAAGTGGATAGAGGAGGTAAGAAAGAAGAAAGCATATAAGATGTACATATACTGGTTAAGTGAAGGTTTGGCGAGGAAGATAAGTCATCAAGTCACATACATATTGAGAACAAAGCACTTCTGTAATACTACCATTTTGAAAATCCCCTTATCAGCTTCCCATGTTTATTTTCATATAGTATAATAACAGAAAAACTGAGTTTTAGTTACACTTGAAAATTTCAGTGAAAATTTTTGAATCATTTGAATGTTTAAAAATACTCAAGATTGTTCTACTCAAAGAAGAAATATTTACATACCATATTAATTCTAGTCTCCTAGTCACTAAGAACACCCATGATGAAACCACACGGTAAGCTTATCTTGGGAGCACAAAGCACTCCACGAAACTGGACCTGAAATGGCATTAAAGCAAATGAACCTCAACCAGAGTGCTCTGTTCAAGCTTCAACAGAGCAATAGAACTATACAGGGCTGCACAGTTAGAAAATGCCATGCCATTTGTGAACAGAACAAAGAAAGGAAATATTAAAAGGGCTTTATCCCTCTAGGTATATATTGTGCTATACAATATATATATGCTATATAGAGGTGTGTGTGTATGTGTGTGTGTATGTGTGTGTGTATATATATATATATATATATATATATATATATATATAGCTATACAATGTATATATGCTATATAGAGGGGTGTGTGTGTATATATATACACACACACACCCCTCTAGGTATATATAGGTAATCTATTAAATTTATGAAGATAAGGGCATTGGGTTACATTCTTCAAAGACAATGTTAGGTAGGGTTAACATGCCTATACTAACAAAAGAACATCACTGCACATATAGCATTGTGAACACATCTGTGTTCACACACGCACGTTCTACACATGCCTCTCAGACTGAACATGGCAATGCTCTAAAAAATATGTCAAAAGTTATTTCAGAACTCACAGTATGTTGCTATGGTGCATGCTGCTGCAAAGAAAAAGCTAATGGGCTCTCTACTTAATGTGATTAGAGCCATTATTGACATAATGCCAGGAAGATGCAAAACCATTAGCATTACACTACAGCTCACTTTAGTATCCACTCAGATTTAGTATTTGATCCACAATTTTAATTTTGTTCTGCTCTATTCAGAGCTGCATTACACAAAATGCATAATTAAAAGCTGCTGTGATTCTCTCTACTTCTCAAATTAAAAACATAGCAAACATTTGTAGTTCTAATCCACTAGAAATTAATAAATCAAATAGTGTCTTTTATCCTCTTTCCTCCACGCAATTCAGATTGCAGGTTGGGAATACATTTGCCTGCAACAGAGTATGCTGCAGACAGAGTGGCTGCTCAAAGGAAAGAGAAGTCCCCTAACTGCCTACTGCAAAGGCAAGTGAGAACCTGGAGGGCCTAGAAGCACTGTTAGACTTATAATTCCAAGCGTTAAGCCGGAAGGGTTTTCTGCAAAGAAAAATTTTAATCAATTTACCATAAATCCTTTTGATGCATTTTCCTTCATTAGCTCACTTTGTCAAGCATACACATGCTCCTAATTTAATTTAATCAAATTCGCCATGTCTTTCTGTCAACAGTGAAGCAGTGCCCATGTCCAAAAGATCTCCTATCAACTCCCTACCAGGGGCACCCTGGAGGAGAAGACAATGAGCAACAGGAGTTTTACTTTATCCACCATGAAAAGCTCAGAGGGCTTCCCTCGAAAGGTCTGCCATTAAGAGGTGAGACCCTGATGCGACTGTTAGTTCTATTGCTTCTAGACACCCTTATCAGATACCTGAAATAATAGAGGATTATGACTCATTACAACAAAAACAGCATATCCTCCCTCTCCTGTGGAAGGACCACAAAATAAAGCAGCAGAGCAGAGAAGGAAGCGTGTGTTCCAGGCAGGCCCCGACGCTGCTCTGGAGTCTCTCTACTACACGCCAGGGATGCTCCAATTAGGTGTCCACTGCTAGTTCTTTTAGCAGGCCACGCATTTTCCTGCCTGTAACCCCCTACCATTGCCCACTTCCCTCAAGAAGTGCACCTCATCCTTCAGATCTCTGCTCAAAATTCACTTTACCAAGGCAACAATTCCAGAAGTCCCCTAGATTCCTTTTTAAAGCCCTCTGTGTGCATGTGTGTGTTTTTAAAGAATCTATGACAATTTACATGTATATGCTTATATAATCAGTTCCATAAGGGCAGGAATCACATCTGCCTTGTTCACCATTTTAACTTCTAGAATCTAGCAGCTCTGCCTGGCACAAGTAGGAATTCAGTAAGTATTTGTCAAATGGCTAAATGCTGAATTCACCTACCACTGTCTCCTGATTTTCTGCCTAAACATACTAAGTTTGGTCATTTTCCGAGCTCTTTCATGTTACAAGGTGATTGTTCCTGAAATCATATTTTAAATAAGTATAAGGGTGCAAAGGTTTTAAAATGCACAAAAACTTTACAATTTGTCGGTTTTACATGTGTTTGCGGTGGGAAAAGAAAAGAGTGAAACCACTGGAAGTAACGTAGGATGCGGAAGAAAGATAAAGTAGCAGGGTCTGCCATATTCCACTGGAAGTGGCACAGAAGCGTGTTGCCCCCATATTGTCCACAGGGACAGAGTAGTAAAAGGCAGAGGCAAAACAGAGAAAGATCACCCCTTGAAGAATGGTCAAAGTACCATTCTGACTACCTTTAGTTTCTAGGATTTGCTCCTAAAGACAAACATTTCCTGATAAAAATGTGACAAGGAAACAATAAACAATAAATAACAACAAAAAAACCAACTCTCCTTAATTTTCTTAACAAACCAAGACTTTACAACTTGTAAGCAGCAGCTAAGACTATCGTCTCACTACCACAGTCATTTGTTTAAAAATGTCAAACTTAAACATTTTTCCAAAAGGAGAGGGCTATTCTTATATTATTCTCTTGATCTGTTACATAAGCATCCTATCTTTAAATTTTTAGTTGTTTGTGCTTTCCTCAACACAAAGAAACAAAAATTTTGCATTATTTGCTTGTAGTTCCAAATATACTTGAAAAGCTAAAGCCCTCACTGGAAGATATTTAATATATCTAGACTATTTCCTAATAACCCTAAAACAATGAACTTTATAAAATATGGATGGGGAAAAGATAAATATTATACAATTATATTTTCATTTCGGCTTTAACATTATAGAATTACTTTTTTAAATCAAAAAATGAATATATTTCTTTGTATCAGAATCCTGATTTAAGATATACTGTCCCTTGAGTGCTTCCAAAAAGACAGATATCCCCAGAGTAGACTTGAAAAGAAACTTCCCTTAGCTTCTACTCTACAACTGACTCCCAGAACAAAGAGGACACTCTACTTTTGGGGAGGTACCTGGCCCCCTATTTGAACTTCTCAGCATGTCTTTCTGTAGGTGCTCAGGAAGTATCGTTCTCTTTAGAAAAAGCTTTGGGCGGGCCCCTGTGTCCTGCCATATCCTGCAAACAGATGACAGGAGAAGTCAGGCAGAAAAGAACCCAGCTGCATCTGGCTCATTATATTATGAGGCAGCTCATTTCATTGTTTCATGGCTCTAACTCTGTACTTCCTTCCTTCCACTGATCTGAAACCTGCCTTCTTATAACTTTCAGTCCTCTGAGGCATTAACACAATCAGTCCGCTTCCTGGTCCACGTGGAAGCCCTTACAAATGGGGAGGAGATTCCACTCCGGCAGGCTTTTCTCCAGACCCAACACTGTGTCTCCAACTGATCCCCCACCCAAGGTTTGTCTGCAGATCCTTCACCACCTTAGTCACTGATGGTCACACTTCCAATTGCTCAGTACTCCTCCATACAATATGATACCCAGAACTAAATAACAAAATTCTAGATTGGTCTGAGTGGCAGAGAGAAGAAAGGGATACTTTACAACAATCATTACTCTATAATTAATAAGAAAATGCATTTTATCTTAAAAAGACACATGCCAAAAAAAATCCATAATATACACATTTTCAACTTAACACTTATTCCCTGCAGTTACAAAATGTTGTCTTTTTCTTGGTGGCATCCACAACCTAATTTCTAATCTTATTCTTCGATGAACAGTGTTAGCATAACAGAATATGCATCCTAAAAACATCTTTTAACACAAATTACAAGATGAAAGGACTCTTAGAAGTAATAACTACAGATCATCTAATGTACCGATGTTTATTAGCCTCAGAAAATGTGAGCTCTGTGTTAACCATATAACTCCTGGCAAACTCTGCTAGGTCATGAAGAAATGTCATTGTGTAAGAGTGTCATTAACTTGAAGTAACCACTTTATTGTTCCCTGCCTTCTCGGCTCTCTTTCAAAGATCGTCCGGCTCCGACTAAAGAAAGGAAGCATGATAGTGATATTAAGAAGATTACTAAAATGCAAATGAGAATTCAATTCACACAAAAAAACAAAAGGACTCAAAAAATTCAAAGTTGGTGGTAAGAAAACACACAAGTGAGACTGAAATGGGATTTCTGAGAGTGTCTTTCTATGTGTATTCCACACCACTATGACTGCCATCTATCATGCCAGAGACACAAAGTCTGGGAAAGGTTTTCAACCTCCAGAGGAGAGGGAGGCAATGTTAATAAGTCTCCTCCTATCAATATTTCATTATTAAAATTTTCAAATATACACAAAAGTTGAAAGAACTTTTACAGTGAGCATCCATGTAACTACCATCTAAATTCTACAATTATCATTTTATTATATTTGCTTGTAAGGGTCTTTTTTATGTATCATTGATCAGCATGAGACAACAGGCATATAATTTACAATTTCAGGGGAAAAAATTCCTGATATCACCAAGTCAGCACTCATTTTTAAAGTACAGATATAAACATTTCAAGTGCTTAATTTAGACTAATATAATCTTACTTGCATTTGAGTTCTAAATTCTTTCTTTATGCATTCTGGGAAGAATATCTGCTAGGTTATTTATCTGTTTATTTTAACAGCTCAGCACAAAGATACTAAAATGTTATCTGTAATAGCTTAACCTTTGGAAGAATACTTACTTACCTTTGACAGTCTCCAAATGTTTCTGAAAATTTGAAAATGACTTGCAAGCCTCATACACTGGTTTAAGTTATTATCACAATAACAGCCACAAAATAATCATAGCAGCTAATTCTCATACAGTATTTACTATATGGCATGTACCAGTCTAAGTGCTTTGCATATTTTAGCTAACTCAACACACAAAATATCTTCATAAAATAGGTACTATTAATATTCTTACCACCCAGTGTCTGGGTGGTTCAGTTAGTTGGTTAAGCATCCAACTCTTGACCTCAGCTCAGGTAATGATCTCACAGTTTGTGGGATTGAGCACCACAATGGGCTCTGTGCTGACAGTGTGGAGCCTGCTTGGGAGTTTCTCTCTGATCCCCCCCACCCTTCTCTGCCCCTCTCCCGCTCACACTCTTCCCCCCTCCTCTCAAAGTAAATAAATAAAATTTAGAAAACAAATTCTCACCATCATTTTAAAGCTATGAAACACGAGGCACAAAGAATCGTACAGTGGTCGTAAGTAGCAGAGTTGGGATTCAATCTTCAGCAACCTTCACAGCTGACTTTTCCACCAACCAATACTTTGTACTGCCTCTCTAGCAAACAAAAAGAACTCTGTGCCTGAAGGAAATCTAATGTTACATCTTTATCATCACTGATGTTACTGCAAACTTATTAACTAATTTGGGAAATTGAACCAATGCCCAATTTTAATAATCTTTTAAAAAATCAACAGATCATTTGTTTTTAAGTAAAAAACACATGTATAAGGTACCTTATGGTTATAACATATTCAGAACAGAAAATAAATATGTATGAATATGGAATCAATGCCTGTACACATAGTTCAATTTACAAAGGTGTGTGATCTTCAACATATTAGTTAACTTCTTTGAACCTGTATCCTCATGGACAAAATGGAGGTAATAATATAATAGTAATACCAACTTCATGGGATCATTATGAGAATTATATAAGATAATCAAAGTTTCAAAGTGCCTTTGATACGATAATATAAGCAGTCGGTAAAAACAGAAAAAAACTTTGTACTGTATGCAGTGCACTGTAGGCACCAACTGTTGTCAATAATAATAACGATAATAATATAAGATCAATGTATATCAGTACAAATTACTATTTACTAGTACCATGAAGGGATCCATAATTTTGTTTTAATGTTGCCACAAGCATAGTTTTAATCTGGGCAAACACAGCCTTCCAGGAGATGGCATCATAAAGGATATTTCTGATTAATTCAAGATGACCAAATAGCACTATAGATTTAGTAGCATCATTTAACTTATAAACAAATCAAATTGGTATCAGCACAAGGTTCCTGGTGGCTATTAAATCTCTACTACATCAACCCAATAGTGTTGGTAAACATTTAAAAATTAAATGTTCAGCTTGGGGCACCTGGATGGCTCAGTCAGTTAAGCGTCCAACTTTGGTCTGGGTCATGATCTCATGAGTTCAAGCCCTGCATCAGGCTCTGGGCTGACAGCTCAGAACCTGGAGCCTGCTTCAGATTCTGTGTCTCCCTGTCTCTCTGCCCCTCCCCTGCTCACGTTCTCTCTCTTTCAAAAATAAATAAATTTTTTAAAAAATTTAAAAATTAAATATTCAGCTAAAGAAACTCAAACTAAAAGGAGAAAAAAAATCTCCTCTTAAACTGAAGGACACAAAAACGAATGATGGTATCAATTTTAATAGTTTAAATTTTAAGTTGGCATTGAGGAAGGAGACTGTAAAAACTTTCACTAACTCTCAGTTTTTGGAAGGACGATGAGACATGAAATCCCTCTGGTTTCCAACTCATGGTCTGCAGATAATTTATGTAACTGTTACTTCTTTTCTGATCCTAATGTTATCAGGCAAAACCAGATCCCAAGAATCAAGAAAAGACTCCCTCCTCTCTGTGTTTCCAATTTAAATGAACAAATTCAGAGAAGTCAAGCACTACTGGGTTTTTACCCAGGGCACTTGGGTCTAGACTGAGTCTCAAAGAACAGTGATGGGAGTCATGGGACCCCTTACTTGGCTTTAAGTGAAAAGTCACACAAAGGTCCAGTGGCTTCCCTTGGCTGGCCCATCAGTTCACTCAGGTGTTACTAAGATCCCAACAATCCATATGACTGGGCCATTTAGTCTTTGCAGGTACAAATGGCAATTTGCTGTACATTTTCAATTACACATATATTTTTTCTCCACCATGCCTAACAGTATGTAAAACAAAACAGTGTCATTTTGTACATACAAAGGCACTTTTCAGGGCTCAGTGGCACTCAACACCATGCACTTTCAAAGGACTGATCATGGCGTGATGGGCATGGGACAGGAAAGGGACATCTGTGTTTTCCCCTGTTAAGAGCATAATGCAATTTTCCTGCTAAAAAGAAAGAAAGAAAAAAAAAAGAGGATATTCTCAACCACCTTGAGCCACTGAAAAAGACACATGCTGCTGAAGCCAAGAGAGACTTTTATCCGGACATAAGCAACTGAACATATTTCACTTCCTTAGGCCATACTATTCCCTTCCGTACATTTCCATTATTTCACTGCTCTCAAATTACATGTATCTGTGTGGTTTCCTCAGATACGAGATTCCACTACTATAAAGTTATGTGTTTTGGCTGCAAGCAGCAATCTAGTTCCTACCCAGATGCTTAACGAGACTGTATCTGCCTTCCTAAAATTTCAGTAAAACATATTTAACAATAGTTAGTGACAGTTACATGGTATATACAGTATATGCAATGAAATATGGAGCCATAAATCCCCAGAGATGAAAATATAGACTTCATATCCATAGCAGGTATAGCAAAGTCTATTGCTGTTGTAGGGTCAAGAGCTTTAAAAAATGTCTGCTTTAACCCAGATTCCAGCAAATACATATGCACGTATGTATGCATATTTTGAGGTATACTTATTTCTACAACAAAAAAAGAAGAGTGGGATAAAAGGCAAGCTGCCCTTGTATAAAATTTCTTATAGAATAGTCCCTGAACAAAATGACTTGAAAGCTAACCATGAAACACCACTGACTTTCAGACTTCTAAGTATCCATCTTTAAGCACAGCTCTATCCTAAAGCTTATCTCTGACCCATCCACATGAACTACTATGTCAACTTCCCTGTACACAGTAGGTGTTTAATACACAGTGGGTGCTGTTCACAGTGAATGATAAAGATAACAGAAAAAGAAAAATACACCTGAAACTCCAAATCCCCTTTTGACAATCCTTGCATCCCTCCTGGCTCTCACGGGAGAAAGGGGTTGTGATTGGACTTAAAATGACACCAAGTTTTCTTCTGCCTTTGCATCATGTACCTTTTACACTTAGCCACCTCCTACAGACTCCTAACTCTTCTTCTTGTTAAACTTTGAACAATATATGCCATTTTACACCTCAGAGCTCAGAAAAGGCAGCACAGTAGCTGGTGTATGGATGTGACAGAATGTTTTTATTCCACCCCTGAAAAAAGGCTCCCTGTTTTTGACACACTGGAAAATGTACAGCCAGAGAGTGCTTGAGGCGAAGATGCCACCCTAGCCTTACATCTGTCTGCTTTCATTTGTCTACAACTGTGCTTATGGATAAAACAAGCTTTCCAGATGTCATCACAAGCAGGGCTCATATGCTGATTTCACGGAGACACCATTGTTGGCTGCCAGCATAACAGAGTTGTAAAACTAAAATATTTAAACTCTGAGCTACTCAACACAACTTTGAATGTCACACAGGATCTTATTTCAGGATTAATTAATGTACACCCCAATAAAATAATCATGTGTTAAAAACAGAGCTGTCTGGTGTGCAAGTGGATCTAATTTTCCTCTTTCCAACTGTTCCAGTGGCATACAACTGCATCATGAAGCCATTTCCAAAAGAGGGCACTTATTCCTATCAAGCCCTTAAATATTTCAGGTACTATGTCCCAAGGATCTATATGTTCTCGTGTTCTATAAAAGACATGATGAACCTAAGACAAACAAAAGCAACAGGCCAGTCACAGACTATAAAGATATTTCCACTGAGAGAGGGAAAGGCCAATACAAGTGATGGGGGGATTACTAAGAGGCAATGTTACACGTACCCATATGTGAAGCTTGGCTTTAGGCAACGTGGTATCAGGGAGCTTGAATATTTGTTAGAGAACACAATATCCCTGTGGTTATAATTACAACTCCGATATAAAAGAGGACTACAGTGGTTTCATAACGTCCCTTAACAAAGAAGAACTCATTGCTTGTGAGCTTCCTGAAAAATTCCTTAAATACACACACACACACACACACACATGCACACAGTATTTCTGATTTCCTTTTTTTCTGAACTTACATAACAATTTCGTTGTCACTGAGAAGAGTTCTCGGGAGCTCAGCTTTGGTCTAAATGACCAATCTTAATAACATGTAATATAAGTGCTCTGAGCTGTATTAGAAAAAGAAGCTGATTCACACAGTTGGATAGGCAAGATCTATATGTATCTCCCTTGAACTTGGGCTTTCCTCCTGATCTAGTAAATCTTTTCTAGCCCAGTTTGCATGTTTGTAAACTTGGGTCAGGAATGTTCATTACGCATCTGTTATTAAAAAAAAAAAAAAACACCTTGTTTGTGGGCCATTCTGGATTCAGAAGCTAAATTCATCTCAAAGCCACAAGCCTTTTGCAGTTTCTGCTTAATTTGATAAGAAATCAACTTTATATTAACCCAATCAAGGCATCATACTGGGTCTGTCAGGGCTGGTCCTCCACTTCAGTGGGCTCATCTCAGGTGGCTGCAGCTTACCGCAACAGACAAACAAACAACCATGGTTCCATTCAATGCATAACTTCACTCCACCCCCTACTCCCACAAAACAGTAGAACAAAACACTTCTTTGTGATAGCTTTCCAGGGAGACCATTAACCGAGAGGAGAAAGAAGTCCATTACTTTGTTTTCCCACCATCCTGAATGTTCCTGTCTTCTCTGGAGCTGATCTCGTTCAAACCCTCTGAAAATAAATCACCCCAAAGCACTCAAGATTTCCCTAAAGACCACAGCAGGCTTCCTGCTCTGTGTGTTCCCACTCCTGTGCTGGGAGGCTAATGTGTTTTAGGGATGTTTGTTTTAATGCAAAGAACTTTACTAAAGTCAAAACAACCTGTCATGGCGATCCATCTACTTTGGATGATTCTGGCCTCTTCCACTCCTATTTCAGCCTGAGAGGAGGAGACTAGTGCAAAAAATGAAGACCTGAGTGTTAAATTTCAGTCTTTTTAAGTGTTGGGACAGCAATCATACTTTCTGAGTTAAGAATGATAATATAATCCCTGGCTTTGTAGGACTCCATGTTCCTCCTTCATTTGAGGCTGGGGTAAATTTCTAGCTTGGGAAAGGAATAATCCCTGCTGAAGTCCAGCTGCACTTAATTCCCCCACACTAAAACCAATATATACCTATGCTATTACCCTTCCAGTACCACAGGTGAACAGTGTCATGTGAAAGAGTCTCTTCATAAAATTATTTTGAGCAACGCTAACTTCATCAAAGCCTAATGATCATCTTTTTGGCAAAAGTATATTCCCACAAACATTTAATGATACATCACACTCTCAAATATTTGAGCTAAAATTCATTTTCTGTTCTTTAAAGCTCACTTTTAGGTTTCTAGGGAGAGTGAAAATTATTAAACAGTAGCAATCTGAGAGATTCACATGACGACTTTCATCTCATCTTTGCTTTTTAAATCCACTGGGGAATCCAGAAGTGACACCTTCCAGACTCCCCCTTTACAGATGAGGAGAGAGATGGGCAAGCCGGTTACCTGTTTGCCTAAGAGCACGGAGGTGAGCCTGGAGAGGAGCTGGAAGTGCACTAGTTTACTTGAAGATCAGCTAGAAGCACAGTGTTGAGGTCAATTGTCCTCTCCTGGCTACAGACCAGAGGACATAATAACAGCAATAAGTCTGTTAGCCAGGACAGAGCCTGTTCTCAATGCTGAAACCTAACAGGTTACTCTCAGGTCCCTATTTGAATACAATTGCATTAAAAAATAACCCAATTTAACAATTCAGAAGTTCTGATATATGTTTTATAAAAATGTATGAGAGACCTAAAAGCCATGGAGAGCCATAACTTTGAGCTGCCTCATTTGTTTCTCTTTTATTACAGTCCTGCACAGTGGGCACAAGCCCTTCACTGAAAAGAGAACATTAAATCTTTATTCTAAACTGTTTTAGCAGAACGATATTAATAGTTGAATATTATTTTGTCTGACTGATAAAATACCATTCAAATAAGACCAAAGAGAGCACTGAACCCCAGCTAACTCCTGTGAGGAAAAAGTGACGAGCTATCTTCAGAAATAATAGTTTCTTGTCACTCTTTAACATTTCTACTGCTGTATAAGCCCAAAAGCCGAATAGCTAGAGTGAAGATGGCTTTCAAAAATACACATTTCTATGGGTCCTCCTTAGTAGGGAAAATAGCTGTATGAAATATTCTTTCTCCTCCTTGTATGTCTGTTTGGTCTTTAATAATACAGAATCAGTAAGGAATCAACATGGACTCATGAGGAAACCACTTTGTTTCCATGGATATTTTACCAGAGATGGAGAAACAGGACAAATTTCAAGTTTAGAGGAGAGAATTCAACATTGGAAAATATATAGACACTAGTGTGATTCAATTCAGCAAAAACCCCAATACTACTATTCATGGCTCTTTCTTGGTGCTATCTTTCTACTACAAAACTACGTATCTCACTTGGAACAAAAAGGCACCCTTTTTTTTTACTTCAATTTCTGTGTCATTACAAACAATTTCAGTAAGGGGTTATCCCAAAACCATACAAGTGGCTTTTTCTTTGAAAGGTTTCTAATTTCTATACAATTCACATATATCTTGATGTTCTAAATAACATAAAAAATAAAATACTAACAACGCCTAAGTTAGGAAGCCTGTTCCCTGCTCAAGACACCTCTTTTTAAATTTTTTTTTTTTCAACGTTTTTTATTTATTTTTGGGACAGAGAGAGACAGAGCATGAACGGGGGAGGGGCAGAGAGAGAGGGAGACACAGAATCGGAAACAGGCTCCAGGCTCCGAGCCATCAGCCCAGAGCCTGACGCGGGGCTCGAACTCACGGACCGCGAGATCGTGACCTGGCTGAAGCCGGACGCTTAACCGACTGCGCCACCCAGGCGCCCCAAGACACCTCTTTTTAAATAATTGAATAACAACAGGATAAGTAGGCAAATAGGGTTTATATAGCACTAACATGCCAACACTTAAACTAACTGAAAAATTACATTGAACCTCATTTGAACTCACATCAATAAATTAAACAACTTTGTGGAAGTATTTCCACATGAAAGCTATTGAGTCAAATGTTTTAGTAGGAAACAAAAAAAAAAAATTTAATTGGCAAATGAATGGTTATATGTGGAGATATTTTCGTTCACTGAAATATCTGATTCAGGGCTTAGCCTGCAAATACGAAGATTTAGTGTGCTGTCTTAGATACTGTATTGATTCTAAGTTCCCATTTAAAAAAAAATGCTGTAGTGGAAGCGTTTCTGAAATATTTGAATCTTAATCCCTATTATTCAGTGAGCCTTACTCACTAGCCAATCAAGGAGCAAAGATTAAAGTCAAACTAGCTCAAAACCAAAAACAATTTTAAAAGATAATGTCCTAAAAAAAAAAAAAAGATAATATCCTGAACACAGATTAAAGCCTTCATTTTTTACAAAAAAAGGAAAATTCTGATTGGTGGGTCCCATCAAAATTATAAACAAAAAATTTTAGGAATCACAAAACCATCTAAATTATGTTTTAGTCAGTACTAATTACCCTATCTTTAAAAATGTTTATTTATCAAGCCCATTCAGTATAAAACTTTATACAAAAATAAAATTTTAACATGAGTTTTCTAAGCCAGCATGTCAAATAGAAATATTTGACCCACAGAAGTAATTTTAAATTTCCAAGTAACAAGAAAAATGTGAAAAGAGGTAAAATTAGCTTTAATTTTAATAATATATTTTACTTAACCAACATGTCCAAAATATTATCTGTTCAACATATAAAAATTCTTAGTATTTTACAATTGTTTTTTGTACTAAATCTTTAAAATCTGTTAAGTGTTTTACCTTTACCACATATCTCAGTTTGGTATGGATACTGGAAATGTGGGTATGCAACTAAAGAAATCTTTTTAAAATTTTAAGTTTAATGGATATGTGGTTAGTGATTACTGTATTAGACAGCATAAGTCTATAGTGTAATAATCTTAATTCACCTTGCATTGAAATATTATGTTTTAACATACAGCAAAATCCTGCAACTAGATAAATCTTTTAAAAGGCAAAATATAAAGCATCAATCATTGCTGGTCTGAGGGTAGGAGGGCTGAGTTGAAATGTTGTATATGCAAATATGATCCATGGTTTACATAAATGTGTTTCTGACATTTTTCATTTTCCATGCACATGTGTGGTGATGTGTGATTTAGCATCCTAAGGAGAAAAACACATCACCCATCTTCAAAGGCTCTTGGCTGATATTTTATGTTACCCGCCTTTCTCCTCCCCAAAGGCTAACTCCATGGCAGGTTTGAAGTGCTTTCAAAAGGAAACATTCTTGAGTGATTTGAGTGTTACAGAAGGGGAGGGGGGGCTGAAAAGTTTCTTACCCTCTAAAAACTCAGATCCTTCCATATGTTCAGGTGACTCCAAGGAATGTTAACAGAACTTGAAGAGACAGAACTTAGTGCTCAAAACGCCTGTGCTGGAGTAAGAGCCCTGATGAATTATGTGAACTGGATCAAATTATTAAAAGTTTCCTAATGCCTACTTGAGTAACAATACTGTTTATCTCTCCCTTGAAAAAGATATTTTGTAAGAAAATAAACATCTTTCTATTCTTCTGATGATCCCCATATTCAAATGTTTAATTTAATATCTAATTCCAGTATCACCAAGTCAGAAACCCTCCTCCCTGTTATCAGAGTGAAATTTCATCTTCCTCTAAAAGCCCATCTAAATAGAATTCACATCTTTATTGGAACAAAGTTTAGCGTCTATGTACTTCATATTACGTGTGTGTGTGTGTGTGTGTGTGTGTGTGTGTATGTATGTAAGGACATTTTGTTGTTGTTGTTGTTACATTCTAAGCACCTATTGGGCAGGGACAATGGCCTAGTCACTCTTATTCTCCTTAGTCAGGTGGTCAGTACAGGTGTGCTAGATAGAAAGCGCTCTGGGCTCTGTGAAAAAGATACAAAGAAGAGAGGGTCCCTACTCTGAAAGGGCTTATTCTCTAGTTGAGTTAAACACAACTAGACAACTATCAATAAAATGCAGTATGCCCAATTTAGTGTCAGAATAGGCAATTTCTAACCTGCTGGTACTGAATTCCTTGTAAGAAAGAGTTGACAGGGATCTTTAAGAATTTGAATAAGTCGAATACAAGAGCTAAGATCCTACTGGCCAGATGGTTCAAAATGAGCAGAGGCAAGGAGATGGAGTACAAGTCTGGCGAACAGAGCAATGGGCTGTCATGTGGCTGTCATGGCAGGTTCCCACAGGGTGTGAAAGAGCAGAACCTGACATTTTAAATGAGAATGGGACCATGTTAAGAATGGCACAGACAGCTAAGACAAATATTTATTATTTTATGTTGCAGTTAGTGAAAAGCCACTGAGAATTTTGAGTAGCAAGTAAAATGATGAAAGTGGGATTTATGGAAGAAGGATCTGGCCACAGCTTCAAGGACGTACACGGCTAAGTGGTAAATCAAGTCCATTTCAGTAATATACTCAGCAGGTGGTGAGGGTCTGATCAAGGGGGGTGGCCATTCAAATAAAGAGAAGATGCATTTTCCAGAAAGAACAAGATCTGGTAACTGACCAGACAGAAGAGGAACAAAAGTAAGAATATTTTTTCTATCTATACTGAATACCTTGCAAGCAGGGGGAAATGACAGAATTTTAAGGGAGAGCGAGAAGTCTGAAGGCTTAAGCAAGAAGACAATGAAGCCATATTAAAATAAAAGAGATGTAAAGATACATACACGTGTTCACTTGTAATTGTGTGTGTGTGTGTGTGTGTGTGTGTGTGTGTGTGTGTGTAAGTGTGCACATGTAAGTACAGAGGATTTACTATTGGTGTCTTAGAACTATTTTCACTGCAGTTGAAATCTCATCTCTTTTTAAGTTATATAGGAACAAAGAAAAATAATGACTACATGTTACCAAATTTATCAAAATCATCATTCCCTCTGTAAGTATATTGATATCCACAGCATGCTAAATGAACAAAACTAGTAAACCATACTCTGGCATGTTATGCACCCTGTTTTTAATGATTTATGAAGAGTCAGTTGTTTGTTCTTAGATCTATGAGTTTCATCTATAAATATAGTTTCATGGGGCGCCTGGCTGGCTTAGTCAGTGGAGAATGTGACTCTTGATCTTGGGATTTTGAGTTCGAGCCCCATGTTGGGTGTAGAGATTACTTACAAATAAAATCCTTCAAATATATATATACATAGTTTAGTGGTGCTGGGTGGCTCAGTCAGTTAAGCATCCGACTCTTGATTTCAGCTCAGGTCATGATCTCATGGTTCATGAGATTGAGCCCCACATTGGGCTCCGTGCCTACAGCAAAGAGAATCCCCTTTTTTGGGATTCTCGCTTTCCTTCTCTCTCTGACCCTCCTCCATTCACACTCTCTCTCTTTCAAAATAAACTTAAAAATTAAAGAAAAAAAAATATATATACAGTTTCATAATTTGATGAAATATGATTTAAAAATCAATGAAATATGATTGTAAAAAAAAGTTGAATGCCTTGGGAAGCCTTGACAAGGATGGATCACTTAAAAAAATCCTGCTCTCAGTGGGCAACTGTAAAAGAGTTAAGACTTCTGCACTCAAGGCAACTCATTCGTGTCCACATTCTAGGTTCACTTTAAAGTAACTCCAGGAGAAAATCCTAGTGATACATTACAAATGTCATATGTAAAAATCCAGTTTAGAATGCCAATGGGCACAGCCATCTATACCTCAAACGTTTGGAGAATGAATGCACATTTAAATATTTTAAGTTTAAGATACCTAGAACATGTGGTTTGTTTTGGTAAAGTTTCACCACTTCAACTGATTAACTGCAAAAGATAAGAGGGATTTGCTACTACATATGGTTTCCTCAAAGCAACAAAAGCACAGACTGAGAATTACTGTAATATGTATTTACTTGGCAGGTTGTATAGGTATTCCTGCTGTGATGTTATGGTCCATCGAGAAATCACACGCTATACTTCTGATCTTTTAGGAATACATGCCATGCATCCAAACACTAGCAAAAGCTACAGCCTTTGGGGATGGTAAAGTCCTGCCCAATTTTTCCCTCTATAGCTATCCATAAGGTTGACCCAATAATGACGGGTAATAAGCATCATTACAAATCAGTCACAGCAAACTGCTGCTAAAATCTTTATGAGCTATCTAAAATGGTGTGCCTTAATACAACTTAACATGTAGGTAAGTTTTTTATAGGCATTACTGAGACAACATTCTTTATCATTAGTATAAATAACATTCGCAACATTAGCTTTTATGAAAATATTTTGTGTTGATCGTCTACACTAGAGATTAAACAGATTTATAATTCCCCAGCTCTTAATGTTATTTCATCTGTATTCAGAAGTTTCATAGAGGAAACTGTAAATGAGTGATTAAGCCACTTATTTTTTATATAAGACCTGCTTTGAACAAAGTATGCACACAGAGAAAGCATTTATTACCAGCCAACACTGATACAGGTAAGCAAAGACATTTATTTGTGTTTCTCAGAAAACACATACAAACTGAGGTCCTTGAAATACCCATTTGCCCACCAGTATATCCTGATAGAGTTTTACTGTCAGAAAGAGGTTTTCTCTGCCCTGTCTGATGACATCCGGATTTGGTCAACTACCTGAAGCTAAAAGTTATAAATTCAGAAGAGTTCTTCAAAGTTCAATATTAAAAACATATTTATTAGAAATATTTTAAATTTCTAATAAGGCATTGGGAGAAAGAAGGGCGAGTTAATGATTGGTTCATACAGAGTTTTACTGAGTACCTAAAATAAATACAGCAACTTTTCTAGGCAGACCATAAAGATGAATGAAATACTAAGATAATTCTTCAGATCTATAGTAACCTCCCTCTGTCCTTTCTTCAGTTAATAAACATTTCAGACATGTCTACAGTGTGCTAGGGACTGAGAATACACAACCTAGTAAGACCTTCAAGGAGGTTGTATGGTTTGATGGAAAAGCCAGGCAAAAGGGTAGGCAGCAGGCAGTGCAGCTGGCACCATACTGGGAGAGGGTGCTCTGCCTGCACAGAGGAGGGCCCAGGAAAGCTTTCTAGCAAAGATGCCTTCTGAGCCAAGTCTGAAAGGAAGAGCAGGAGAAGATGAGCCATGTAAGTAGAAGCAGCAGCAAGGAAAAAGGGACTGAGGAGGTGGGGAAAGTGTGGCATGTTTAGCGAGAAAGCTGGCAGACTGGAAAGATGTGAACAAGAGAGAGATGAAGTAGTTTGAAGAGACAGGAGGATAGAGAGGCAGGCAGGGGCCAAATTCATTCAGTCCTCTGTTCATCCAACATTTACTGGCCACATACTATAAGCTCGATTTTGTTCTAGGCACTGAGGACTGTAGTGAACAAAACACACAAATCCTCAGCCTCATGGAGCTTAAATCCTGGTGGAAGACAAAAGTAATAGGCTAGCTACATAAAATATGGACTACATTAGATATTACTTCTTAAGGAGGAAAAAACAAAGTAGGGAAGGAGGATCTGAAATGTCTGGGGTGAGGGAAAGCTGGAATTTCAGATATTATAGCCAAAGAGAGATTTGTTGAGGGGACCTCAGAGTTGAGATCTGATATCTGGGGGGAAAGTACTGCAGGTGGAAGGAAACCAGTGTGGCTAAACTCAAATGAGTAAGGGGGAGGGAAGTAGGGGATGTGGTCGGAGAGGGAAGGCTGGGAAACAGGTCATACAGGACTGGTAAGTCCTCTAAGGCTTGGTTTTTTTTTTGTTTTTTTTTTTTTTTTTTTTTTTTTTTTTTTAAAAATTTTTTTTTTTCAACGTTTTTTATTTTATTTTTGGGACAGAGAGAGACAGAGCATGAACTGGGGAGGGGCAGAGAGAGAGGGAGACACAGAATCGGAAACAGGCTCCAGGCTCTGAGCCATCAGCCCAGAGCCTGACTCGGGGCTCGAACTCACGGACCGCGAGATCGTGACCTGGCCGAAGTCGGACGCTCAACCGACTGCGCCACCCAGGCGCCCCTCTAAGGCTTGGTTTTTGACACAGGGGGATCGCTCTCAGTTTTTTTATTTTTTAAGTTTATTTATTTTTTTGTAGTAATCTCTGCACCTAATGTGGGGCTTGAACTCGTGACCCCAAGATCAAGAGTTGTATGGTCTTCCAACTGAGCCAGCCAGGCACCCCTCTCTGAGTTTTGATCAAGATTTGGCATGCCATGTTTAAGAGTCTGGACTTTGCCTCAACCAGAAGAAAGGCATTGAAGCATCATTAGCAAGTGTGACCTTATATGAATTGGAGGAGAGAATGGATTAGCAGCAAAAAGACCAGTTTAAAGGCTGCTACAGAGATTCCCAAGGGGGAAAAATGATTAGGGCCTGAATAGGGTGGTGATGGAACATCAACTCTTATCTAAACTATTAACAGCTACTAAAAAAGGATGACTGTAGTTTAACCTATTTGCTTTCCTAGTCTAACATGACAGTGAGCAGCACGACAAAAGAAATCAGCAGCAAATATTCCCAAATATTGCTTAAATTCAAGATAAAGTGAAATTGCTTTTCTGTTCCATAGAGTGGGTCCATTTCTATACTAGAAGTCATGCCATTAGCTCTGAGGATTTGAGGCTTGAAGGTTAAGAGACCATTGTAGACTTAAACAGACCACATACTCAAAAGCACCACCATAGTGATATGAATATCAATCTGACATATGTGGTTCCCAGAGAACCTTTTAACAGTAGGTATGTTCTGTCTAGAGATCTAGTAAATCCAGGGGATGGAGGGTTCGATGTGTGCATCGCATGAATGTGCCCAAAGTGGCAGGGGCACTGAATTTAGCTCAGGCCTAGCCCACCAGGACCAAGCCATGTGCTCTGATTTTGGATGCATCTGTCCAGAAAGGGCATTTTTTTTTTTTTTTTTTCTAATTCCCATAAAGGCTCAACATAGGCTAGAACATCTGCATTTAATCAGGGGTCCCAGAAGACTGATGGGAGTCAGATTAACCACGACAGAAAGTGTCTGAGACTCTGGGAAGATTACACTACTCTGGACTATACAAGCCCCTACTACAGAAGATTCCATTTCTTTTCTTTTCTTCTTTTTTTGAAACATATAATGATGCCACAACCTATAATTTGTCCTTTTTTTGCTAAGACTACATTTTCCCCTGAAATGATTCTGTTTAGGACACATGCAGAATATAGGTTTATTTCTTTAGAACTAGCATCGGACTATTAAAAATAGCGTCATTATTGTGTCTACAACAAACATTCACAAGGGCCCTAAATTGCACTTAAGCACAATTACCTTAATGTCAGTTGAGGTTTTACGACACAACCGTGAGGCACTTTATTTTTAAGGCAGTTTAACTTGCTTCATTCCTAAGAACAGACATTCAAGTTTTAAATCTAAGGCTCTCAATAAGATGATTAAGCTATGCTCAGCAGTTTCTTTAAATATTTAAGAGAATTTTCATCATCTAAATATTTATGGCAACAACACAGCCAGGTGCGTTTTTTTTTTCCTTCTGCTTGTCAGAAATAAGAGATCCATATCTTTTCCAAAGCTGGGGAGGGGGTTGCCTCAATAATCAAAAACTAACTCCTACCAAGCTCTTTAGAATCCCAGAAACTGATGAGAAAACTTTATTCAAACATGTGCATTCAAAGTAATGTATAGTTCCCAGATACCTAGCAAGGCACTGCCTTGAATGGTAGGGCTAGTAGCTAGAGAGGGCTTTCTTTTGAAACGAGTATCTTCTGACTATTCCCATCACCACACCAACAGCCTTTTAGCAGTACTGCTGCCATCATAAGGGGCACGGTGCTCTTTTTCTGAAGACGGTAATAAAGTCCCACAGATGAGGTGTGACCCAGGTGCTCCTCACAGTCTGGCACTGCCTACAGTAAGGTGCTCGGGAGTCTGTTCAGCCTTGCTGGTTGTTAGCACGCCATTTCTCAGATGGCCACTCCACCAGGCTCCGAGCAGCCTTTTTAGGAACTGCAGTGTCAGAAAGGCGTTTCTGAGTCATCTCTAACTGTGAAAGGGGAACTCCCTAAGCACCCTGTTTGAGATAGGCCTCATTTCTAGACTAGAAAGAACAGCATTCATTATCTCATTTATCCCCCCAAAACAGCTCTATGAAGTAAATGGGGGCAGTTATTATTCTGTCCACTTTAGATAAAATTCCAGGACTGCAAATTTTAATGATGTTAATTAGTAAGCTTTACTGGCAAAAGCAGAGACCATACCCCTTGATACACAATGGAGTATTACATATTTTCTAATTCATTAATTCATTTTCAAATTTATATTTATTGATTGCTTATTAATGCCACACAACCATACTGGAAGCTAAATATACCGAATAATAAAACAGAAATGATCTCTGTTCTCAAGGAGCTTAGAGTCTGGTGGGGGAGATGGATATTAAATAAACAAACAGGTAAACAAACATAGGATTACAAAGTGTGAAAAGTGACATGAAAGAAAAGTATAGGAGCTATGAGAAAAGAAAAATAGGGAAACATCATTTAGACTGGATGATACTTACGCAGAGAAACGAGTATGAATTAGCCAGAAGAAGAGTCTGGGCTATGAGCACCCAACATGGTACAGGACACAGTGTGCATCCTTGAAAGAAGGCGGTGGGGGTTAGTCAGTCATGCCTACGAACAGGTAAAGAGCTTTTAAAGAATTTTCTGTTTTCTGCTGTCTCCTATCTTGAACTGTGATGTCTGATATTGGAAAAGAGTGCTTTACTGACAGACCTGGATTCTGGTTACAGCTCTACCATGGAGGCCCAACCCTGGGGTCCCTTCCCCATTACTCCTCGAAGGAAGTGAGCTCCTCTGTCAGAGGAGGTCAGACCATCTGCCCCGGGCCTACTGGAGAGCAAATGGGAAAAAATAATGTGAACACAACACAACATAGATGCTGGACACATTTGAGATATTATTAATCACAGTCTTATTAGTTGATAAAATTAGTCTATCTGCCATAAAAGGAACACAAGTATGTTCAGTTCTTTAAAAAAAAAACCACAGTGTAAGCAAATTCAAATTTTAAAATAGGTACACGAATAACTATAGTTAAAATTTACTGCATGCAAGTATCTGCTGGGCATTATGCCAAGCCCTTTACATGCTATCTCACTTAATTCTTACATCAATCTTCCAAGGTGAATATTAGTATTCTCATTTTATAGGTAAGAAAGCTAAGGCTCAGACAGGTTAAATTACTGAAGTCAGGTATATGTTTGTGTTCAATTCCGGTAGTCTGATTCCAGAGCCTATGTTAAGGGATTATTTTTACTAATCTATTATTAGTTAATAAATTATTGATTATATTACCATACAATGACCCAGCATTTAACCATATCACAGTAAACCCCATCAGTTGTTCCTCTGACATACCTCAAACATATGCCCCTCCTGTTTGCTCTACCATCAAATGTAGTAACTTCTCCATGAAACCTTAAATAGCCTTCCAGCTGGTTGTTCTGCCTACAATATCTTCAATTTCCAATCCATCCTCTATCATATTTTGTAGACCACATTTTGTAGCTGGGTATTCACAAATTCACAGCACCTGAGCCATGTAGCTGGCTGCCCCAGGTCCTCTATTCCTTCTCTCCACAAACCCTCCAGGCCAGCCCCCCTGGCTGGAGCACATCTCTGGCTACATTCATGCTGACTCTGTACCTGCCTTTTCACCACATTCCTTCTCTTCCTGCCCCTCTCCAAGAATACTCTCCTCGCTGTTCAGAATCCCACTCATCCACCAAAACTCAACTTAACTCTCGTGTGCCTCATTAAGCTTCCTCCCATCTTTAGTAACCTCATGTATCTCCAAATCCAGGGCATTTAATGAGCATCCAATACACCTGAATTTTTGCCACTTCTTGCATTCTTGTTTAACAGCTACACTTTTAAACTTCTAAATGTATATATAACTTGTCTCTATAATCAAATGAAAGGTCACAGATGGCAAGAATAGCATTATTTTTCTGTGATTTTCCAGGGTTCAAACCGAAAGAAGAAGATAATTCAAAAAATATCTAGAATGAGAAATCTTACATTCAAAATTCATACTTTATGTGTGATTGAACAATTAGAGTCTGTTTTGTCCTTGCCCATCTGGTCACAAATACAGGTCTGCATTATGTCAAACCACCTTTGACACAAGCTTGCAAAGTGTGGCTAAAGGATTTAGTTTTATGGAATAGGTAGGGCAGGGATACAGGTGAGAGAAAAATTGTCATCCTCATTTAATCATTTTAAATATGGTACTGAAAAGAGCATTATCTAGACACCTGTCACTTTTGTTTTAAGATCACACTAATATTTAATATCTATTTGGAGTTTTATACCTAACCAAATACTTTCATAGGAATGAGACAGGCAGTTAACGGGGTTGTCCAGTATCTTACATTAGTTAACTGACCATCGGAATGTGAAGCCATTTCTACAAGGTGGAATCTCTTCTAGCATCCTGGTATAAATCACCAGGCAGTAGAAAATAGGTTAACAGCATAGATTCCAGAGCTAAACCATCTCAATTCAAATCCCAGCTCTGTCACTTACTAGCTGTGTGACCTTGGGCAAGTTACTTACATGATCTCAGTTTCCTCATCTGTGGAATAAAGTTAGCAATCATACTTAGTACACACAGTTGTTCTGAGGATAAAATGAGCAACTATACAGGTGGAATGGTGTAAGTTCCTTTGCTTTATCATTCTATAATATGCTCTTTAGCGCGTGTGTGTGTATGTGTGTGTGCGTGAGAGAGAGAAAGAGAGAGAGAGAGAGGAAGAGAGAGAGAGAGAGAGAAGTCTAATTAGCTTTCCAAACAATCAGCTGAAAGGAGTCTTTATTATTCACATAAATGGGTCAGGCTTATTCTTTTCACCAAAAATCTTGTGGAACAAGGGAAATAACTTACTTCATGAGTCAGTGATGAAAACCATTCCTCAACACATCTTTTGACTGATATGATATCATGCTTTTTTAATGTAATGCTCTTTAAGTTTCCAACTGTCAACACTTTTCACACATTTTTCCCTCACAACCATTCAATGAAACGGATGGATAGATGGCTGGGTGTACAGATGGTGAGTAAAAGATGAATAAAACCTTAGATTCAGAGAAGTTAAATGGCTGGATTAAGGTCAAGTAAAAACTGGCTCTCATACTGCCCAAACCAATGTCCATACAAACTGACAGTACTTCTCTGGAGTTCACTTGTCCTGTGGTGCACACAAAATCTAAGAAGCATGAACAGGGGTCCCATAAGCCCCCTCTCCACAACTGGTTTAATGGAAAATCTTCATCCCATCCATTAGGAGTCGGGTAGAGGCTAAGTAAGTTTCTTACCTTTTCTCTGTGCTGAATACAACCAACTCTCAAAGAAAGGTCAAGAGACTCCAGGTTTGACCTGGAGGGGGATCAGAACTCTTAAGGCCTGTTGTAGATACCCACAGATTCAACTACTGCTGAACTGCACCAGCTAAATTGCTAAGAACAGAGAAAAAGTGAGTAAATTTGAGAATATCAAGACACTTTGTCCTTTCTTGGATATTTAAATGCATTTCTTATTTGCAAGGGTGTTGTTTGACTTTGTATTTCCTAACATGTACTTTATAAATTGTTAATCCCAGGAAAAAGGTCTTCCTGGGAAATGTACCATATTCTATGGCTCTTTTTAAGGGGGAGGGAAAGAAAGAGATACACAATGCTTATCCTTACATTAAAAGGTTAAATTTGGGTTAACACTTTTTTAATGGCTAATTTTATGTTATGTGCACTTCATTGATTTTTAATTTTTTTTTAATGTTTATTTATTTTTGAGAGAGACAGAATGTGAGTAGGGAATGGGCAGAATGAGAGAGGGAGACATAGAATCTGAAGCAGGCTCCAGGCTCTGAGCTGTCAGCACAGAGCCTGACATGGGGCTCAAACTCATGAACCGTGAGATCATAACCTGAGCTGACATCCGATACTCAACCAACTGAACCACCCAGGCGCCCCTGGGTTAACACTTTTTCACCTAGTCTTTCTCAAACTCATCTAACCTTCACCAACAATTATTAGCATCCCACAGAAAAAAATGCTTTGTGAGAATACCCTTGGGAATACTGGTTTAGACAAATTTTCCCACTCTGTTTTGTTTTTTTATCTTTTTCTGCTTTTATTCTTCATTGGACTGAAGAATTAACTTGAAGAATGTCATTCTGGCAATTACTTTGTGTCTTCTAAGATTTGGAAACAAGACCCTTTACAGGTGTGAAGAGGTCACAGAATCAAGTAGGAAAACTAGACCAAAAATTAAGAATTACAGGAAACCCACACTTTATACAAAAACACAATGCTGTTCCATTTTATAAGATTTCTATTAGCAGTAAGCTCCAGAAAGACTGTATATTGGCATTCCAGGCTCTCCATTGATGATGGGATGGGGTTAATCCCTGTAGAAGGCAAAACAAATGCATAAATACCAGAAGGTGGTTTCCTTGGCCTCATGAACCAAACCAAAGTAGGAGCTATTGCAAACATATTTTAATTCACTCTAGATTTATAGGATTGGGAATTTTTACCTTACCAATAAGACTTTCCAAAAGCACAGGTGAAAATTTCCTACCATGACAGTTATAGGAATTATTTCTTGCCCCAAGATAGTACTGGTATGAAGAAGTGGAATTGTGCAGTTTCTTAGAATATATGAAAGAAAAATAGAAACAGCAAGAAACGCAAAAAAAAAAAAATCTTAAAATGTAATATACATGGTTTATCTCCTATATATTTTTTATCCCAAAACATTAACAAATACCAATTCTAAGCAGAACTGGCATGTTAGGAATGAGGACATTTTGAGGGTCAGAAAAAGGGGGGCACCTGGGTAGCTCAGTTGGTTAAGCATCCAAATCTTGTGTTTAGCTCAGGTCATATCTCACGATTCATGAGATCAAGCCCGGCATCTGGCTCTGTGCTAAGAGCATGGAGACTGCTTAGGATTCTCTCTTTCTCTGTCCCTATCCCCTGCACACTTACTCTCTCTCTCAAAATAGATATTAAAAAAAAAAAAAAAAAAAAGGAAACAAAATATTCTTTCCCAGGGCCTAGCTTCAGATACTATACCAGGAATACGCTCAAGGGAGGGAATAAATGACTCTGTGCCTCTAGAACATGCTCTAGCAGATCTAAGCACTTTGTGCTCCTTTTTGTTTTTCGAAGGGATCTTTTAAAATAAAACACACAAAATACATGGGCACAAAGGCAGTGGGAAAGTGGGGGGGGCGGGGAACAATCATGTATCAGTCAACATCACACAATACAGCTATCTGGGAACTGTCCCAGTCAGATGGTAACATGACAAATTTAAGAGACAGGAAAGTAGGGGGTCAAGCAGCCTCTCATAAAAAAATCTGATTAATGATAATCTGGCAGAGTTGACTTAAATAAGGCAGCTCTAATTATACCTGGCAACTTTTTACTATCTTTGATATCTATAGACACAACATTATTTATTCAAGTTTTTATTTGTCACTATAATGTTATAAATATATATGGATATACAAACTACAAATCAATAGTACCTTTATAAATATTCAAGGTACCATTATTTAGCAATTATGTGGGCCTCTTCATGTGCCAACACTATACAATTTTTAACATGCCAATAAGCCCATTAACCATATTTATGGTTATAGTTATAAAGTTTAAGGGGTTCCATCCTGAAAATATAGTTCAATAAGAAAAACAACCTTGTAGTGAATCAGAAAACAAATTTACTGCTGTCAAGAAATGAAGATGCCCTGAATAAATATAAGCATATTCAGCACCTACAATCCAGTCAAAATCCGTGTGGAAAATTTTCAAGTAAAAACACATCACCTGCATTTTCAGGTGTTATCTTGGCAACATCACTCATTTCTGTAAGTCATAGTTTCCTCATCTTTGCCTATACTGTATGTGGAAATGCATACCAAGATAAATGGTAACTAATCACGTTCCAGAAGAAAAGCAGTAATTTATGCAATTTACTGAGAAACAAACTTCTTAGAAGTTCTGGAAATAACTGCTTTAGGATTATATGTATCATGAAACTAATGTAACACTGAGCGTCAACCATACTTCAATTAAAGAAAGAAAAGAACCATTTTTGAAACTTCTTTATACAAAGAAACATCTTTGTAACTTCTTTAGTGTAGTCAGTAAAAGAGAAGACACTAGAATCAGATGTCCAGTTTTGAAACCCAGTCGTCTGCTACTTACAACACACATTGGGTCAATACTCTTGGTGTTTTGGACTCTTGGCTTCCTAATCTGCAAAATGGGAAGAACAGAACTTTCCAAGGCTTCTAGGGCTAATGGGAGGATTAAATGAGATAGCATGTGTAAAACCATCAGCACAGAACTCAGATATAAATAGCAAGGCACTGCTATGCTGACTAGGAATAGCAAATCATATCCCACATCACGCTACTGCAATTTTCTAGTAACAGTCAGCTCTGCTTGGGCCTTACTGCTGACATTTTTTACTCTAATCTTTGTTTACAGAAGGAGTAAATAATCCAAACAAAGAACATTCCAGTATTCAGTGCTGATGGTTACATGATAAGGCAGGGCCTGGCACCAACACCAGGACTGGCTATCTAGTAAGGTGAAAACACATAACTTTGATAATGAAGCTGTCTCCTGATTTATAGAAGCTACACAGTCTTAACTCTTGGGAGTCAGAGCCAACCAAGATTTAGAGAAAACTGTGCCTGGAGGGGAGGGGAGAGGAATATGCAGCCAGGATTTAAAGAGGGAAGATTTTAAGCTTGAAACACTAAAGCTGTTCTGAAGGAAAAAAGTGTTTTAAAGTTCACAGATAAAACTTTTAAAAAGACAATCAGAGAGGTTTAACCCCATATCAGTAACAGTTACATTATAGAAAAAAAAAATCTTCCACACTTCCTCTTCTAAATTCACCTCTTAATCACAGCACCAAGAACTTCAATGAGGTCATCTGAATTTCATTTCAGCATTCATAACAGTATTAACACTCCAAGCAGAACAACAGCCTCTCAAGCTGTGAGGCCACACTCTCATTTTAGCACATTTGTAGGATGGTCACAGGTACACAAAGTCTCATTAACCACATTTACAATTTCTTTCAAAAATTCTGGAGTACTGCAACCAGAAATACTTCCCCAAATAAACAGTATAATTGTAGCTTTCTGGTAGCTCTTTTCACTTTTATTCCAGAGGCATAGTAAGAAGTAGACTCTGAAAAGCCAGTTGAATAAACTGGCACAGATACTGGTTCATGAAAGCTTTTAAAACCTATCACAAACTTTACCCATTAAAACTTCAGTGAAGACTGCAGAAAAGTTTTTACCTTTTTAATGGTCAAGTGTAAAATTAAAAAAAAAAATTCATACCGAATTTTGAAAACTTCTTACATGAGTAACAGGGATTTGGAAAAGTCACAGAAATATGTATGTGAGAGTAACTGGAGGCTACCCACTAGGCTCTGGATGAGACCTCAAAAGACCTTCAGGAGGATAATCATTTATCAGGAAAATTCTTGGACAGAACTGGCTTCTTTCTTGAGACTATTCTTAATCCCACATTCAAGTCAAACTGTTTCCTATGCATGCATGATTATATGCCCCTGTGCCATTTGGCAAATTGAAATCCTACCTACCCTTGCCAGACTAGGTTAGAAAAAAGTAAACTCCTCTATAAAGCTCTCTTGACCTTCTGGGATAGAAATAACCTTTTCCTCTTTTAAGAACTTCCACAGCATTTTACACCCAGACATTCCATATTGTAGTGAGTATTTTCTACCTAATGTTGTAGTTACTTATGGAGAGATCTCATCTCTCCATCTAGTCTACAAGCTTCTTGATGGCAGAGAATTTGTTTCCTTCTTGAAAGCTTCCTATTCAACAACTTACTTATAGTAGGCTCACAATAAACATTTACTGGAGGAATAAATGGACCTTAATTATGTAGCATTAGTGTAACTCCATAGGCAGTTGAGGATACTTCCTATTTACTCAGAGACTTTAACTACTGAGCTTTCCAAAGAAGAGTGACATTTCTGCAATAATGCACAGCAACGCTTCAATTATTATAACATTTCATTACCAATGAGAATGCAAGTTCTATGGATGTTTTTAGTCACTGAGTACTGATTACATATCAGACATTTTACTAGGCACAGAAGATACATAAGCAAGAAATGGTTTCTTTGCCGCTGAAGAATTTAGGTCTTCTAACCAGAATACAATGTTTAATTACTATACCAAAAGACTGTATTGCTTCTTAGGCCACGGTTCAATATATTAACAAAGTTTTTAAATACAGCTCTAAAATCTAAGAGAAGACTTACTTTTCTTTCTGCTCAATACATCCTTACCATTTCTAGTGAAAGACATCTTAGACTTGACCACCATGGACGTTTTTCGAACAGACAACTCTTAAACAGGTTTTAGTATGTAGGATTCCTGCCACATACTTGGACAACTGTAAACTAAATCACTAACATTTTACAAAGAATAACACAAAGGAAAAAGAGACATAGTTCTTACATCTCTCACCACTAACACTCAGTACAAAACAACAAGATTCGTGAAGATTCTCTCACTGTAAGTCTTTTAAACCACTATCCATTCTGTTTTATTTCTGCCATGTATGTGTTGGTCTGGATTACTGTATTCCTCTAACTTCTTCGCACCTTAATTTAGCTGACACATTATTACCAGAATAATTCTCCTGCTGTGAAATTTTCATCATATCATTGTACAGCTCAAAACTCTTATTGGTTCTTTACTGCCCCAAGGCTAAACACAGACTCTACATATTACAGGAGCTTCCCTCACACAAAATCATTGCTGAACAATCAGCTTTTCTCCCATCTAGGATATTCTGCCTTCTGCGCATGAAAGATTCTACTTCTTTGAACTGTATAAGCTTTATGCATATTTTATTTTTTTATTTTTTTAAAGTAATCTCTATGCCCAATGTGGGGCTCGAACTCATGACCCCCCGAGATCAAGAGTCGCATGCTGTATCAATTGAGTCAGCTAGGCGCCCCATAACCTTTGCACATCTTAAATGCCCTCACCTAGATTGCCCACTTCACCTTTCCACGTCACCACCTATTAGCATCTTTAATACCAGCACAAATCACACCGCCTCTGGGAAACTATCTTTCCAAGGAACCATCCTGGCCTGGAATCTTTTTTTATATGCCAATTCTACACTTAAGTCCTCAAATTCTAAAACAAAAAGACCTACTTATTGGTATGTAAATGTTGATCAGGGCACTACAACCATTTTACCCAGGACAGATGCTCTGTAGACTCTCAATGTAGGAAACACATGAGTATCTCTAATCTTCAAGAGCCTTGCACACATGTAAGTTACTCAATAAATCCCACTGACAACACTAGTAGGAATCCATACCGCCTCCAAAATTTTTTAAATGGAACAACAGATTCCTTTGTGGATATCCATCAAAGTTACCGAAAACCAGTAAAGAACAGAATTAGACTCTTAATTTAAAATGAGAACTGGTCAAAAACACTATCCTAGGTAAAGAGGTAGGTACTCTTAGCTTCCACACGAAAGAAGTTTCAAAACCTGTCAGAAAAGCAAGAAATTTGTTATCTGGCCAAAGAAAGCTGTATTACTGGCTATTTTAAAAGAACTCTAAAGCTCCAAGGTATGACATCACATAACAACTAAAGAAGGAATATGAAGAGAGAGAGGTTTTTTACATTTCTAAGAAAGAGGTGATCTGGCTGAGTTTTTAAACTGTAACGATCAGCTGACACTTTTCTTACAGTCCAGATTTTGGGTTCTGAATATAAAGTAAATTTGTGTATGCAGTTATTTTTAAATCTTCAAGTCTGTTTTCAGGCCTTGAGAGGTTGGGCCATTTTTTTCCTCTGGTGTCTGACAAATGACTAAAAAGACCTGTTTGTACCTCAGATGTTGGAGGAACTGTTCAGGAACAATTCATCCCTGCAAGGCTATGAGTCACAACACACTGCCAAGGTCAGGGAGACCTCTGCTAATCAAGGAAGCACTAGCCACACATTCGCTCAAGCTGCCTTAGAGAAGCTGGCCTCAGAGCCCACTATTTTTTATCCACAGGTTATCAATCATCTTTACAGAAGAGAAAATGTCCAGCTTTCTCATTGGGTAGAGAGCCTCCTGCTAGGCCTTCATCTGGTTTCCTTTCTACCTAGCCAGTGATTTTCCTTGGTGGTATACAACAGCTACTAAAAGGAGAGGCTCCTATTTGGTTATGAAAGGAAAGCAGAGAGACCCATTTAACACCACTCTGTGATGAAATTAGGAAATAAAAAGACAGGAAACACAGCTATTGGAACAACTCTTCCCAGATGTATCTGACCTCTTTTTATGTATTCTCTCCTTTCACTTCCTCTTAAATTTGATGTATCATGCCACTAAGTCAGAAAAATTCACTGTGCCCCAATTGAACTACATGTATTGTATATGTTTGCCCAGCTCTTCAAATACAAAAACTTGGCTAATTTTTTTTTTTCCTTGGTTGGAAATCAATAGGTGTTTAAGTCTTCACAGATTTTTGAATCATTTCCTCCTCTTCAAACTATGCACATTACAGGCTGGGGAAGATGGAAAGGAAATTCCAGGAGAATAAATTGGCCAACAGATGTTATCAAGTTTTATCAATGGGTGACGGATGAAATCTTCAGGTGATTTACTGCCAGAGGTGGTATTTGGTGTTAAACTGACAGAGCTGCAAATTTCACTGAGCTAGTGAGTTTCACTTTGTCCTTAACTTGGGTAGTGGCTGCAGTTTTTACACGAACAAAAAGTACCTTATTTCCTTCCAGATAACCCCAAGTTTGAAGGTCTCATTAAGAAAGTTTTTCAGACCCATACCTGGGGGCTGTCAGGAAAGACCCATTTGTTCCACCAAAGGCAGGGAGAAGGAAGGGCAAGAGTAGGACCTAACAGCACTTCCGCTTTTATTTAATGTAAATGCTTTCTCAGAAATGCTAACAAATATCACTAAATTTACTCTTCATTAAACTCCAGTAGCATAAAAAATCAAGTCTTTCTGTTGCTAAAGCAAACAAAGGTATTTCTTTCCATATTACACAAAATAACATTTCATTGAAATAACACAAAAGAACCACTTTTAAGTATTTATGTACTTGTGTGTCTATTCTAGCCAATAACCTTCTTAAAACATTCATTTTAATATCCATCAACAGTGCTCCCTGTAAAATCTCATTGTTTAATGATATTTCTGATACAAATGCAAACATTCCCAATAGAATAAAAGATTAATGTGGACCCTACTTTATTTAAATCAATTAATCTATTGATCTACCTACACACACACAAACACACACACACACACACACACACACACACACACACACACCTCATTTCTTGAAGAAAACTTGATAAACATTATACTCCTCGGTATTTAAGCATTTTTTCCTTCCCTGAAATGGTGGGAAAATTAAATACTTAAAAGGTTGCTTGATCATCAAATTGTTGATATAATCGTCATGCTCTCAAACAAAAGAGCTGAGCACTTTTTAAAACTGCTATTTCTACATGTGGCGAATAAAATTCTGACCAATTTAAAAAGTTGTTGTGACTAAGAATACTAACACATCCTGAGTAATAATAATCCTCAAGCCAAAAACTCACAATCAAAATAATGAGATCCTTTTTCTGCCTCTGTTGCAAAACCTGTAAAATGGGATAACGCTGACACAGAGCAGATCTGAAGACTATTAAAGGTCATGAAAACAGTAAAATAGAACCTGGGCAACAATGTAATTAAATAAACAACTGACTGAACTAACTTGTTGCATGATGACAAAGGCACATCAAATAAAACTACTTTATTGTTCTACTTTATACATTTACTTGCAATGTTAGTACATGGACTACTGCATAGTCTTAAGTACATCATAAAACTTTGATGTTTTAAGGGTTTCTATAAAAAACTATTATGAATAATTTTATATGAAAACACATTTTTCATCAAAGAAAAACGTCGCCCTAAACATTAATTAGTGTGTATTTGTCTAGCAAAAAATCATCATTAACTCTCTTCATGTAAGATAAACCTTTAAAAAACAAACTGAATGAAAATATAAGGTGCCTGTTCAAATAAATGGCATAGAATATCGTTTGGTTATTATTGTTTTGGTTATTGTTATAATAGCAAGGTAAGCAGGAATCACATATACATGTGTGCAAGTCCTGCCACTTTCTTCTGTAAGACGATAGCAGGATATCACAGTTCTTAAGTAAAAATCTGTACTATGGCAGTCCCACTAAGATGTGAGTCCCAATGATACACTCTGGTTCAAGCCTTCGGAGAAGTGCCATAAGCCAACATGTAGGTCCACCTGAACATTCTAGAGCCACCTGGTTTTCAAGTGATGGGCTAATCTCTATTGTCCCCAGACCATATAGCCTGAGAATTACTAGTCTTCAGACTCACTTTCATGTTCCTTCTGTGCAAAGGACCAACGTGCCTTCCACTATTCAAGGAGGATGGCGAGAAGTCAGTTGGGGGGACGACAAAAGCCAGGGGAACATGGGAATGCAGAGCAGGAAGACCAAAATGAGGAGCAAAAGACAGAATATTACACACTTTCATCATCTGGTTTTCACTCAGCCCTAACATCTAGTTGCTTAGATAACTATTTAAAAAGAAAAAAAAAAAAACAAAATAGTGGTAATCAAGGAATGGTTCTTAAAAGCAGCCTGCATTAGCAATCTATTGTCTATATGCTCCTTGAAATCAAATTCATAAATTTCCTTTCCTCTCCATCTTCTAGATATTCTGTGTGCAAATGAGGCATCTCCTGACACTTTTGGAAATTAAAAAAAAATACCCTTTTGCACTGAAAAAATAAGTCCATAATTATCAAACAAGTCACTTCTTTCTTTACTCTTAAGGGCGATCAGTGGAATAGACTTTTTCATCTTGAGATTAATAATTCCCAAATATTCACCTGCAAACCTATTGCATTTATTCCTGGTCCCAGCAGCATATCCTGGTTTTTAAAACTAGCAAAACTGCCCATTGCACTGACCCAGAAGGGAACAGGAGGCAGGAAGAGGACTCACTTTCATGTACGGCTATCACTACTACTGGCTATTTACAGAATTCTTATGTCAACAGGACCAGTAAACAAGTGTTAATATTACAAGTGGAAGCAACATCCAGAGGGAATTCAATGTAGTTAGCTGTGTGGAGCAGAGCATGGAGATCGGAGAGGGAACTGTATCAGCTCCTGGAAGCCAGCAGTCTGTGGCCATCAGCGGTGTGAAATGGAGCTGCTTCAAAGCCGACTGGGCTGTGACCTGGACAGTGCATATCCCTGAGCCCAATGAGAGAGGATCAATGACTGTGTTTGCTGGGCTCTAGTCATCCCCTTGGCTAATGAAAGCTGCACTGAAAGGCATGCTATGGGGCCTCTGGGCAGCCTGCAGCCTGGCATTAGCCGAGTTTGTTACAGCTTGGCTGGTGAGTGCACCAGGCACCAAAGGCTCCCTCATCCCCACCCCCTTCCCTCTTCTATCCCACCAACTCCCCTCTGGCTGTCTGTTTAGTGTCACTCAGTTGGGATGGATCCTGTTAAAGATCTGACGCTTAGTGAGGACTCGGAGGTGTCTGGAACGCCTGCCTCTAATCATAAACACCACAGCTGGCAATGATGTGGTCAAAAAAAAATCACCTTGATCCAGTACACATTCTCTTTGATGTCTCTGCAGCGAGTTCACTGCCCAGAGAAAAAGGTACTTTTTTTTAAACTCTGAAAAAAAAATCAAGCTTGACATTCTCAAATCATAACCATATGACTTTCAATTCTATGCTTTAAAAAATTTCATATATATACGTGTGTACACACACACACACACATATATATACATATATATATACATATACATATATATATATATATCTCATCACATTTTGTTCTAAGAAACTCAGAGAAGAGACATCTGACAATGATAACATGAAACAGGTTTGGAAGATAATGGCAGTTTCAGAGGAAAACACTTCCAAAAGGGAAAAAAAAAAAAAGTCAGACTGCCACTACCAAAAAAGGAAGAAGCCTTCTGCCAAAGATTGCAAACTGCAGTGACCTTAAGTAAGAGACTGTAGCTGATTCAAGGGAAAATGAAAACTTTTCAAAGACAACACTGCTTGTGCTGCGCCACTGTTTATAAGTGCCTTATGCCCTCTTGCCTTTCGGGTGGCCTGGTAAACACACAGCCTCACTGTGCTTCCAGCCCCAGGCCACAGGGTTCTAATGAATATTCAGCCATATTAACATGCATTTTCTTTGTGTATTTTTTTTTTAAATCCTACCCAGATGGGGCTGGTGTGAGCAATGTCCTTGAGTCCTTGTGATACCATGTACTGTGAGGTGCTTTTGCAAGTTAAATGCTTAGATGCCTCAATGATTATGGGGAACTTAAAAAAATCTAAACACACTTATCCTGTCTTTTAAAGAAAAGAGTTTACAACGAATAACAATTATGCAAATCTGAAGATAACTCAGGAGATCTTCTTACATAAACAGAGAGAAACATTACTTATTTACCATCAATGTGCATATTACGTATCTGGGTACTCCACATACCCCAGGATACAGGGTGAGAACTCAAAATTCTTTATTTTTATCTGACAGCCAGTTCTTTTTAGCATACACAGTCTTAATATACAAAGAAGCATACAAAACAAGGTCGGTCAATAAGTGTCCTGCTTTTTCCTTTTTAATCCTAAAATCCAGGGGCGCCTGGGTGGCGCAGTCGGTTAAGCGTCCGACTTCAGCCAGGTCACGATCTCGCGGTCCGTGAGTTCGAGCCCCGCGTCAGGCTCTGGGCTGATGGCTCGGAGCCTGGAGCCTGTTTCCGATTCTGTGTCTCCCTCTCTCTCTGCCCCTCCCCCGTTCATGCTCTGTCTCTCTCTGTCCCAAAAATAAATAAAAAACGTTGAAAAAAAAAAAATTTAATCCTAAAATCCAAAGTAACTGGAAAACTTTCATGTTAAGACTGTATAATTATGCCTTAATAAAAAGGTGAAAAATAAAAAAAAAATCACTCTGATAGTATTAATTTATTTATTTATTTTAAAGTTTATTTTGAGAGAGAGAGAAAGCTCACACAAGTGTGCAAGAGGGAGGAGGAGCAGAGATGAAGAGAGAGAAAGAGAGAGAGAAAGAAAGAGAGAGAGAGAGAGGAGAAGAGAGAGAGAGAAAAGAGAGAGAGGAGAGAGAATCCCAAGCAGACTCCAAACTGTCGGTACATAGCCAGATGTGGGGCTCCATCCCATGAACCAGGAGATCCTGAGGGTCCAACATTTAACCAACTGAGCCACCCAGGTACCCCACCCACGGATAGTTTTAAAATGCTGAATTTGTCAGGAGAAAGCATCTTTTATACTTATTGCAAATGTAGTAGAACAATCAAGGGGTTCCAACTCTAAATAAAGTAAATGATAATGAGATGTTTTTGGGTTTTTTGATTCGGAAGGAAATATAGCAAAACTGCTTTAAACTGGTCAGTTGCACTATGACACAATCAACGTTTAAGAAATCACTCTATAAATGGCACCCAGGAATGCAGCGGCAACACATGTCGTAACAATATCCAGACAAAGCCAGAAAGTTTGGATACTGCTCTGTTGTTCTAAACTGACTGAGGTTTTGCAGACTAACAACATTCCCCCATAATGATGGTGGTGCCTTTAGATTGAGATAAGATTCAAATTTACTGAGGGTTATTTACTGTTGTGTATAAGGATCTGTGTGTTAAGGAGAGAAGTGGCTGCTTGGAGGAGAGCAACTTGGCTGGGCTCACAGCTGAGAAACCTCAGGAGTTCGCATACCCCTATAAGGTAATTTCTTTCCTTTTATAAAGTAGGCAAGGCAATTAAATGTTAGTCAATCTCAGAACAATGAAAGGCAAGGATATGCTAATATACACTGAAATACTGGCATTTACTGCAATATTTACCTTACTATATTAAAGTTTTGTGATATATTAAGTATAGCTCTGCCAGAAATTTTAGTCCAATTATAATCACAAGTATGTGTTTTCAATTGTACTCCTTACCAGAAAGGGAGAAAGAAGGGAAACAAAATCCTATGTGCTAAAATTTACACTGACTAATTTTAATGGCACCAAAAACAAAACAAAAAACCAAAAACAAGCAAAAAAAAAACAACCCACCACCAACAAAAAAACAAACCAAAGTAAATGTATGCACCTGACCTGATGTCCTGTGGCAGAAAGCAGACTTTATTTTTATTTGTAGTAGTTTAAAGTTCATTAGTTTACTTCCTTCCTCCAAAACTTACAGAGACAAAAAAAAAAAAGTCACTTATTTCATTTTTGAAAGAAAGTCAGCCTCGGGCTTTTATATAAACAAAGTCAAGCGAAGACTTAATGTAACTAAATAAATTTTTATCTCAAAAAGGGAATGGAGGAGTCACAGAGTTAAGTACTAAGTTTGCTAAGTTGATCAATGTGTCAAATAATTGCATAATTCTCAACCATGCCTGAGATTTGTAGACCAATCCAAAACAGCATTTGGCACAAGTCTTTCATGCCATCATGTCTACCAAATCCTTTTAAAAGTTGACTGGTCTGGAAGGAACACCAACAAACTGATTATGAGGATGCACCAGTTATTTTGCAAGGATGAAATTTAGGTTGGAGGAGTGATAGAAGAGTATAGTATATTCATTATCTACTATACAGATTTCTGTGTAGCTTAAATTCTTTATGAAATTATTACAATAAAAACTAAATTTTATAATAGAAAACACACCTTTTATGCATAAAGACAATACCCCACTTTGCTGCTATTCATCTTATTCTCTTAAAATCTGTTGCATGAGGCTTAAGATCAAAGGTGTAAAAGTCGTCTATTTTGATAAAACTGGAAAACAAATGTCTCATCATATAGTTTGATGCATCCAACAAGAAAACCCCTGGTTGCATTACCAGCATGTCCTTATGTTAAGAAAAGAAGACATGCTTGCCACAATTGTCAGATTAATCTTAAAGAGACACAAGCAAGAGCTCTGCCCCAATTTCTTTTAAACAGGATTGAATGCTCCCTTTGGTGACCTCCCTCTCAACCGTCATTAAATTGCAATACAGACTAGTGAGTAGGGCCTCTTTGTCTCTCAGAGGTGTAACCTTCATTTGCATAATAAATCCCAGCACCTTAGCTAAGGAACTAGGGAAGAATAGATATCTGGGGTGATTCTGAGGCAAAGCCCCAGCTGAAGCAATCAAAGGCAAGGGTATAAAGTCTCAAAAGACAGGAACTCACCTTTGCTAGTAGGTTGGAGATTTTGCTGTAAATCATCCTTCATAGAAGACTTAGGACATAACTCCCTCTTAGGATGTAGGGATTCAAAGAAGAAAAGTATGTCTTTGGACAGGAATGGGCAACCTTACATGTGGGAGAGTTTCTTGCTTTGGAGGCCTAACGAGCTCCAATGGAAGCAGCTAGACTCATGAGATAGTATATTTTAGGTAGACTGGGGGGATGCTACTAACTAAGCAAACATACAGATGACAGATCAGAAGGCTAACTCAGGCTGTGATGGCTGTTAACAACAATGGCAACAGTAGCTGCCACTTATGGAGTCTTTATTTTGTGCCAGGCCCTCAACTACCATTATCTCCCTTTTTTTTTTTTTTTTTTTGTAACCCTGTAAGGTAGACAGTATCGTCTATATTTTACAGAAGGGAAAAGAAGTTCATTGATGTTAAGTAATTTTACTCAAATTCATATATCTAGGAAGAGACAGAATTAGACTTTAACACATAATACCAAAGACTGTGCGCAGTCCTTCCAGGTATGTAAAGGACTGTCATCTAGGAAGAGTTGTAGATGACCATGACCATGAGATAGGTAGGGCTGGTGCTACAAACCCTGAGACCAAAATCCAAGGAACACATTATCTTCAAGAATCCTCCTTTAGGATGTCTAAAGGACAGACATCCATCAGACATCCACAGACTTTGGCTACTATAATCTTCCATAGGATGAAGTCAGCTCCTTTCCTTTCCAGGTAAATCTCTCACACATATGAGTTCCAAGAGGCCCATGAGGAAGCATTTTCCACGTCTGAAATCTTAATAGGACCTTGAGCCAAGAGTATAATTATCCTGGACCATTCATCACCACCCCAAAAATATCACCTCTGCAACACACTTGGGTTTGTCCAGCTTGAAGCGCTCCTGACATAAGGGTCACAAGAAAGGTAACACATTATGTCTGTGTTCTATGATATGAATAATTTTGTGGGAGAAGGAGAGAAGCAAGAAAAGAATATCCTGAACAAAAAATAAGTTGAAGATTAAAAAACCATTAAAAGGCTAAATGTAAAATTGAATAAGAAAAGAGTTGGTATAAGTTCAACTTGAACAGAGCAAGAGATTCCCATTCCTCTGGAATATCGTACATAGTTGAGTACAAAGGCATTTCTCACTATCTGTCTTGTTCCTATGTTTGGACAATTGTGGTTTAGAAGGCAAGAGTTTGGAAAGCAAGAGATACAACATTATCTGGGATAATTCAGACATATAACATGGGACAGTACAAAGGGAGATTCCTTCCAACCAACCAGCCCAATCTGAACAATTTATTTGAACTGATATCATTTTTGAGTATAGATAGCTAAAGTTCACTCACTTAGGAATAGTTATATTCTGTGACTCCAGATTCTACTGTATATGTATACATTACAGGCATATGCCATATAACTATGGGTTCCTTATACCAGACTACTTAAATAATTTTATACCTAAAATGTCCTCTGCTCAGTATAGTACAAGCATAGGTAAGAAAAAAAAAAAACCCAAAAACCAGAAACTCCATAGCAATTTTGAAGAATTTTTCTCCAAGAAAGACTGAATTGGGACTCTCTCTAAACATACTAATATTAGTATTGTACCCCAGCCTCTACCCAACCTACATGGATTTACTTCATTCCCAGTGTAGTTGTGAGGCCATCAGCAGGCCGAACAGTGAGACACAAGGAGGAATTCATTAAATCATTAGGACAATCATTAAAAACAAAATGCCAAAGGGACAGTGTTTACATTTCTTGAAGTGGCCAGGCTTCCTGGGAGATTTCTAGAAGACTCAAGATACAACATATATGGCCAACGTATCTAGAAGAGATCTGCTAGAAGCTGCTGTTTGGAAAAAAGCGATGAAGTAGTAGAGGCTCCATCTCTCACCAACTCACCTGCCTGGTGTCCTTCCCTGAATCTCTTAGCAACCAAATCAAAACCGCAAATCAAATTTCCACCAAGAAATAGGGATCTGACTCTGTAGGAATGGGGAAATAGTTGATGATTTTGCAGTATAAGCAGTAATTTCATGACCACTTCAGTGCTTTCTGAAATAACATATTAACATGGCAGTTTCTTATTTACTTGCCAAAAATAGGCAACTGTAAATGGCTTACATCATTAGAGTAGAAAATCTAATGATTTCTGCATGTATACACATTTCTTATAATATGAAAGGGTAACGTACTTGTCTGAGGGAGGGAACAAGAATTAGCAACTCGTCAGCTATTTTATGTATGTGCCTTTGCGTTTCTAAATATGTATTTTTTTGTCATTCTTCTGGGGATTCTTTATAACACAAAATTTCTTAAAAGTGATACTTCTTACCAATAGTAGACAACAACATTAAAACTCCATGTCATGTTTAACTAGATTTTCAAATGTTCTGGTCTTACCTTAAGTGGGAAGAAGGGGGGTAATGAGCAAACATTTTTAAACCATAGCAAGAAATCCATGTGATGACTACAACTGCTTTTAAATACTCATATTTTAGGCCTGTCTGTGACAATGCTTCTTGGAAAAAATTATAAAGTTCCCTCCCCTCCAATAACATGCTCAACGTCCTCTTTTGCCAGAGGCATTCACTCATTATATAAATCAAACAAGCACACAGCACTAGACAAAAAGTGACTAGTAATGCCTGGCGCATTCCTCTGCTTGAGCTAAGATGATTTTGCTGCATTGCATGCAGATGTCAGGTATTTTAATAAAGAGCTCCATTGTGCAGGCCCCACTACTCCTCCATAGCTCCCAGCACTCCCTGTAAAGGGGGGCAGGGGGAGAGGGGAAGAGCGACAGCCATTCCAGCTGGAGCTGGAACCTCATCTGAGTCAGGAAAACCACAGCTCATAAGCAAAGAGGAAGCATAATGTTCTACAAGGACAAAACATTAGCAGAAATGTCACTCAGCCCCAGTTCCACATGTTGGCTGCCACGGCCTCTTCCTCCTAGCATGCCCGATTGATATAAATTCCATCTGCTCAGCAGCCAAGTGACAGAGAAGAAATACCGGCATCTGGTCTCCATTGCTGTCGGGTTTTTGTTCCATGTTAGACCTTAGCTAGAAACATATGAAGAGATGAAGGTGCTGGCAAACGACTAAAAGCCTGAACTGGCATAAAGGAGACTTTCTGATGCTTTTCACACTTCCCTCTGGATTTTTTACATGGAGGGGAAGGGTGTGACAGAGACCTGATAAACTAAACAGTGGGAGCCAACAGGCCTGAAGGTCATTTCATGTTTTTTAAGGTTCGGGATTTTTTAAGAGAATTTTAATGTTAAAAACTATGAAGCACAACACTAGTCTTCTTTCTATCCATTTAATGCAACAGAAGGCAACTAAGTCACATAAGAATGTTCTACAGCAAATATTTTTTTTTTTTCCCTTTCTCTTAAACATCCACTGGTTTGGACCCACTCCACAGGCACTTTATATTCTCCTGAGGAGCAAGCTGAAAAATGCCAAAACTTGAAACCACCAATTCGCTTTTAACCCCCAGCTGTCCAGAAAAGTATAAAGTCACCTATCAACCCTAAAACCATAAGGGGAAATTAAAGTAAGCCTCATAAACAAAGCTGGATGCCCCAACAATTCACTCCCCCCACTTGATTATTTTACTTATTCATTTGATCAGGAGATTGAGAAAAGTAAAAAAGAACCATGAAAGCAGAGATGGTAAAAGAAAACATGGGTATTGATTTTTCTTTTTTTCAGTGTCTATTTGCATGTTTGCAAAGCAGTAACAGTGAGAATGACTCCATTCACGTATATAACATGGGAGTATTTTTTTTTAAACACTGAGGTTAGGTCTTAAAGTTGCTTGGGCAAACAATTGTGAGGATGAATCCTGTTAGATCCACTTCAAAAATACGACAAAAGATAAGACATGCATAAACTTTTTAACAAAATAGAAAAAAAATTCCAAAGGTCTCAACAACTGTACTATCTTACATCTCTGATGTTAGCTTCACCTAATGACCAAAACCAAAAACCCTGAAAGCAAAAAACACTGCCACATGGGGTTGTATTGTGAATTAAGCTGCTTCTTCAACCTCTTCCTTTTCTCTTTATCACTTTGTGAGCACTTGACGTAAGAACACCATGCACAGCAGAAGAAGTGAATCATCATAAAGACAATAATATGAAATAAAATGACAAGGAAGCCAGTAGGAACAGAGTTGATGATAACCCCTTCAAGGCTGTCAATCTTGGGACTAATCACTATGGGTGCTAATGACTCAGGAATTCACAATGAAGTGCAGACTATGATCATGATCGACTGCCAGATATTCAGAAGCAGATTTACCAGAGAGCTAATGAGGCTTAAGCCTCAGGTTCCTCATCTGCCAGGCCCTTAGTTTCAGGGAGTTGTAGAACTTTCTAGATGGAGAAGGGAAGCCAAGTTGCAACCAGGAAAGATTTCTATGCACGCATTTCTGGTAAATTCCCTAAAGAGATACCAGAAGAAAAGGGCCCCAACCTCCACGACTATAGTAATTTTATTTTTCGGGTTGATTTCTTATTCTAAATATGCATTCATTATTGTACCTACAAATTACTAAAGGTTTAAATTAAATAACACGTTTGATAATTATGACTCTGCTGTTTGAATATGTGATAATCATTTCAAGTGTTTTATATACTTTAAATAATCAAATGCTATTAAAATAACATCCCAGTGGATGAAAAGATAGGTAACTGACATACAACATACTTTCACTACCTCAAGAAATAAAAAATTCTGGCTGAACAACTGTATTCAATAAGATGGAAACTCACTAAATAAAAATACAACATAAAAATACTAGCAGATAACAGGAACTATTTCAATTGTCTTGAAAACTGGAAGATCTTTTTAAGTCAGAGTTAAGAACCAGAAGCCAATCAAAGGTTAATAAAGTACATGAAACCTAAAACAAAAATAAAACCAGAAAACCTCCAAGGCAAAAACAAATGAAAAACAAAAGCAAAAGAATAGTAAAAAGCTAAAGAGCTACTAAGAACAGATATTTATAGCATAAATAGACTACAGGCTAATTTCTTTAGCACGTAAAAAAGTGCTAAAAATAAGAAAAAGGATTTACAATGAAATTAGAAATGTATAAAGGACTTGAAAAGACATTTTAGTAAAATAGAAACAGAAATAACTGATAATCATAAAAAGATAGTAAGCTTTACATCATTAAGAGAAATGCAAATTAAAACAATGCACTACTATTTATCCCCCTCACCTACAGAATGCCAAAGTTCAAAAACTTTGTTTCAACACCTAGTCTATCTGTGGTTGAGGCAATAGGCAAATAAATTATGACACATCCATACAATGTAGCTGTTAGAAAAGAATGAGGTGACTCTTTATGTGTTGATATGAAATTGTGCACAAGATATATTATTACATGAAAAATGAAAAGAACAGAATAATGTGCTCATTGTATCCTACCTCACCATTTTTATTAAACAAACAGAAGTATATGTGTACTTTATATGCATAGACTATTTCCAGCACTATACCCCAATATCAAAGACTTACTTTCAACTATATCTTTTGTATAATTTATTATTTTTAACAAACAGCATCTATTATGCTTGAAAATATGTTATTACTTTAAAAATACATTCTATATAGCAGAATCAGGGTCTATCATTCTTGAATTTATAACTAAATACCTTTTTATTTATCTTAATATTTTCTGTTACTCTATCGGCCACAGAATACAGGTTGTTATAGGTATAGTTTCCCTTGCCCTTATGAAAGTAAACTGAAACACTTCATTCTGGGTTGTTGTGTGTCTCAGCTTCCCTGAGAATTTAAGATTCTCACTCCTTTAGGTCTTTTCAGCTTGCTACTGCATTTAATTATAATAAGTACATAAATAAAAAATAACAAGTATATATGGGATGTGTGTGTGTGTCCATTTCCATACCCAAATTATATAAATGCACATATATTATGGCATTGTTCTGGGTATTATAAATTTGATCATTTTCTATTTTATTATGCTCAGTGAGATGAGAATAGCAAAGATCACTTGGAGGGTGAATCCATTTCCAATTGAAAACCTAACCAATATAATGCCTAATTGATTTACTCCTTAGAGGATTTATTTTAAAATCATAGTCTGTGTTCACAAATACTGGGATTACTTCTTTAATGCTTTTTTTTTTCCTTGTGATTCCTTACTCTCTGCCATTTCCTGAGCTGTGTCTGAAGAAATCCTGTACTGACAAGACATATTCTCAGACAAAGAAATGTAAGACATTAGTCACTCACTAAGAGGCAATAAGCAATCACAACATTTTCCTATCTGTATCCATGGTACTAGCCCAATGTATGGTAGACCGTATATGCCCACAGTGTATGCCCAAATAGTGTATGTGTGAACTCCCCCCACTCCCCTCCCTGACATGACCATGACATGCCAAAGGAAAGTGAGTTTAAAAAACTCTTTCATTTTCTTAACACTAATTTCTTAACATTCTGTACACAGAATAGAGGCAGAAGCCGGGGAGGCAAGGAATATATACCTAATTGAAGGAACCAAAAACTGCCCAAGGACTTCTTACAGGGCAATTTCCATCCTCTGGGTTATAGCTCCAGCCTCTAATTCTTTTTTTTTTTTTTTTTAATGTTTTATTTTATTTTTGAGAGAGAGAGAGCACGTGAGTGAGCAGGGGCGGGGCAAAGAGAGGGAGACACAGAATCTGAAGCAGGCTCCAGGCTCTGAGCTGTCAGCGCAGAGCCCAGTTCAGGGCCCAAACCCACGAGCTGTGAGATCATGACCCGAGCCAAGGTCAGATGCTTAACCGACCGCACCATCCAGGCACGCCCTGCCAGCCTCTAATTCTTAAGCTTTAGCTATAGACAGAAGGCCACACTCATGGATCCACTAACCAGGTCAAATACACCAACCCCAACTTTGCAAACATCAGAGGATGAAGGATGATGCTACAATAGTTATGTGTAGGTATGGAATCAAAGAGACAGAAATGTTGTACTTGCTGTTGGTCCTCTTCACCACTCATCTCCCACTCCCTCACCTACACCTGTTGCCCTGCTGTGGGGTCTAAGAGGGAGGTCTTATTATCTGCGGTTCCAAATGCAATGCTACCTTTTTCAAATTGTATGAGGTGTTCGGTTGCTTGCCTATAAAGCCCCGAAACACAACTCCCCTGCAGTCAAGGGACTCGCAACAATACAGTTGCTGGGGTGACTGAATAGCTCAAGGAACCTATATAAGCTTCAATAGCAGGCCAGAGCACCACTCTTTTGTGAAAGACAACTGATGGGTCAAATCACCAGGGAGCTGCCAAAGAGTTATTAATGGTGACAGGTACACTACCTGGGAGACAGGTTGAGAAGGGAAAAAGATTATTTATAAGCGAATAGTTAACAGCTGTACCTACTGCTAAACATTACATGGATGCCACAAATTGTAGAATTCAAATCCTGGGTTATTCAAGCACGAACAACTGCCTGTCACCCAAATGCAATGCATCGCTATAAATTAAAGAGGGAGAGATGAGACTTTGCAAATACTGGCTTGCCTAGGAAGGCAACGTCATCCTGGAACTCAGATAAAAGGTGGAGAAAGGCTGAAATATATCATGTGGTGAATTATTGTTCTTAATAATAATGACAAATTTGCAAGAATAGCTTTATAATTTTTCCTGCGGGCTTAACAACAGAACAGATGCCAAATGCATCTTGTATCTTCAAGAGTAAACCGGAGTTGGGAATAAGAGGAGCCTCAAGAGTTTTACGGGAATAGCAAAATGAGGGGAAAAAAAAACTTCCAATGAGAAAAAGAAACTATTTTAGCTTAGAAAATAAAATTACTGTAATAACTATTACTTGAGATACTATTACTTGAGATAACTTAAAATTTTTTTTAACGTTTATTTATTTTTGAGACAGAGAGAGAACATGAACGGGGGAGGGTCAGAGAGAGGGAGACACAGAATCTGAAACAGGCTCCAGGCTCTGACCTGTCAGCACAGAGCCTGACGCGGGGCTCGAATGCACGGACCGCGAGATCATGACCTGAGCCAAAGTCGGCCTCTTAACCGACTGAGCCACCCAGGTGCCCCCACTTGAGATAATTTTAAAGTTTTATATATGAATGAAGATGACATCTGCCACTTTGATCTGAACTAATATTATTAACATTACTGTACCATGACTCTGGAGCATAAAGTAAGTAGATACTATGAAAACTCTCATGTATTAGGAAAATCAAGAGTGGAAGTTATTCTTTCTCAAGTCAATGTTCTGAAAAGCCTGGAAGCTCAATATATATTGAGTTGGAAATCTATGAGAATATATATCCTCAACATATTTTTATATTTCATTTTTATAGGATCTGAAAATTCCTACGATCATATGTATTCTTCTACCACTACTGAACAAGAACTGTCAAGAGAAGGAAAAGAAAAAAATTAAGAGAAAAAGAGATACTTAGGGACCAGTCTCATTTTAGAAAACAAAGGAAGTCATATATTGTTAATGGAGTATAAATTCAGACAAATTTTTTGGAAAATGCATAGCACATACTAAGTGAATAACTGCAATGAATACACCTACTACCTTTTCTCCATAACTGGGTCTTTGTTGTTGTTTTTCTCCATGATAACTGTTAAGAGGCGGGGTGGGGGGGGAGGGAGAGAACAAAAGGAATACCATATGCAAGCTGTGCATGCTATTTATTATTTGTGTAAGGAAATAAAAATAATACTTATATGTATACACTTAGAGACCATCTCTGTAAGGATATACAAATACAAGCAACTAATAAAAGGGAGTGCATCTGAGGTGGATAACTGAGCAGACGGGTGGCATGGAATAACTAGGTGTTTTATTACCTATTCAAACTACAATTGTTTTATAAGTCTCTACTTATTGACCTGACAATTCTTTTTCCACCTAGTTATTCTACAAATACTCTAACATATGCAGCAAAGCACTCATATAAGGATATTTCCTAAAACAATGTTTGTAAAGTCAAAACAATAAAAACAACCCAAATATCTTTAAATAAAAGATTAAATAAATTGCAGTGCATCCATACAACAGAAAAATACCGGAAGGTGAAAAAGAGTGGATGAGATCTACATATACCAACATATATGAGGCTCATACTAGTTTCCAAGAGCTGCTGTAAAATATTACCACAACCTTATGACTTAAAACAATAAAAATTTATTTTCTCACATCTCTGGTGGCTAGAAGTAAAAAATCAAGATGTTGGCAAGGCTGAACTCTCTTCGGAGGCTCTGGGAGAGAGTCTGTTCCACACCTCTCTCTTGCCTTCTGGTGGGTGCTGGCAGTCCTTAGCTCACAGGCACATCCCTCCAATCTCTGTCCCCATCTTCACCTCACTTTCTCCTCAGTGTATATTTTCCCCTGTGCGTATCTGTCTCTAATCTCTCTTGCCCCTCTCTTATAATGATACCTATGATGGTATCTATAGCCAGCCCACTCAGATAATCCAAGATTATCTCTTCATCTCAAGATTCTTTTAAAAAATTTTCTTAATGTTTATTTTTGAGAGAGAAAGAGAGAGAGGAGGAGGAAGGGCAGAGAGAGAGGGAAACACAGAAACCGAAACAGGCTCCAGACTCTGAGCTGTCAGCACAGAGCCCTACGCAGGGCTCGAACTCATGGACCAGACCACGAGATCAGGACCTGAGGTGAAGTCGGACACTCAACAGACTGAGCTACCCCAGGCGCCCCTCTCATCTCAAGATTCTTAATCACATCTGCAAAGGACCTTTTTTACAAACAAAGTAACATTATTTGGGTGATGGATAGCAGAGGGCAGGCTGTTTATTGGTCTGTCACAAAGACTAGGCTATATCATTAAAATTTTGAACAGTAAGCTATAAGATATACAGAATTAACCACTTTATTAAAATTAGTAAGAAGAATTAATTTGCACTATATTTGCATGGAAATATATGGCCAATTCACTAAATAACTAAAATAGGGGTTGTCTCTGGGAGAAGGGGGTAGGGACAGCTTTCATTCTATGAATTATGTATTACAGCAATGTTTGAGTTTTTAAATCAAACTTGTATTCCTTTCATAAGCAAACAGGAACATATATTTAAAAAGACGCTCTGATATATTTTGACATTTCCCCAAATTATCTTACTTAACTGTATAGTCTTTTTGGTTACTGTTGAGGAAATAGGGTTTCATAAAATATTTATAAAGAAGATAATTACCAATTGTTAAGTGAAGTAAAATTTTATAAATAGATATTAGATCATAATTTTCAAGTACAATATTTATAAAATAGACTGCCAAAGTTTCTAAGAAAGAAAGGTTTATACTTGACCTGACTTTCTACAAATGCCTGACAATTATTCCATTAAAAACAAAACAAAACAAAACAAAACCGAAACCCAAATTTTATGACCTCTCCCTCAAAAGCAGATTTTTAAAGCATTTCTAAGGTTGACTATGTACAGGCATGAACCACTAAAGTGCTGCTACTTGTGTATCTTTCCTTTGGCATAATTCTTCCCTTTGCATGGATTCTCGACTGAATGAACATAGCTTCATCTTCAAGTTTTCTTCCACCTACAAAATTCAGTAATAGTATTTTCACCTTACTGAAACATTCTGGAACAAAAGTTCCAGGGGCATCTGGGTGACTCAGTCTGTTAAGCAACCGACTCTTGATTTTGGCTCAGGTCATGATCTCATGGTTTGTGAGTTTGAGCCCTGCACCAGGCTCTGTGCTGAAAGTGCAGAGCCTGCTTGGATTCTCTGTCTCTCTGTCCCTCCCCTGCTCTCTCTCAAAATAAATAAAACATTTTTTTTAAAAGTTCCAAAACTCCTTGTACATTTCTCTTTTTTTCTTCCCCCTTCCAATGAAAAAGCTAAGCACTAAGCACTATGCTAAGCACTATTAAAGTCAACTGGGGTTCCCTAATGTCTCTTTCTCAGGCATCTACAAAAATTGAGCAACCTTTTCTCTGTCTCGAAGAGAAGGCGATGATGAAGATGAGCTTTTTTACAGAAAAGATTACATCGTGCTAAGCAAATCTGTCAGGAGTAGGAAAGGCACTTAATATAGGGCAAATGGAAACCATAACAAGAGAACCACCTGTATTCATTTCTCTCATTCATTCCCACAAGTCTACAAAATGCCTACTGTGTGAAAGGTTGTAACACAAACCATGGTGTATGTTGTAAACTGTGTGGGCAGAACTTCTGGTGTCTGAGAATCTGAAGAGAAGAGAAAGGAGTTCACTAACAGCAGACTGTTGCTCTGACGTGAGGTGGGCCAGCAAGCTGAGGCACGAGAAGATGCAGGAGCAGGGCAAGAGTTGGACAGGTGTCATGCAGAAAGGGTTCTACGGTCAGGGCTCACAGTGCCTGGTAATTATGGATACTGTCAGATCTGCCAAGAGACATATGTAGCAATGAGCAGGGAGGGGTTGGGGGAGGCTGGCATATTACGAAACTTGCCACCCACCTCCCACTGGCACTATCAGTTTCATATGCTCTATTAAAGACAATCAAGGGTTCCCAGCCTCCCCTGAGATCAAGAGGAGATGGTGATTATGAAAATAATAACACTTTTTAAAATTACTAAATGTTCCAAGGGAGCCTTGAGCTTTACTTCTGACAGTGTTAAACACTCACAGGCAGGAAGGTAAAAAACAAAAACAAACTAGGAGACCACAGTAGCCTCAGTCTGAAAGGCCACTCCAGGGCTACTTAAGCCAAACACCCTCTGTGAGTTCAGTGGTTAAGCGATTCCCTCCTCTGGGTGGCATTCCAAAGGCATCTCCTTCACAAGTGCAAAAACAAGAAACTGGCACAAAGACGTTACAGCAGATTTCTGTTTGAGACTATGTTCCTGAGAAAATAGCAAAAATAGCAAAAAGAAAGAAGAGAAAAGCTTTTCTTTCATTTATTTTTTTTTAAACAAAAACTGCCTAGAGAGACTGGCTTGTGAAGCCAAGTTTTTTAAAGTACAAGTGTAATTTACTTTTATATAAACATAACTTCACAGAGCTATCAGTGGGTTCCATTTCAGTGAAAACAAACAAAAAAAAGAAGCTGCAAAAAATAATTATAAAACATATGGTGCAAACCCCGGCTGTGTTTATTTTATGACAGTTAACATTATTTACAGTGTGATCTGGTCAGAATTAATACTCAAAGGGTTATACACAAAATATGCCCAATTTTTCTTCCTAACCATGCTTACCAGCAGTTTTGTCAACGTATCTAAATGAATTTGTCTAGAGATCTTTTTTATTCCCCCAAAGAATCAGTTGTATTTTTAACATATTATTTTATTCAAAATACTTGAGTAATACTATAAGCTGCCAATAGCAATACAGGAAGAAACTCGCCCTCTCTCTCTTTTTAAATAACAAGAAAGTTTGACAAAGTGCACTCAAAAGTCTGCCTTTAGTTGCATCAGATTCTTTCATTGCACACTGTTCATTCTATTACTCAATTGGTAATGTATATTAACAATTTAAAAGCATTCCAGTTTATTTTCTTTTGTAAGTACAAACTACTACTTCATGTTATACATTATCAATATATCCCGTTGAGAAAAAGTAATGCAAATAGCTTATCCTTGCTCTTGGAATGGCTTTTGGAGGTACTAACTATACAATCTGCCAAATGGGAAGTCAAGATAGACCTTTTTCCTTTTAATGTTTAACTGAGAGGTATGTAATAGCCAAGAGACACAGAAACAGAAAAAGAAAGAATTAAAAATAATGCTTGCATTGAAAGTCTTAAATCTTTTCCCAGACCTTTTATTAAACGATTCCAGGATTTTATTTCCATTCAAGCTTTATATTAATATACATATCAGTATTTATGGGACCAGGTGGTATTTAGTAATTCAAGCTAAAAGAGAAAATGGCTGCCTTCCTCCCTGGGCACACAGACAACACAAGGCATCCTCTACCACAGAGGGTACAGACCAAACCTATCTTCTCAGGCCTACCAATCCTTCTCAGGATTTAAATGGAGTGGTGTGGGGGCGCCTGGGTGGTTCAGTCGGTTAAGCGTCCGACTTAGGCTCAGGTCATGATCTCGCGGTCTTTGAGTTTGAGCCCCGTGTCAGGCTCTGTGCTGACAGCTCAGAGCCTGGACCCTGCTTCCGATTCTGTGTCTCCCTCTCTCTCTGCTCCTCCCCCGCTCACACTCTGTCTCTCTCTCAAAAATAAATAAACATTAAAAAAAAATTAAAAAAATAAATAAAAAATAAATGGAGTGCTGTGCTGAAGCCAACTCGCACAGGTCCATGAGGGCACACCGTTAAAGGTTCAGGAATCTTTTAAGCTGGTTGTCAAAACACAGGCATTATTAATAATTAAATTGCATAAACTTACAATTAAAGAAAATATATATCTTTTAAAGTTTATTATTATTTTAATGTTTACTTTTGAGAGAGAGAGAGAGAGAGAGAGAGCGAGCACGCAAGTGGAGGAGGGGCAGAGACAGAGATGGAGAGAGAAAATCCATGCAGAGCCAGATGTGGGGCTTGAACCCACAGAACTGTGAGATCATGACCTGCGCTGACGTTGGAAGCTTGACCTACTAAGCCACCCAGGCGCCCTTATTTATTTTGAGAGAGAAAGACAGAGAAAAAGCCCGAGCAGGGGAGGGGCAGAGAGAGAGAGGGAGAGAGAAAAAATCCCAAGCAGGCTCTGTGTGGAGCCCAATGTGGGGCTGAAGTCTGATGCTTAACTGACCGAGGCACCCAGGTGCCCCTTAAGGAAAATATATTAAAAATAATGGTAAATAAAAATAAATAAAAATAAAGGCAGTCAAAACTCATCACTTGTAATTATCTGACCACATTTTACTATTATCTGTGCTTTAATGTACTTCTGTTTACGTATAGTATGTGGAAATACTGTAGAAGAGTGTGTTACTGTACCTCTCATCTCAAACCCATGTTTGATGACTTGGTACTGATGGTCTAAAATCAGCCATGGTGGGATATTTTGGCCATAGATATCAACAAACACCGTGATTCAAGTCTTTTTTATTTCTTAATTTAGAGAGTTGTAAAGCATTTACCAACATACCAACATCCAGCTTCTTCTGAATAATAGATGACTGTCTAGTGTCAAACTTAGACTTCATTTAAAAACACATTCATTTAAACTTCATAATCCTATCTGTACTCATTTGGGAAGGAGAAAAAGAAAAGACAGATAATTTTGGTATGACAGATTTTTAAAAATAACTATAAATTTTATCTGGATCACTTATTTTTATGAAGCCTTGTAAAACATAACATGGAGCATGATTTCCGGATATGAAAAACATTAGATATGACAAATGAAATATACGGTTTGTGCCTCAGACAGGAAACATCCTGCACAGCCTCTAGAAACAAACACAAAGATTAAGTCGCAGGAACACAATTTTTTTTTTTTTTTTAATGCCTGGAGTATTCTGGGTTCATAATAAATTAGTAAATGAGATTCTAGCCATTGCAACTCTTTTCTTGTTTTTTTTTTAAAAAAAGTGTCAACTGATCTATGGTATAAATACACCTACGGAATAAAGCACAAAAGAGTCAAATAATTCTGAATTGAAGCCAATGAAAAAACGACAGCTTATAAGGTCTTGAGATGTAAGAAAAATTTAGAGATAAATTACTTTTGCTTAAACATGTAGCAATATCTGTTAAGATGAAAATCAGGATGAATCAAATACTCATATTCTCAAAACTAAATCTGGATAGGAATAAAAATCTGCCTATTTATATTACATCATACATCCGCAATCACATTCTTTCAATCTTTGGTTTATAGACTTAAAACAAACATTACATTTTTCAACATTACTGCTATTTGTAAATCATCTACTAAAAGGAAATATATTGAAACTAAATAGCAAACCATTAGGAAATCCTACAAATGCCAACAAGAAGAAGAAAGGCAGGATAAATATTACTAGAGTTAAAATGAGTGTTTTATAGGTCTTCCTATAGCAGCTGGCAAAATTTTATAGAAGTGAATTTTATTAGAGAGAAACACAGTCTAAAAATCAAATTTTAAGACAGCCATTCTTATGAGTAATATAGGAGATTTCAATGTAACTATAAAAAATGGAAGTCTGATTTCTCTCTCTAAGGATACAAATCTAGATAATAGAGATAGACTTTGATTGTGACCATCAAATAAATCAATAATTATGCAAGTGCTTTTTACAACAGACCTAAACAAATAATTATTATTTAAGGATAAACATTACACAATGCAAAGAAGTCTAGTTGTGGTATCAGAATAGCCAAATTTGAGTACTCAGTTTGGGATGCTGCTAAGCTTTTTCACCATTATGAAGCGTAAGTTTTAGCTTAATAACCTATAAAACAAAATTAATAAAACTTGCTCTATCTGTTCCATAGGTCTCCAAATTAAATGGATCACTACATGTGAAATCCCTTTGTGAGCTTCAAGTGCTAAGGACCCCAAGAGCCAATTAACAGGTTCTTGTTACTCTATTTATCATCTGGTGGCTGGCAGAGCCAACTACTCTGAATTAGGAGGAGAATATTTCTTCCTTGATTTAAGACTGTGGAAGCCTTCTTGTTTTAGTTTTACAATAATTGTGATTGGCCATGAATGAGAGAATCACATAATAGTAATTCAGGAATGGAACACCTAACTATGCAATCTAATTCTATCTGATTTGTACCCATGGCTGCAAAATTACATTACCTTAATAAAAAAAAATGAGAAAAATATTTTTAAAAACATGTCTTTCTTCCTTTTTCATTTTTCCTTACCTTATCCTCTCTCTTCCTTAACTGATCGTAATATAAAATTAAAATTTATTTTATAGTTACCTTCTTATATACAACAATTTATGTACATTCATCTTAAATGATAAATTTCATGCTTTTCTTCCAGAAGCAAATCATGTACTGAAGCTTTTTTTTTTCCTCCAACTATCTCTCTTAGAGGCAAGTCACATGCCCTTAACAAAAAACAACAACAAAAGTACTCCATCCATGTATCAGAAGAACAGAAAAACCATGACCAAACTAATTTTCTATTCACTTAATAGGAAGATGGCTTTTATGCATTTTCATAAATAATCTATACATGATTTCCTCAAAAAATTCATAATTTGGAGGAGTTAAACCTCAGATTATGAAGTGAATAACTGAAAAAGAAGCAAAACTTTTGTCCTTTCACTCTGAAATATGCAGCATAAAATGGTTAAGAAAGGAATGTTGTTGTCACCAAATTTTAAACTTTTGTCAAAGTTGACATAATTTGAAATATAAAAATAATCTCAAAGAAACACAAGTAAATATTAAGTTCTCAAAAATCCTAGGTAGATGTTCAGTTATGGGAAAGGAAACTAGGAAATCCAAACTTTTGGACTTTTTGTTTATAGTAAAGTTGCCCATGTGCTTTTTAAAAAAATGAGAGGAAGTGCTTCTCGTCATTTAATCATCTTTGCAAGGCTGATGGTAAAGAAAGCACTGGGATGAGGCCATGAATTTTAAAGAAATATGTTAAAAAAATAGAAATTTCAAAGATGCAGTCTCATTTCATTAATGTTTCTGGACAGCAGAGTAGGAATTAAGAAGCTGCACAGACGTCTTATATTCATTGCAAACATAAATAGGTCCAAAACTCTACCAGGTCCTTACATTCTCACAAACCCAACCCTGAATCCTGGAATCAATCTATGAGCACCTTCTCTCTCCCACACCTACTGAATCTAGTCAGCAAGTGGTTTTATCTAACCCTGCTATTTAATCTCCCTGCCACTACCCTAATGCCAGGCTTATTTCTACTTGAACTACTGTGACAGCTTCCAAACTAGACAGCCTGGCTCAGGACTCCCTCCTGGTTCCACACAGATAAGACTACCAAATGGAGCTTCTTAAGACACTAATCTGGTGATTATTTCAGTACTGACTCCCAAATTGCTCAGGTTTCCTTACATGTCCTGGAGTACTCATCTCCTCCCACTCTGGCTCTGAGCTTTGCTATGTGATTTGTTCTGGTCAATGGGATACTAGTAAACATGAAGTAAGATTCTCATTAAAAGTGCTTGCACATGTGGACTTTCCCTCTTCTGCACTCTTCAGAACCCTAAATTATCTGCATGTGGAACAAGACCAGGCTAACGGGCTCAATGATGAGATATAACACCTACCTACTTCCATTGCCCCAACTAACAGCCTGTACCAACCAGACAGCAAGATGTGTAAATTAGGCCATCCTAGATCGAAGAGCCCACCTTCCTTCCTCACCCCATCAATGTACCAGTTTACTGCAGAACTTCCTAACTGACCCACAGACTTGTGAACAATAATAAAATGGTGGTGATTTTAAGCCACAAAGTTTGGGGTGGTTTGTCATGCAGCAACGAATACCCAATATACTCATTACTTACTTCAAAAGAATCAACTTCCTATAAGATAAAACCTCTTTAACCTGCCAATAAATGCCCTTGTTCCTCTGGTTCTATTCCACCTTTTTAAAATTCTCCAAATGCTCCTCTAGATTATTCCATATTTCTGTCTTTCTGATTTTCTTAAGGGCATATAACATTGTGTAAAAGTACAAAGTGATGATGAAATTTTATAAAGGCCATCTAAAATACCCAGTGAGAACTTTCTTATTGTGAAGTCTGGTTATGTTCTTTTCTGCAGAAGGTCTTAAAATAAAATCACTAATAAACTGATGTGTATGGATTTTTAAAAATATCTAAATACGTGTTTCTTAACTTCACAACTTAAAACTCACAAAACACAGACTTTTGTTTTTGTGTTCAACTGTTTTCCTTTCTTTTCATAAGCATGAATTTCAGAGCTTATTTGATATGAAGAAAAAAAATACTCCTTTTTCTCTTAGAGTCTCATATTTAAGCCCTGTCCGAAGAAACTATAACATTAAATAAGGCTCTGTTTATATCCCATAAATATCACAAAGAATTCTAACTCAAGCTAATACTCTAGTTCACATGAAAAAGATGAATCTTCACATTTTTCTTCTTTCCCCCAAAGATCTATTTGGGGAAGAAATGAGAAAAATTTGGAAACATTTTCTAAGCCAAATTTTGGGTTCTGTTCTAAACAAAATTATTATTATTAACAAAATCAATTTTCATGTTTGTGTTACCTGTCTGTTTTATGCACTTAACTATATGCTCCTCAAATTTAATTCAGTTATAAATAGTGGGAATTCATTCTATTTAGTATATTATTTTAATCAAAACTAAATATTTAAAGTATGACTCTTAACATAGTAGCATCTACCAAACTCACTAACTTCTATCGAGTAGGAAAATACTTCTGAATATGTTTAGAGGTTCCAGACTTAACATAATTATATAGAATTTTCAACTACTCTAGATAGCAAAAGCTTTATATACCATTCATACGTTTATTCTGTAGGAAATATGCTTTAATTCTATGAATGTCATTTCAAAAAGAATACATATGCAATGACTATAAGCACTACTTTTCAATATATATTATAGATGTCTGATATCATTCTATGCAAAAGTACATTCAGGTTCCTTGTATCTCACTCAAAACACTGTGGTAGTATTTACAAAACCTATACAAACTATCTTATATTTAACATTGTACATTATTATTCTTTCACAGTATTGCTGTAAGTAAGTGGTTAGCAGTAAAAGATCTATGTCCTCCATGACTTCCTCAGTGTTTATGTAATATTTACCAAGTGAAACTGATTATATGGTATATATCTCAAAAAATGAAAGAAAGAACCCTGTAGAAAAATAACACCTTACTACTGTCACCACATAACACTAGTGTTTAAGTACTACCATCCTGTATGAAGGTTTAAAGACAAAAATAGTAAAATTAACTAAACCTATAATAATTAGGGGACACATAAAATAAGAAAGATGTAAAATAGGATATAAAGAACATAAAATATGGGGGGAGTAGTAGTAAAAATGTATAGTTTTGGAATGTGTTCAACTTTAAGCTGCCATCAAATAAAATACACTATTATATACACAGGATTATATATGTGAACCTCACAGTAAATATCAATCAAAAACTTATAGTAAATATGCAAAAGAAAATGAGATAGGAATCTAAACATAACACTACAGAAAATAATTAAACCACAGGGAAGAGAGAAGTTGAAAAGAATAGAGAGGAACTGCAAAACCAGCCAGAAAACAATTTATAAAATGGCAATAAGTACACAGCTATCCATAATTACTTTAAATGTAAATGGACTAAATTCTTCAATTGAAAAACACAGCGTGGCTGAATGGATTAAAAAAAAAAAGACACATGTATACACTGCCTTTAAGAGACTTAGTTCAGAAGTAAGTACATACACAAACTAGAAGTGAAGGGATGTAAAAAGATATTCCATGCGAATGGAAATGAAAAGAAAGTTGGTATAGCTATACTTGTATCAGACAAAACAGACTTCAAAACAAAGACTGGAATAAAAGACAAAGAGGGGCACTACACAAAAGAGTTAATCCAACAAAAAGTATACAATATTTATAAACATATATACAACTATTATAGGAGCATCAATATGTATAAGCAAATAATAAACAGACCCAAAGGGAGAAAATGACAGTGATACAACAATAGCAAGGGAAATTAACACTTCACTTACACCACTGGATACATTATCTAGACAGAAAATCAGTAAGGAGACATTGGCTTTAAACAACACCCTAAACCAGATGGTTTTAATAAATATATACAGACCATTCCAGCCAAAAGTAGCAAAACACACATTCATTTTAAGTGTACACGAAACTTTCTCCAGGATAGATCACACGTTAGGCCACAAAACAAGTCTCAATACGCTAAAAAAGACTGAAATCCTATCAAGTATTTTTCTTTTACCATAATTGTATAAAACTTCAGAAATCAATTACAAGAAGAAAACTAGAAAGACTATGAATACATAGAGATTAAATAATATGTTACTGAACAACTACTGGATCACAGATGAAATAAAAAGAGAAATAAAAGAATACTTACAGGCAAATAAAAACAGAAATATGACATACCAAAATGTATGTGATGCAGCAAAAATAGTAGAGGGAAGTTCACAGCAATACAAGCCTTGAAGAAACAAGAGATCCTCAAATAAACTATTTAACTTTACATTTAAATGAACTAGAAAAAGAACAAGGTCCAAAGTTAGCAGAAGGAAGGAAACAATAAAGATCAGAGCAGAAATAAATGAAATAGAGACAAAAAAGACAATAAAAAAGATCAATGGAACTAAGAGCTGGTTCTTTGAAAGGATAAACCAAATAGATGAACTTTTAGCTAGATTCACCAAGAAAAAAAGAGAGAGGGCTCAAATAAATAAAAACAAATGAAAAATAAGTTAGAACTGACACCACAGAAGTAGAAAGGAACTAAGACACTGTTATGAGCAATTATACACCATAAAAATGGACAATCTAAAAGAAATGAATAAACTCCTAGAGACTCACCATCTTTCCAGACTGACTCATGAAGAAATAGAAAACCTGAATAGACTGATTATAAGTATACAGACTGAATCAGTAATCAAAATCCTCCCAACAAAAATCCAGGAACAGATGGCTTCACTGGTTGAATTCCACCAAACATTCAGAGAATATGTGATACACATCCTTGTCAAATTCTTCTAAAAACTGAAGAGGAGGGAATGCTTCCAAACTCATTTTACAAAGCCAGAATTACCCTGATACCAAAACCAGACAAGAATATCTTGATGCAAATCTATTAGCAAACCAAATTCAACAATACATTAAAAGGATCACACACCATGATTAAGTGGGATTTATTCCAGGGATGAAAGGATGGTTCAATATCCACTAATCAATCAACATGATATATCACTGTGACAAAATGAAAGATAAAAATCATATGATCATCTCACTAGATGCAGAAAAAGCATTTGACAACATTCAGCATCTATTTATGGTAAAAACTCTCAATGAAGTGGGTATAGAGAGAATGTGCCTTAACATAATAAGGTCCATTTATGACAAACCCACAGCAAATATCATGGATCAGGAACTAGACAATTCTCTCCTGACTTTTATCTAACATAATATTGGATTATCCTAGCCAGGCAAGAAAAAGAAATAAAAGGCATATAAACTCAGAAAGAAGTAGTAAAACTGTCATTATTTTCTGATGACATGATACTATATATAAGACCACCAAAAAATTTGCTAGAATAAATGAATTCAATAAAATTGCAGGGCAAAAAATTAATATAAAAAATCTGTTGCATTTCTATACACTAGTAACAAATATCAGAAGGAGGAAGCAATCAATTACATTTCCAATCACATCAAAAAGAATAAAATACATAGAAATAAATTTAACCAAAGTGGTAAAAGATCTACACACTGAAAACCCTAAGACACTGATGAAAGAAACTGAAAAAGATGTGAATAAATAGAAAGATATTCTGTGCTCATGGATTAGAAGAATTAATGTTGTTAAAATGTCCATACTACCCAAAGCATTCTACAGATTCAATGCAATCCTTACGAAAATATCGAAGGCATTTTTTGCAGAAGTGGAACAAATAATTCTAAAATTTGTATTTGGAACCATAAAAGACCCCAAATGTCCAAAGCAACTTAGGGAAGCAGAAGAAAGCGGACAGTATCACACTCTCTAATTTCAAATTATACTACAAAGCTACAGTGTTCAAAACTGTATGGTTAGGGCATAAACACACACACACATAGATCAAATAGAACAGAAGAGAGAGCCCAGAAATAAACCCACTGCATATAGTTAGTTAAATTTTAACAAAGGAGGCAAGAATATACAATGGGGAGAGGACAGACTCTTCAATAAACTGGAGAGCTACATGCAAAAGAGTGAAACTGAGCTTATACCATAAACCAAAGATAACTCAAATGGATTGAAGATTTGAATATAAGACCTGAAACCATAAAAACATAGGTAGTAACTTCCTTGGCATTGTTCTTAGTGAGTTTTTGTTTTTTGTTTTTTTGCTTTTGTTTTTGGATCTAAGTCCAAAGGCAAGGGAAACAAAAGCAAAAATAAACAAACATGACTACATCAAACTATAGAGCTTCTGCACAGCCAAGGAAACCATAAACAAAATAAAAAAGCAACCTATAGAATGGGAGAAAATATTTGCAAATCATGTATCTGATAAGGGATTAATATCCAAAATATATTTTTTAAAAATCCCTACAACTCAATGACAAAAAATATATTAATTAAAAAATGCACAAAGAATCTGAATAAACATTTTCCCAAAGATTTTTCCAAACATCTTCCATACAGATGGCCAACGGGCACTGAAAAAAAGTTCAAAAAATCAAAAGAAAATTAAAAAAAGGAAAAAATATTCAACATCACTAATCATCAGGGAAATGCAAATCAAAACTACAATGAGATATCACCCTATACCTGTCAGAAAGGCTATTATCAAAAAGACAAGAAACAACAAGTGTAGCAAGGATGTGGAAAAAAAGGAAGCCTCATATGCTGCTGATGGGAATATAAATTAGCATAGCTACTATGGAAAGCAGTATGAAGTTTCCTTAAAAAATTTAAAATAGAACTACCAAATAAAATCCAGCAATTCCACTATTGGGTGTCTATCCAAAGAAAACAAAAACACTAATTTCAAAAGATATATGTATCCCTATGTTCACTGCAGCATTATTTACAATACACCAAGATATGGAAACAACCTACGTGTCCATAATAGATAAAGATACTGTGTGTGTTTGTACACACGTACAGAATGGGATACTAGTCAATCAAAAAAAAAAAAAAATGGAACTTTGCCATTTTTGACAACATAGATGGACCTTGAGGAGATTATGCCAAGTGAAACAGCTAACACAGTAAGAGGTAAACACTGCATGATTTTACTTCTATGTGGAACCTAAAAAAACAAAGCAAAACAAAACCCAGACATGGAAATACAGAGTACAGATTGGTAGTTGCCATAGTGAAGTGGGGTTAGGAGGGATTAGGAGGTAGGCAAAATGGGTGAAGGGGATCAGGAAGTACAAACTTCCAGTTACAAACTAAATAAGCCATGGGGACACAATGTACACCATGGAGAATATAGTCAATAATAGTATTTTAACTTTGTATGCTGATAGATGGTAACAAAACTTATCATGGTGATCATTTTGCAAGGCACACAATGTCAAATCCCTATGTTGTACACCTGAAATGAATATAATACTATATGTCAATTATATCTCAATAAAAAATTATAAACAAATTCTACCATCTTGACTTTCTGTTAATATAAAATAACACGTAAAGGAAAGATACATTTTTCATGAACAAACCCAATTCAACAATTTTAACAAAAGCTAAACCTTGACTAAAATAGATGGCAACCAGACTCAGCAAGACGTATCTGACCTGGCAGATACTGGCAAATCTAACCAGTTTGTGAAATTTAAGCCATCAGACAACTTCTCAGGTCTGGAAAACCACAACATATATCCAAGATGCTACTTGGGCCTTCAAAGCAATATGCTCAAGTGAATAAATCATGCATGAAAACTCTATACTAGAGCATTCTTTTATAAAGTTCCTTTTTAAGAAGCATTCCCCCCTCCAAGGGTGTGCCCCTTTCAGGTCCCAGATACTTTTCCATATGGGAAATATAATGCAGTAAAGCTTCCTTCCATCTGGTGTCTTGAAAAACATTCATGAAGTCTTACTGTGCATTTCTGATAATCTTGATATTCCAGACATCTTTTTGCAAAGTTATCCTAAAATGTGAACCTTAGAAATCATAATTTACATTAATAACCTGTATCCAGGTGTAAGTCAGAACATAGAGAAAAGAAACAACAAAGCAGACAGTGCTGTCAGATGGCCTTTCTTATTGTGCTACCAAATCCAAGACCACTTTCCATTAAGAAGAACCTACTGGTACCAGACTATCACCTTCCTTAATTATACACATACATTACTTATGAGTCAAATAAGCAATCAGGTGAACTAAAATTCTGTGCACTGAGTGAAAGAAACTAACAAAGAGAATACAGACTCATTCCAAATTTGATGTTCGCAATTTAATAGGCACTATATTTAATATAAATCATCTACATTTTAATTGGCCCAATTACTCCCCAAATGGCAATGACAGTAGAAATTCCATGGAGATTTGCTTGTCAAGTGAGTGACTTCATGGGTAGCTTTTGCAAACTGATCCTGATGGAGTTAAAAATGATCTTTGGAGTCTCACTAAAAGGGAATTTTTAAAGTAAGTTTTTATTAACTTGTCAAAACATTTATGAGTTAAGGAATTCGAAGGAAACACCTTGTTGCTGCTTACAATCTGTGATTTAATAAATAGGTGTGTTTTCCATAATAAGACAGCAAAATCTCATTAATTCAAACTAAAATAATGTTTTTAATTCAAAAAGTGGGAGCCGGATTTAAAATTAATTTTGTTTAGTCAGTCATTTAATTGCAGAATTTGAATTAATAGTACAATCAAGATAGGAATGCTTAAAATTCTTTAAGGCATTAACCTTTCAGGGAAGTTGGAAATACGTCCAAAGAGTCTATTTAAATATAACTCATTATTGCACTAATTATAGATCATGCTTATATATTCATTACAACATGTACACTAATGACCTCTGTTTTCAGTTAGCTTAACTTGAGCCCCAATCTCAACTAGACGGAGAGCTGTAACAGAACGGATAGTGTCTATCTCTTTATCACTTGAATATAGCAGCACTTTGTTAAGTGAATATATTTTCCTGAATATATTTTCCTGAGAATAGGAAAAAAACAATGTAAAGGAAAGCTGTGACCTAATGGAATTTTTAAAAATGGATGGAAGACCAAATTTGAAACAAAGACTGTACACTAAATAAACAGAACACATTAAATTATACATCTTAAATTAGTAATAACAGGTACCATATGGTTAATTTCCATTCACCACCTCTAACTTGCCTATAAGTTTTCTAGATTTACCTCCCCAAAGTTTTAACCAGATGTCTCAATTCATTTTTCCTTATTAAAAATTAATATGCTTAGTAAAAAAGACAATTTTCTTTCTGCATCTGACCCTACTGTCACACATATTTTTATTTTTTAACTCAAAGACACAACCCAGAATGACAAGAGACTAGAATGAAAATCTCAAACTCGCACAAGAGATTTACTTAAGCAAATCTTTTGCGTATAAAAATTTTGCTTCAGGAGACAATTCACAGATGGAGAAAATTTTCTATTTATGTAATGAAAATAATACAATTATTTAAACATTATATGCTTCAGACTTTTCATTAATTCAGACTGACCTACTCATTAACTTGAAATGCTAGCATTTTCCCATACCATTTATAAAATATGCACATTTTGGTCAGGCACAGGAGTGTATCAGTCTATAAAATTAAAACAGAGAGAAGCATCTGTTCCCCACAATCACAAAAAATTATCTAAATTTTGATTTAGAGTAAACTGTTTCTCAAATCCTTAAAAATAATTTTTGTAGACAGTTTTTCAGTAGCCTTATTTCAGAGGGTTGACCCTATTGGATACAAGCGTAATTGACTACAAAAATGCATAAGTAAAGGAAGCTAATGGCCTTGCTTAATTAAAATGTAAAACTTCACCATCTTATATTCCATTTATATGATTTTAAAGGAGGCTTCAGTAAGTCACTCTCTTGACAAGAGCATTCAGATTGCAAGGAAGGCTACAAAGGCGTTAATGACATTTACCCCCCTAATAAGAGCTGTTCACACTTCATGGTTTTTCCTTGTTATTGCTCAGGACAGACACTAGCACCTCATTGAAAGATCAGTGCTGCAAAGGAAAAAAGGCCCCTTGAGACATCTCAGACTTGAGGAAAAGCACTAAATCAGGTGATGCTACATAGATGACATATTTGATTCTCAGGGGTTCTTACTCACCCTATGGCCATGGATTTGAGGCAGTTAACACACAGCCAATCAAAACCCTCCCCCACTCCCAGAAGACAGGGCCATCCTCTTCTGCAGCAGGCATAGTGAAGGCTAGGGAGAAAAGAAATAAACTTCTTTCAGGTGCCCTAGGTCTGGCAGGATCCAAATGTCTTGTACTGCTCTCAGTTAATCTCCATCGATGTGTGGCTGAATGAATAAAACACTGACCTTTTCACCTAAGAGACCACAATTTGAATCCAACGTAAAGTCACTGGAGGATCAATGGACAGAGGCACTCATATTTTAAAGCAATAAAGCATTGCGAAAAGGGAAAAGGAAAAAAAAAGTTTTTTACCGTGGTTTTGGCCACAGATTCAACCCGGTTTCCCTGGCTCAGCTATTATGAATTGGATCTCTGATTCAGAATTGAAAAGCTCCCAGCACTGCCCCTATGGATCTCAAAATCTGGCACAAGCCCATGGCTACTGCAAGGCAGACATTCCCTCACATGTCAATACGTGGAAAAGCAATCCCGGCTGGTGATGGAATGATGGCTGACTCAATGGAATATACTCAGCATGAACTCCAATTCTGGCAGAGATGACAGGACGCAGAAACAAGTAGCTCTTAATTACTCTTTCAAGGGGAATTTAAGTGTATTTTGTTGTTGTCAATTCAAAATTTCTCAAGATGTGTGCATACTTTTAAAAAGAGGCAAATGAATGAAGGGACTGAAGGTATGTCCCTGACTACCTCACTTTGTGTTTTATCAACACACCATAAAATAAATAGGCTTAATATGAGAAAAAAACCTATAGATAGATACTCTATTGTTTAAATGTCAATTTTTTTGAAGCCTGGACTAACATGACCGTAAGCCAGTATTTTCAGTCGTCTGTGTTCCAAACATTCTATTTATTTCATGGAGGAATCTGAAAGAAATGCCTGTTGTGCACAGGCATTAGAATTGCATCCCAGAGAGGATGCAGTGTGCACCAGAGTCTTCAAATTACCACACTTTTTCAACTGCTATTTTTAAAACCAAAAAAGAAAAAGAAAATCCACAGCAGGAAACGCATATTAAAATAAAAATAGAAAATCCAGCAACCACATTACTCATACTAACTAGAAAGCTGCCTCTGACACTATTATTATGGCTTTGTTAAAGAGAGAAAATTACATGAGAACAAGAAAACCAGGTTAAAGTATTTCCTTACAGACAGGACCTTCAGTTCTCAAAGTCTCTGAGAAATGCTTTCCTGGGGCCTATAGGCAAGAAATACACAATAAACTGAAGATGACCTCTGGACAGAAAATGCATACCAACTGATACCCCATTCTCTTATTTGGGGACCTTATGAATTATGGTCTACTATAGCCATGTAAGACATTCCTTTGTTGAAATGCAAAACTGTTCTACTCTCCAATCCCCAAGTCTACAGTGACTGACTGAAAGAGAGAGAGAACACAACAGCTTACTCAGTGCCACCAATCAATGAAAACACTTTCTAGGTAGCAACAGGACCTCAGTGGTGGGTTTCTAAAACAACTGTTCATAAAGCCACTAGCCAGAGATTGGCCTTTTTGAGGGTTATTAGCAACGAATGCCATGTCTGTGAACCAAAAGAGTCACCAGTCATTCCCCCTTAGAAACGGATGTGATGCAGGGTGCCCAGCTGGCTCAGTCAGTAGAGCATGTGACTCTTGATCTCAGGGTTGTGAGTTTAAGTCCCAAGTTGGATGTAGAGATTACTTAAAAACAAAAGCTTAAAAAATATTTTAAAAATAAACTAATTAAAAAAAAAGAAAAAGAAAGGGATGTGAGGCAAATTATCAGCTGAATCCAGAAGAGCTTCTGAGCAACAGGCTCAGGCCTGATCTAACACACTCACCTAAACTACAGCTCAGTGCTGCTCATCTAACTGAAATGCAACTCTCCCCCATAAACTTGTTCACACCTCTTCCCAACACAGCATTCTTCCTGTACGGAAAAATCTTGTTCCATCCTTTCTGCTATGTAACAATATCTCTCTTCTTCCTTAAGAATCTCTTCTTTCAACAGGTCTTCCTAGAGTAATTCAATTTGGCAGTGGTCACTTTAATTCTACTAGCAAATGTATTGGCCCACATTCTATTTTCCAATTGCTGCTGGCATTACTTATAAGACTATCATACATGAATCAAATAAGTGTATCTTTATTTATGTTTGTCCCATCTGTATGGCTTTAGCGAAAGCTTCCAGAAACCCACGCAGATGCTCATCTCACTTTCTACTTTTTCACAGTCCTTTATGATTTCACATACGAGAATGTGAAATGTAGGTCACTCAAAAGAAACAGATGGCAGACTGGGGCTGGGTCTTGAGAGCCTTCCTATGACTCTTTGCTACAGTCATAATAGATTTCAGTTCTTGTGCAAGCCCCTCTCATCCTCTACCTGTCCCTTTTGTCAAATTGGGGGAAATATTAGAAAAAGACATCGTAGCTCAAATAAACTATATAGACAAGTCGAAGAATCAAAAAGTTTCTGGTGATCTGGAAAATGGATTTACTTAAAGGATTAATATTTACTAAGCTCTACTATGAATTTATTTTTTAAAAACAATTTTTTTAAGTTTTATTTATTTATTTTGAGAGAGAGGGTGAGAGAGAGAGAGAGAGCAGAAGATGGGCAGAGAGAGAATCTCAAGCAGGCTCCACACTGTCAGCAAAGAGTCTGATGCAGGGCTCAAACTCACGAACCTCAGCTGAAATCAAGAGTCGGATGCTTAACCAATTGAGCCAACCACACGCCCCTCTACTATGAATTTAACAAATTACTTCCCTTTATTCTCCAAACTCCAGTAAGAAGGTATCAGAAAAATGAGGCTTATGGAAATTATGTATTTTTTGCAAAGCTAGAGAGTTAATTAATGGTAGAATTGAGGTCTAAACCCAAAGCTCAGGAGCCTTCCACTTCAAATTCAACAAGGAGCATGTCAAAGTGTTGCTCTGGAGACCATATGGTTTAATCAGTGCCATCAGAGAGAATATCCATTTCAAGTAAATCTGAACTGGTTCTTATCAAATGGTGAATGGACAGAGAGCTGTGGGCTCATTTTTTATTCCTCCTGGGGAACACAAAAACCCTCTCTCCATGTCCCACAGACACAAATTCTATTCTACCCGTCACTGCATTCCATCCTAGAGTTTGGTGAGGTATCTATTTCTACTTTGCAAGGGTAAAGGGAGGAATATTTTTATTTTAACTCTGAGCACAAAACATCAAGCTACGTCCTTGGATATAAGGTGTTTATTTTCATTGCTGTTCAAATAGTTAGAGCTTTGGCAAAGGATTCAAAATCCCTGTATTCCACTTCCAGCTCTGACCCTGCATGAGGCCTTCAGCCACGATAACTTTAAAACCAGGGATAACTGTCTCTGAAACTATCTCTCTAATAGGGAGGCTAAGAGAACTGCTGGGATAACATCTGTAGAGTAGTCCAAGCACTCTAGAAAACAGACACTATAAATATAGAACATTGCCCTGAACCATCTACCTTTTGTATATCCCTGCCAAAGACAGGGGGATCTTGATCATTCACACCTGTAATCTTTCTCTTCTGAAAAAGATTCACATATTATTGACATAATGCAAGGACACCTTACATTATGGTGGTGATAAACCAGTCTTCAGTTGGGAGTCAAATAATCCTTCCTCTGGGTCACTACTATGGGTAATCTGTATATTCTTACAATTCTGATTATGCAACCTGCATGATTTGTTTATGGCTGCTTTGTCCTTTAGAGTGAAAGCTTCCTGAGAGATCTCTTGTGTACTCAGCAAATGTAATTAATCAGTAAAATTTGATATTTGACTCTTGCTATCGAGTCTATTGCTATTCGTTTACTACCTAAACGAATTTAAACCTAGATCCATTCTTCTTTCTGCTCCAGAAATTTCTTAAAAGTCTGTGAGGTCAGGTAATATCCATAAGAAAGGGTGTCTATTTTGAGTAAGTTTTGTTTTATGTAGTGGGGTGAAAGCCCAGATACTCTAATCATTTTAATAAATTCATTAAGTAGTCATTCATTCTGTGCCTGGTGCTTAGAAGCATACTGGAAGAGCTGATAAAATAAGAGAAATGCAAGGATAATAAAATAATAGTCATTAATGGAATAAGTCATTACTTAAAAAATTAAAAGAAGAAAAAGCACAAATACATATTCACACATTCAAAATGTAGTACCAGTTAATATTAATTAGAGTGTTGTGGGCTAGTTACTGCACTAAGCACTTTTTAAATATCATTTCATTTAACCTTTATAAATGAAGAAACTTAAGTTCGAATACATTAAATGACCTACCTTAGGTAACAAAGCCATCAAAAGTTGAATCCAAGATTCACACCCAAGTCTGCCCCACTCCAAAGTCTTTGTCACTATACTCCCTGCTCTTATTTGTAATCAAGTATGTATTATATATGTACATATATGCAGGTTTGTGTTTGTAGGTACGTATGTGTGTATGTCTTATTTACAACTGAATAGTAGCTACTCTTTTGCCTATCTGGGAAGGCATTCTGTTCTAAGAGATACAATGAAATTAAAAAAAAAAATCCAGGATTTAAGGCTGCTTTATACATAAAGGTCTAAAATGGCCACATTGGCAAGAGTCTATATCATCGTCTTTTTTATCATTATGCTAATCGTTAACATTTACTGGATACTTAGCAAGTGGCACTACTAAATGCTTTATATGCCTCATCTTATTTTATCATCACAATAAACCCACGAGGTACTAACAGTATCCCTGCTTTCCAGGTGAGAGAACCAAGGCTTAGGCAGATAAAGATACAGGCCTGTTTTCACACATTGAGTAAGAAATGGAGCTAGAATTCAAACCCATGAACCCGCTTTAATACACTAGTCTGCTGTCCTAAGCTTTCCTTGTCCAATGTATAAAAAGAAGGTAGAATTATGGCTATTCTGCCACACCTGAGTGGGGCACTGATTTGTGCTCATCCTCCGTGGTGCAAACATACAGCTAGGAAGTGGCTACTCAGTCTGAGACTATGTGTCCTAACTCCCTCAGGCACTTGGCCCCAGTTAGATGTAAGCTCCAATGAGTGACATGTGGAAGAAGTGGCCCACTCTGCTTTCAAACCTGGTCCATGAAAACCTCCCACACAGAACCTCCACCTGGATGAGGAATCTGAGGCCCCAGAGAATAGCAGAGGCATAAAATGGCAGAGGCCCTAAGTTTGGGGAAATCAAATCACCTCTGGGAGGAAAACATTCACCAACCAGGAATGCTGACTGGTCTTGCTGAGAGAGAGAAACAAACTCCTGTTGTTAAGGCCACTAGTATTTCAGGGTTTATTTACTAAAACAACTAGCATTTATCCTATTAACGAAAGCCTTAAATGTATTTATCTTTTTCTAAGCATTCGGTATCTGCAGGGAAACAGGTTTGACACCTGATATTTCCCTGTTGTTATTGATCAGAATTAGGTTTATACATACATAGAAGTGAAAAATACCAACTTGAGTAGGCCTTTACAACATGTTTTCATCTACATCATTTCACCTTTTGCCATTCAAGAGCAAGGGGTTATCTCAGTTTTAAAGATGAAGAAACTACGGCTGAGAATGGCAAAGTTTCCACACTCACATACATATATTGGACTTTAGCCCAATCTTCTTACTCAATGTCCAGTGTCCCCTTTTGCCATTCAACTTGATACCCTTTTATGGACCCAGAAAAGAGCTATTTCTTCTCTGCTCTACCCCATGCACATGATATAGTTGAAATCTTATTGATTAGGTTTTTTAATACTTTCAAAAGGCATGTACTCCTGGAAAGGTAAGCCAAAGAGCAGAATTTACAATAAAGCATTAATGATAAATATCAGATTTAGAGAAAAGCTGGGGTCATGGGAAAAAAAAAACTGGGGAAAGTAACCTAAAACCAGGTGGAATATTAAGAAATGCCCAAGAAAAGGAACACAAAAGAGGAACCAATTTCACTAAGGTCAGGTGGATAATATCTGTCACTGAATGCAAGAGTCATCTTAACTACCTCTTAGTTCAAGATTCTCAGGCCTTCTCAGTTCCCTAATCCATGCTACTCTGATGCTACAAGGCTCTCACATATTACATTCTGGAAAGACAGCTTGATAGTCTTAAAACAACAACAACAAAAACAAGTAACTCCACATAGAATCAGAGACCTGAGTTCAAATCAGATTTCAAAATTTTCTCCCTCTGATATTTTGGAAGATTATGTGCCAGCCTGGGTGCTTGGAGCTGGGTTACAGTGATAAATAAGAGATAAGTGGTTCTTATCCTTGGAAGCTTGGAGTGCATTAACCGTGCCAGTTAACAGCTTCTGTGATCATGGAAAAGTCAGACAATCCCTATGAATTTCATCTACTCCAAATGTTAATTCATTGGCAATATCTACAAGAGAATGGTAGAAGAGGATTCAAAGAGCTAACGTATGTGAACTTGCTCTGCAAAGGGCTGTTTAAATACAAGTGTTTGCTGAGTATTGATGTTTTCTAACACATGGATACCACAAAACACTTAATTCTACACCAACCACTAAGCTAGAGGGTGTGGGAGCCTTTGTTCCTCTTCCCATCCACCCTCAGGAGCGCATCTGTTGTTACAGCATTTGGTACCTGGGAAACCTGAGGAAAGGCTAAGGACCCTTGGACCAACTGAAGTTACTGCATATTCCAGGAGTTCCATGGTGAAACATCAAGCTATACCAAGTTAAGCAGATTTTTTTTACCCATTCATTTAACAAATATTTATTGAGTGCCCTGCCTCTGTGGCATTCCCTAGTGAGGAAGTCAAGAAAAAAACCATTTTAACAGTTGACTTAATTGATTGATTTTAAATTGGACTGGAGCTTGAGGGAAACAGTCCTGAGGTAGAGCCACACGAGAAAAGACTTACACTGCTTAACCTGGATGGAAAAGGCCTCTGTAAAAAAGTAGGACTTTGGCTGACACCTAAAGAACAAGTAATTGCCCATGTAGAGAGAGGAGTAGGGGAGTCCAGGCAGAAGAATCCTTATACGTGAATGCCTCAAGTTGAGGAAGAGTTCTAATAAGCTTGATTGGAAAAGGCTCGGAAGTGAAGAAGGTTGGTGGAAATCTACTTACCTACTCTCACAAGCCACTTATTCCAGAACTTCTCACAGCCTCTATTATGCTAAGGTGTACCCTGAGGCTCTATCAGAAAGATCCTGAGTATAGTTGCTGCCAAATCTAAAGTTAGACCTCTGGAAGACTAGTGCCCCCACAATACTCTGGGAAATATTCTCCTAAAGTATTGATGGTTCTATTAGTTCTGATTGTTTCAAGACACAGGTGATTTGAAATGTGCATCACTACTCACCCTCTCACAAGGCTGCTGACACCTTAGCTAATTATTCGAAGTGTCTGATATGGTTCTCTGCCTTCTGGCAGGACTCATTTGCAAAGCAAGAGATTTCCACAGATGGGCTGCAAGTCAGTTACAAGTTCAAACGGAAAAATGACTGGGTGAACACCTGATTTTTAAATGATTAAATTCAACGATGATGATCACGTGTATTCTTTGTATCCTAGGTCAAAGACAGGGAAAATGGGGAAAGAGCAGGACACTGCTTTTATTTACTGTCAATATATGTGCCATGAGATATAGACTTGAAAAAAGAATTATTCTTTGGCAGCAGAAAAAACATCTTATGGTCCTTCATATTTAGATTTTAGCATCTAATTGCCTATTTCCTTTTTCTGCTATTTTGTGGAAAAATGCCTAAAATCTACCTCACTTTTTCTGTACTTTATGAATGAACACTCTAATTGCTACACAGGAGAGTCTGAGGTTTTCTACCTTTAAGGTTTACCTGGATTCTTAAGTCATTGTGGCCCAAGTTATGCTATACATATTACACCTTGCTGTCTTGCTTATGAATTACATGGATAATTATATAAGTTAAAAGTAGTTTTTATCAAAACAGCACAGGATTCTTGAAAGATATTGCTAGTCTTCTAAGTGAATCTGTGGCATCACTATCATCTCCCTTTTTCTTTTAATAATCTCTTCATATACACTTGTAAATGATAGTTTTGAACAGTCTATTCCTCTTTTCCCCCACATCCAAAAATTCAAAATCAGATCAGACACCTGCTATTCTTCCACATTCAAAACTATCTCTGAAACCAGCAGTAGCTGTATATACATAAGGGATGTAGGCTTAGGCCCAGGGAGAGTTAAATTAATATCCTGGCTTCACCAGTTCAACTTACTGTACATCTTCATTTCCCCAGTAACACAATCTATACCCAACTGCTAACCAAGTCAATATGTGGTAAGACTAACAGCCACCCTAACTTGCCTTGATAATTATTCTCCTTTAACTGACATAATATTCAATATACTGTTGTTGAGAGCAATAATGCTAAAATTGATGCCTTGAGGGCTACAAGACAATTGAGTTTTAGCCAGATAAAATGACTTGTACACTAACAGTGCATTATAAGATTCCACAAACTTTGGACACACATTTTACAGTCTACTTGCATAAAAATGTCACATATAATTATATTCAAAGTCATTTGTGTACACCTGATCATTACTACCTATAATTTTTAAAATATTGGCCAATAACCAAATCACATTGCTGTAGAGGAAAACAGTTTATTTATATAAGCCTAACTCTTGGTTTTTTTTTTAGTGTTTTTTCAAGCAAAATGAGCATTTCTCACTACATAGTTTTGGATCCTTCAACCTCTTGATTTTTCCCTAAACCAAGAACTGTTTTCATAAGAAGCAGATGATAAAAACTGAGTAACAAAAAGCATCCTTTAAATAAAATCTATATTATATCAATCCTATCAATAAAGCAAGATGGAAACTAAACCTAGGTTCTTCTAGTGTAAAAATCATCTATGATTTTCTCAAAATGTCTATTAAGTTTAAGATTTTGTCAAACTCTGTATTAAATTAATAAAAATTAATTATAACTTAAGTATCATAATAAATGACAGAATTCTTTTTTATTTTTGACAGAATTCTTTAAGTGTAACATTTCACTCCCAAATAAGAGACTTTATAAATTTCAGTACACAGTTTTGCTGAATTTTCCTCTCATACTTAATTTCTCTTGTAATTTTGTATTGTTAAAACCTGGGCCCCCATACAAAAAGAAACATGAAGTATATTTCAAAGCACATTTTCAATGTGTGCCTTAGAGATATGCTAAAATGGAGAAAAATTAACACCTAAATACTAATTTCCAGGAAAACAAAGAATAGGTACTGGTCAAGGCAAAACATTAGGACCATATCACAGAACATCCAGCAGGTCCTATATTTATTGTCATCAAAATGCTATAGTGAACTGGGTTAAGAGGGCAAATAATCAGTCATTCACATATCTGTCTGGACAGGAAGATACTGTGCTCCAAATGTCTTAGGTAAAAATATACACATAGAACTGAAATACAGCATTGATGGTATTACAGGAAAGATGGTACGAGATTGGGGCATACTGCTTTAGGTTTTGAATAAAGAGTGCTTAGCCAAGCTAACACTTCTGTTCAAAAATGTGCAAGAGTTTTGTTCCTTTCTGTAGAGAAAGAGCTATCCCAAATGGATATTAATAACCCTGTTGTAGAAATGACTGTAGAAAGATGTGGTACCATATGTATCTCCAGGCCAGGATAAGCAGGGATTGTGAAACTGGTTCCGTGCTTTATTTTTCCTGGCCCCTTCCTCCTGGACCTCATGCCCCCTCATGTCCCCTGACCACCCAGCACTTAACTTTCCACTCACCCCACTGAAATGGCCCCATCCTGAGGCAAATGAGATAATGCTTGTGAAGGTCTTTTATAAACTGAAAACGTAATATATAATTATTCCTATTATCATCATCATCTTGTCTTCTGAGGGCCAAATTCTCTGTGCCTTCCAAGTTGACATCTCACTAAACTAAGTAATGATTCAGTGCTAACCAAAGCAGTCACGGGAGCCGACAGGTATTCCACCTTCTGTCTCTCTCTACTTCCTGCCATACCTCTCTGCTCTCCTGCCCTTGCTAACACCTGGAGGTACCACATAGGAGAACGACAGGAATGTGTGTGTTTTTATGCCAGGTTAAAGCAAGGGGGAGATGTGAGGCTCCCCACTCATCACATACCAAGCTGGCAGCCAAGGGCTTGCACACAGCACAGGGCAATTCAGGGAATAAACGAGCCTGGCAGAGCCAAAAACAATTTTTTTTTTGAAGGGGTCAATTCTCCTGATATTATCCCCATAAGAAATTTCAAAAATCACTTCAGATTCTACCTTCTCCAACTGTGATCTCCTTTGGCAGGAGGGAGTACTTCTTCATCGTCCAGTGTAGTCTTTTTGGATCCTGGGGTCTCCCAACATGCTGTTTTCAACATTTACCCTTCAAGGGTCGTAGGAAGACAGATGGCCATAAAAACATTTCAGAGGCAAAGTACACAATGCAAAACGACTCATACTGCAAAAAATGACGAAAAAATGCAGGGAGGTTGGGGGCGGGGGTGGGAAGTGGAGGCTGCAGGCCTCTAGGAAAAGTCTAAAAAGACCCTTACCAGATTGGAAGTGCCACTGACACAAAGAAGGAGCTCAAGCTAGAAGAAGAGGTGTTGTGAAAGCCACATCTATAACTATGTCTGTGTGTTTTGGAATGTGAGGGTTTTCTAGTTATAAAAGCAGGGAGTTTACAGAGGTTACAGTTCTTTTGACTCTGATGAAGAAGCAATAAATAGGGTACACAGACAACCCCCCCAAAATCACCAAATGCACCAATTCAGTGCCAGCTAAAGCTCTATAAACCCAGATGAAATGTAATCTCAGATTTTCGTATACCCATCACCCACCTCAAAGAGCCCTTCCTTTTAGTAGGGCTACAGTCAGACTTGTTGGAGAAGCAGGAAGCTCATGTTGTAGGGAGAGAGCACTGCATTTAAAAAGATGCAAACAAAGCAACACTAGGCAACAGGCCACTTTTTCCTTTTTAATATCTGCCACTGAGGCCCCATGCCAGCGTGCTGGGACACACTGCCTTCCCCCCGGTTCCCTGACAAGCCTGCCAAAAGGACCAGTTTCATCAGAAGAGGGTGCGCATGCCCAGGCCTGCAAGGGGCAGGAAAGAGACCAGGTTTGCAAGGGTTCTCCCTCAAGCCCTCCTAGAGCTGCCCAGACACGAGCTTCATTGTCCTCCCCCTACCTGAAGGATGTACCCCCGGACGTAGTCCCGCAGAGTCCAGCCCAGGCCGTGCAAGATGTGCAACACCTCCTCCTGCTTCAGGACACTGAAGAGACGGTCTAGAAGGATCTTTAGCCGCACAGGCACCGCTTGTGTCCCGTAGAGCATCAGGCTGCTGATGTCGAACACCACGTTGGACTGCACAATCTCCACCTGGGTGGGGTGGTATAGGTGCTGCGTGCTGAGCTTATCCAAGGCTGTGGTGGTCCCACCAAAGTTCCGGAAAGGGAAAGGACAGAGACAAAGAAAGTAGAAACAAGTCACTGGAAGTTATCAGGGCTCCATTTCTACAGATGGATCATAACCGCAGATGTTGAAGCAAAATTTTGCAATGTAAATAGTTCTCTCCCCACCCCCTTCCTATTTTGCTTTTTTTTCTTTTTTTGATGGTTTATAAATTGCAGATGACAGCAAATGCAAAACACATTTGACTTTTAGAAAGAGAGCCACTGAGAATGTTTCTAAATGACTGTGGCTGGCTCTAAAAACCTAATTAATTTGCTAATTGAACTATGGCTCAGCCCAAGTTACCATGGTGTCCTCCACCCCTCACCAAAGACAGACCAACAAACAATTCCCAACTCCTGCCATAAGAGCAGGCTCAACGGATACCAGTTTTCTGAATAAGATCAGGAATACCTGAATGGTTTAAAGAGGAAGAAAAACACGTTCTTTAGACTACAGGGGTAAAAGGCCTAATTTGAGGGAATAAGGAAAGTGTGACATCTGTGTAGAGGGCTAGTAATTTAACTCAAATGAAATTAGTGTGCAAGGATTATCCCAAGAAGTAGTTCTTTCAACTCTCCCTCTTGCTATTCACCTGTTAGACAGTTTAATGTTCCCTGGCATGTTCACAAAAAAATACAAATTGTAACTTAGTCCCTTTTTATTAACAGTTATAAGGGTTTAGGATCAGATGAAAAAGGGGAGGGGTGGGAAATGAGAAAAATCGAAGTTGAAGAATTTCTGTGTATTTCAGGAGCATTATGTCAGTACAGAAAACAGGATGACCATTCTCGCAGTAAACACTTGAGGCCTTTTTCTCTTCATATGTAGGAAGTTACATCTAGATCTAAAAGCCAAGATAAGGTCATACCTTCCAGTCCCCATCCTTATCTGAGTTCCTGGGAACGCTACTGCAGATAATGTAATTACATTTTCCTCAGTTTCTCTAATGTGAACAATTAAGATAACATTGTCTCATCTACAAGGCTCAAAGAGACACTGCAAAGATTGAGATAATGAAGGAGAAGTGCTTTGAACTGGTTAAGAGAACACAAAAGCCTTAGATCAACTGTCAGAATTATACACATATGACCTTCCAGAGATTAGAAAAGATAAACATGTGAGCCTGAAAGATGGTCATCTAAACTCGTAAGTCAGGGAAATGGATACCAGACAACAACCAGGCTCAAATCATAACTACACCTGAGAGTGCCCAAGGTTTCTCCAAGTTCTAAACCAATGCCTGGCCTTTCTCTACCACTCTTCCCACCACCTGACCTCCTCACAGTATAGGTAACTGTATATGTGCACACTGAGCTACTCCTGTTTTAATATGCCAGTATTTCTGCATATTAATGCAGGTATTTAAAAGTACATGCACACACACACATTTTTTTTTTTTAAGTATTTCAAATGTATTTTTTCCAGGGTTCCTCCTCCACTCTCGTTTCCTCCTGACTTATGGTCACCAGAGAGTTCATGTACTCTTGATAAATTGCTTTCTTACATCCACAGTGTAAAGGCCCTTATCATTTACCCGCTGGCTTCATTCAACACATTTACTCCCAGGAATACTTTGTCAAAGAGTTCGGGTTTCCTCATACTTCATTTCTTGAAGCTGATTTGTCTGATCTTTCCTATTCTAGTGGTTAAGTCAACTTTGAATAAATAGCTTTAAAAATTAATTTAACGTTTGGGAAAGATAAGGGATTCACAAGCCTAGGGATTGAAGTCTTCTCTCACTCCACAGGGCATTTAGACTGCAAAAATGCAGGAATGAGGTATTATTATCCCTGTTCTTCTTCAAATACAGCTTTTCTACTCAGCCTTCTGATGAGTAAGCTGGTCTGCTTAAAGAATCCAGCGGCCAGGTCAGGGAAAATCTGCTCCTCTCCCCATTTCCCTTCATCAACCCTCCTGGCCTGCATCAAACACTTCTTCACCAAATACACTGCTATGACCACAAATATGAAACCAAGCGGGCTCAGTAGAGGGAAAGTAAGATGACACTAAATCTCGATTTTTGTACCTATGTTTGGTACCTATAACCATGCATTAAGTACATGCAGGTGTGTGTACTATGTGTGCAAGGGCTGGGTGGAAAGTTGTCACTCTCTCCCTCCTACTCTTCAAAAAAGGGCTGGCAGTTTAAGAAGATGAAAAGGACTAAACTGTTGAGAAGTTGTTCAAAGAACTGAAAGAGCACAACTGGAAACATAAGGCAAAAACATTTCCCTAAAAATGCTTTTGAGAACATCAGAAAGTGAGAATAATATGATAAGGACATTACCTGATTCTTCTTCATAAATACGCCATATGTCAAAAAGTAAGAATACTACTATAAGCCACATAAATATGTGGTCAACAACATTTTCTGTAAAAGTCCAGACAGTAAATATTTTAGGTTTGTGGGTCATATGTTCTGTTTCACAAGTACTCACCTCTGCTGTTAAAGAGGAAGAGCAGACAAGCCTTAAATTAATGGCGTGCGGTGTTCTAATAAAACTTTATTTACACAAACATATGGAGCATGAAAGGGTGGGCCAGGTATTTAAAGAAAGTCAACAGTAGATAAGAGGAAAAACCTGAGAGTGTGATTTAAGCAGAAATTACCTAGGAGATGAGCCACAGATGAAGGCTTGAAAAATATTAAACTACCCAGCTTTCAGATGTCAACTACAAACTTCAGCTTAAACAGATCATCAAAGATTATTTATTATCTGTCAAATTTCTTGAACGTATCAAAATTTTCTGCTTTTGGATCATACCGAGTCACCAAGTTGTCAACCACTTTTGGGGATGTCTCCTAGGTGGGCAATGGGTAAGTGACAATTTTTTAAGTGTCATAATAACAATAAACTAAGAACTGGATATCTGCCCAATGTCATGATTTTCCTGAATCTGACTGTGGAGAACTCAAGTCTGAGTCTTGGTGGGTTTAGGAACATGAAGTGGGCCAATGGGGATGAATGGGAGGTAAGGCAAGAACTTATTCATGAGAATAAGTGAAAAAAGTCACCTACCTTTATACTTGAAGGGTCTAACCATCTTAAATTATCCTGTACCAATGGTATTCCCCAAATTCCATTTCAAATGAAATCTTTTTTTTTCATATTTATTTATTTTTGAGAGACAGAGATAGAGGCAGTGAATGGGGGGAGGGGCAGAGAGAGAAGGGGAGAGAGAGAGAGAGAGAGAGAGAGAGAGAGGGAGAGAGAGAGGCGGGGGGGGAGGTGGTAGACAGAATCTGAAGTAGGCTCCAAGCTCAGAGCCATCAGCACAGAGCCTGACACGGGGCTCAAACCCACAAACCACGAGATCATGACCTGAGCCAAAGTCAGATGCTTAACTGGTTGAGCCACCCAGGAACCCCTGAAATGAAATCTTAACAAAAACTGGATATAAAGATATATAAAATGAAAGCTACCCTTAGTGAAGCTGGAGTGCATGTGGATTAGAGAGCTTCCAATCATTTGTTCCTCTCTTCTTCCCTTCAACTTGTTTAAGCATTTCAGTGGAACCCCTAGGGTTCCTGGAAGCACAGTTTTTAAAAAAGCACTTTTCTATACAATAAGATGTTATCAAATGCTTTGTCTGCTTTGCATCTACTCCCTTTCACTCTGGTACCAGAAACTGGATTTCCCTTTGGGGAGCCACTCTTCTCCTACACTCAGTATCAATTATTCCATCAACTAGAATGTTCCTTAAGCCAGGCCAGGAAAACCAGGACATCCCAGGCCCCTGGCCACAGCAACTGGTTTAAGAATGGGCAAGTGACCTAAGTCTGAAAGGTGAAATTGAATGTAGGATTTTACTTTGAACTCCTGGTAAGTCTTCCCTTTCCTAGATATTTGTAGCTAATACATATGCTTGAGAATGAGAATCATATAGAAGGCAGTCTGCAAGATGGTCTGAGAAAGACCAACCACTGATAATACTGTTTGACATAGAAGATATGGATATGGCAGTGTCGAGGCTGGCACTATCCCCTGAAGTTTTCTGCCACATGAGCCAAAAAAAAAAAAAAAAAAACTCTCTCCACACACTCCCCTTATATGTCTGCTTGAAGTAGTATTCCATAATTTGTATCAAAAAATATTCCACTTTTGGGGGTACTTTTCCAGCTGGATACCATGTAATTTCAAAGCAGCTATCAATGGTTCAACTAGTTCCAGCCCAAATTTCTCCAATTCACAATTCCAATTGTAATTCACAATTTCTCCAATGACTGGAATAAAGGTACCCTTAACAATTTCATATCTTATACAAATTTACAAAGGGTAATGGACACCATCAACATTATTAAATAAATTGTATGTGGGGGTGGGGGGCTAAGGGAAATGACCATGTAAGTACTAAGTAAATGTCAGGCATTCTAGGGGGTTACAATGATCTACTTTAATCCTTTAAAAAATAAAAAACCACACAGTATTACTATTATTGGCTATTCAGAGATCACAGGCTCAATGAGGTTAAGTAACTGAACTAAGGTCACGTAGTTATTTCTCCCAAGAAAATTCTGTTTCTACCACATGTTCAGATAAACAGTCAATAAGTCTGGAAACTTGCAAATCTTCATCATGTTGGAAGTCCCTAACTCGCAGCAATCTGGGCTTCTTGCCCATCACTCTGCTGAAGCAAGCATTTCAAAGGTCACCAACACCTGCCTTACTATGAAATCCAATAGCTTTTTTCCTTCATTATTCTCCATGATCTCTTCACAGCAGCTGACCTTATTGATCACCACTCCTCCTATATTGCTCTTCTCCTTCATTCATGCATACATTCATTTATTCACCAGCACTTAAAAACTTATCACCAAGGTAGGTGCTGCATGCAGATGCAAAAGTAATTTATGTTGTGGCCTCCACCTTCAAAAGTAGACAGATGCAATCAGTATAAATGCCAGAAAAGAGATTTGATAAAAGTACTGTAGGATACAGAAGAGAGGGCAACTCTGCCAGGAAGGCATTGTTTTATATGACAACTAAGAATTCAGCAAGTGAGAGAGGAGGAGAGCAATCTAGGTAGATGCTAAGGCAGGCGTTCTCAAACATTATGTGCATCAGAAATCACCTCAAGGGCTTATGACAACACAGATTGCTGGACCACTGCCTCCAGAGTTTCTGATTGGGTCTGTGGTGGGGACCAAGGATTTACATTTCTAATAAGTCTCTACAGGAGGCTGATGTTGCTGGCCAGGGACCACACTTTGAGAACCACTGATATGTGTCAGAGAATAGACTACCCAAAGAATGTGTAATATTTGAGGCAAAATAGTTAGAGATAAGTACAAAAGAATCAGATGGGCAATCTATGGAGCCTTCGTACTAAAGGCCAAAGCTATGGAAAGTGTATGATATAATTTTATTTCTTGTTAACAGGACATAGAAAATACTAAACATTTTATAACATTAGAATGATTTATAATTTTAGATACAAAATTTTGACAAGGGCCTAGAAGTTTAACTAAAACAATAGTTGTCAGCTTGAGGGATATGGCGCATGGTCAGCAGTAACTAAACAGCTACTGACGAAGGTGCTGAGCAAACCTCAGCCACAGAGCCACAACCCCCTCTGAGGAAGTCGAGAGAGAGATGGTCAGGGTTAGTTTGAAAACAGATGACTCTGATATATACCATTACACATGCCACACCAAAAATCACAGACAGAGTTGGGTGAAGGGATGGGCTAGAGTCAAGTGTATAGAGTAGAACATGTTTGCAATACTCCACTGGGAGATGCCTTAACTTGGTGGACTTCAAACTATGACGGGCCTACACGTGAGGTTAAGGCCTTCTGAGAAATATGCAGACATGGGGACTCAATTTCCAGACCCTGTAATCCTCTATTTAGTCTTTCCTAAAATTGATCCACCTGAGAACAGGCCTGTATGCACATAGAGATTAGCCATTCACATTTCTCCTTTAAAAAACCGTACCCTTCCTTCTTTACAAAATAATGGTGTATCCTCTGACTGGCCTTATACGGCCGTGCTGACTCAGTGTGGAAAACTCTCCTGGTGCTGAAATAAATGAGGCTTTGTGAAAGCCTCCTTTAATGATTAATAAAAGCACCAAGAACCTGGAAGGGGTGCTCTTCTCCTGATTATACCTATATGGGTAAAGGGTAGCTAGAACTTGATACGTGGGTCTATGTTGGAATATTCAGAATTCAGATAGAAAGTAAAATGGGACAGGAGTAATGCACTCACCTCTAGCATTCCTACCTATTTGAATAACGAATCACTCTTTGGAAAATATCCTGTAAGAGCAAAGCCAAAGTGTCCAATACTGAAAACGGCTTTTGCCTCCCAACATATTAAAAGTTAAACCATTCTTTTCAATTAATCCTGACACTCATCCCTAAACGTAGCAATCATCACCTGGAAGAAAAGGCTCTGAGTATATGAATACTTGTAAATTCAGTAAATTCAGTTTGAATATTTCCTAGACCTACAAAATTTGTAAGGCACACTAGATAAAACATGAGATTTGAAATTTTGCATGATTTCTTTCAGAAACTATGCTGATCACTTAATAAGGTATTATTTAATCAAATAATATCAAAATATTTCAGTTATGGTTATTCATCATTTTCATCTTATTTTTTTATAAAATTTTGAATATTTTGCACATCTTATTAATAAAAGTAAAATTAACATAAATTATGATCTAAATGCTAAAGCACTTACTTTTTAGCAGTACGTAACTTCTTTCATAAATACACAAAAAGTTTGGCCATGAGATCTAGGCAAATTAATAAATTTTTTTATAATACGTGACTCTTAACCTAATTTGTTCTTAGAATCCAACACTATATTGTGATACACACATGGAACCCCATTATCAAAGTAAGACCATGACTTTTTATTCATGACTTCTAATATATTTTTCACTTCATAAAAACCTTAGGTTTATATATTACATCATAACCAATTAATAAGAAATAGCGTTTCTGTTGTAAAGTGAATAATTTTATTAGCTCCACATTTTATTCTAGACTGTTTTACTAATCTACTCTATGAAATCCAGTCCACAACATATTGATTTTTTAATAATTTTCTCAAAATGCATATTAATATATTCACTTTATTTGAATTGAAATGTGAGTTCAATTTTTTTCCAATGAAAATTAAATTAGATTTGGCAGCATGATTTGACCATGAGCACTGGTGAAAATTTTCAGTCAAGATAACTAAATCTGCAATGACAGAAATATCTCTTTTCAAAAAAAAAAAGCATATTGCAGAAACTATTTGAATACAGCATTTTTATTTCCTCAATCTTTTCTGTGTATACTAGAATAAATAATATGCCTCTAAATGAAAGACTAATGGCTAAATTTATAAATAGGCATTAATAGGTTTAAAATTTCCAGAAACTGAATTGGTGAATGACTATGACAACATCTAGGTAATAAGGTATGTGATTTTCATTTCTTTCCTTTTAACAGAACTAATTGATCATTGTGTAATTTTGGGCATGTAATTTGAAATGACTTCTAAGAACTGAATGATGATGGAATAAAGTTGCTAATCCCACCTATTAATGTGAGCAAGTATCTCAGTAGTAGTATCTGCAGAATGGAGGAATGATAGTGCACCTTTTTCTCTTTCTTACACGAAGTATTATTCATTTCCTGATATATGAACTAATCTGGGAAGAAAAAAATTATAGCCCCATCCATTTTATATCTAACAAAAATCCATTTTATGCTTAATAAATTATAAAAATTTGTAATATATACATTGTTTTGGATTTTATCATCTTGATCAAATTAAACAATAAAATTTCTATTTACATTGTTTTCTTAATTCTTGTGGCTGGCATGTATAAGTTGAATGATATAAGACTTATCACCGAACATATGATTGCATTTATAGTAAGGTAATTTGGGGACAGTGAACTGGAAACAAGAGTTAAGGAGATAAAAAAAATAATCATGACTTAAAACAATGATTTAAAATTCCCAGTGTTAAAAAAAAAAAAAAAAAAAAAAAAGATCGTTGTCCTCCCAATAAGGGACAGTTTCTTAAGGACAGACTCCAAAGGTTCAAATCTGAGCTCTGTTACCTATTTGCTGTATGACCTTGGCAAGTTACTTAGTATATGAAAATGTTAGGATGGCTCTTCATTTTCAAAACTCTTTTTGGTTGCAAGCAAGCCAAAAGCTTGAAGACCACTACCTTAACTCAAGGAAGCAAGGAAGGAAGAACACAGAACCAAGACCAAGCTAAAAAGTGTGGGGAAGAAAACAGACGCTTACAGAGATGATGAGACACAGATACAGGATGACTAAGATTTTCTAGTTTGGGGGTGTAGAACGGAAATCAATAGAGATGCCCGGGAAGCATCAGGATTCTAGAGGAGCTGCCTCTGCAGCTGCCTAAGATGAGCTGCCTCTAGGAATCCAACCACTCTTACTCTACGCATGTGAATCCTAACCTACCCAAGCTCCATGTCCTCAACTGTAAACATGTACTTGACCCTTAGTGCTGTGAAAAGTAGAACTAAGGAAACTAGGCTTGAAACAAACCTTTGTGTTACTGTTGTTATTTTCTGATTAGATATGTCAAAAGTACTCACTGAAAAAACGCTGTAGATGAAAGACAACAACAATAAAACAATCATCTATAATCCCATCATCCAAAAACTGCTAATGTCCACATGTTGATATAGTTACATCTACTTTTTTCAGTCCGTAATTTTTATATGGTTGAGGTCCACACCATGGATACAAATTTCTATCTTGCTGGTGGTGTTTTTCTAACTGAACATTATATATAGCAAAAACATTCAAAATTATCTCAAGCTACTTAGTACACATAACTTTTTTCACCACAGTTTCTCCTGGATCAATTCCTCCTCTCTGGCCTAACTTCTACCACTTTAGCACAGACTTTTAGACTCTCACACCTCCATTACTGCAAGTAACCCCTGATGGTCTGGTCTATCTCTGTTCTCTCTGGCCTAAATACAACCTAAATACAACCCGCAAGTCGCTCTTTTCTACCTTACTCCCCCTTTACACAAAGTCCTTAACCTGGGTCAGAAAACCTTGGCCAGATCAAATTACTATCCATCCTAGTAACTGACACAGGCCTCTGTTCCAACCACAATGAGCTATACATTACCTTTCAAACATTCCTAGCACTTTAGTATTTGGTCACTCAATGAATATTTCTAGGCACTATGCTAAGTTTTAGAGATTTAGTGGAGAACAAAACAGGTATGATTCAAGCCACCTTGAAGTTAATAGGCTACTGAGGAAAACAGACATCTTAAACATACTCATTAATGCACAGAATTACAAACTGGGTATGCAACATGAGAACATAATTTAAATGGGTAACAAATTAATTGGCTCTTCTAGGCAAAGCCAATTCTGCTAGCACATGAGAAAGAGTAGCAGAATAATACAGGATGAGGCTGGAGACACAAGCAGGGTTCCATCTGCTAAACTACATTAATTTTTTTTTTGTTTGTTTTCAATGCTGTTCCTTAACTGCCTTTCCTCCCTCTTATTTACCTTTCTGACTAAATTTTTCTTTTAGCTTCAAGTTCCATTTTCTTTTTCCATGAGGTCTGGAGAAGTCCCTTCATCTAAGAGCCAACTGTCTCAATAATGATGTATGCCAAACATGTACATCCCAAACATATGGTGCCCATTTACTGGGTCACTTATGTGCCCATTTTATCACAAGAGCCTGATGTTAAGCAGCAACCATATCTGACACATAATCGACTCAAGGGTGTCCAGCCCTCATATTGTTGAATGGATAAACACAGTTAAGTGAACATAATATAGAAAAAGACCATTAGTGTATTTGCACTGAAAAGCTAAATGCGTGATTCTACTGTGCCACCAAATTCTTAATTTCACCCATGTCCCTCTCCTTTTATCTTTATACTCCTCTAGAGAACAGTGGAGGTAGGTAATTGTGGCAGTTTAGGGAGTGAGGTGGGGCTGCTAGCTGAACAGAAACTGACCGAGCCTTGCATAATCTATTCCCTTTCCTACTACTTGAGAATTATTTGGGGGCATCCAATGGATTTCTAGGTAACAGCAAGATGAAATCCAGTATTGTTAAAATAAGCTTGATGACATGGTGCATAGACTAGAACATAATGTACAGACATTATGAAAATCATAGGACAGATCACTAGATCTGTGATCAATGTGCTAGACTTATGGCCTCATAGCTATAGGAAAAGGTATATATAGCTGGTCCAGACTTTGGACAGAAGTCAGAGAAGAGTCACACATTAAGACTGTAAGAACAGCATCTACAAAGAAAAGGTTATTTTTCTTTTATAAAAGGTCTATAGAAAAAAAAGCCAGTAGATAAATGAATCTCTTTTTAGTATGTGGAATTTTATCTGGTAAAAGAAAAAGGCTTAACTGTACAATATAGATACTAGTTAGAAAAAGAAAATTCATACAAGAGTTTCTTAAACTGTGAATTAGATAACTGAGTGAACGTAATTTACCTGGATTTCCTTAAAGTGGCAAAAACCGAAGCTTAAACTAGTAATTTTCTAGCTATAAAACAAAGGAGAAATTGAGGTCTGGATATCAAACTTTTAATAAACACTTTGACAGGATTAGACCCCAAAATGACACATAAGTCTGGATGAAGAAAACTCATTTCTGTTAAAAACAGAATCAACATAAGGAAACAGCCAGAATTTTTATGGTTCATTAATGTAAATGTATAAAGCAAATGCAAATTAAGTATAAAACATAATGCAAAATATGTAATAAATACGAATATACACTTTTAACAATATTGCTAACTTAAAGAACAAAGTAATGTTCTTTACAAAATTCTGTTTTCAAAAGTATAAAATAGTGCTGGGGGTGGGTGGGTGAAGAGTGGTTATAAAAGAACTTGCATCTATCAAATGAAATGTGAATAACTATTTTTTATTTCAATTTTTAATAACAGGAATTACTCCCCAAACCTTCAAGTAAATTAAAATAAATGTAAACCTGTAATTCTACAGACTTCACTTCTAATATTTTCTGTGAAGGTCACAGAAATAAGAACATATTCAGATAGTTTTTTTTCTTAATGTAGGAGTATAAAAGTGCTTTTCACTGATCCTAGAAAACTGGCTCTCAGTGATAGTTTATAGTTCTTAGTTTTCCACAACTTTTTTAAACCTAACTTTCTTTAAAAGCCAGATTCAAGTGAGTTAGGTGGTTTTCTCAGGAATATGTTCGAATATTTCAGGCCCTGATGTCCAGTGGACTCCATGTAACAGCTGTTCAGACATGGCAGTGTGAAGCTCAGAGCCATTCAATCAGGAGTGAGCCAAGTGAGGCAACTTTTCAAAGCCACCTACTTTGCAGAGGAAAACAATGAAAAATTTGTATGAAAATGGCCTAAAAGGAAATCTTTTATATCACTAATTTCCAGTCTTGCCCTGGACATTTTTAAAATTTTAAATACTAATTTGAAGCAATTTTACAAGTAAGAAAGAAAAAGTAAAGAAACTCATTCTTTCATTTTGGGAGAAAGGCCAAGTGAGCCTTAAACTGGAAAGCTAATTGTTTCGAGAACCCCATGTCTCTTGCCTCAATTCCCCCTTGGATTCTAAATTATAACAGCATCAAGTGGTCAGCTTTTAGGAGCTCCAGGTCAAAGAGCATGATTTTAATTTCTAATAGATTAACATTTAACATGTGTTTTTTAAGGGATTGTTTTATGGAATTCATTCCACAATTACTTTAAAAGTTCAGAAATGAAGTTGTTAGGGACAGGATTTTCTAAGAGCAATTTCTGGGGTCAGATTTTAAAGTTTTGATCACTGGGAATATTGTTCCCTTTCCTACTTCAAATACCCAAATACTCTGAATTTATGAGGGTGGGTGGCTCTTCATTCTTGCTAATATCACCAATAATTTCCAATTATATCATACTTTATAATATGCATGCTATACCCAATATAATGATATGTCATTTCAATGTAGCTAGCCCATGAACTTCTACAGGTTTAATGGGATTTTGCGTATTTAGAATTTCATCATAAAGGGACCCTTTGGAATCATTATAACATCAATCCTTTCCCATTATAAGACTCAGCTCTCTAACTAGGCGAGAGAGCATCAGGGCACAAGGCAAAGGCTTAGCCTACTCATAGATCGTGAGCCAGACCCTAATAAAAGCCATAGCACTTGGGGAAAACATTAATAAATGGCAATGATGACATATTAAAAACTTTTTAGTGAATCAGAGAATCGATCATGAAGGCAGACAATGACTGTTATTAAAAGAATTCCTTATGACTTGAAGTAATATTTAGATCTGCAATTTTATTCACTACTTTTGGGGAAAAGAACCATATAATTGGGGAAAATTTAAGTACAAAATAACTCATGTTCCATTTAAGTCACAACTTTCTAACTGTAACTGTCAAGGTTGAATTAATTAGGATACTTAATACCGAGGAGAAGGCTTGCTTCGAGAATTTTTTTTAAAAAAAGAAGAAAAGGAATGATATATAGCTGAAAGAGTGATCCCCAAGCCTGGTGATAAAAGCTGTCAGCCCTTATGTGCGAAGGGTTTATTTTTTTCCTTGAACAAACAGTGTGTCAGTGTTTTTAAGTAAAATAAAACAAAAACCTACTGAGCCTCCATAAACTCCAATTACATTACTATACCTTATCATGCCTTATGTGAATGGCTCTTGATTTTTTCTTGTCCCTTCCTACATGAGGGATAAGTATATGAATACTCTTCTGGTTCATTACGAATGTGATTCTAATCTGTAGCAAGGAAAGGGGGACAAGAGTAGTACCAATGAGGTCCCACCATCCTATGGATTTTAATCATCCCTAGTTGACATTTAGCTTTCAGAATATATGGATATGCACACACAAACACCTACAATTATTCCAGGGTAAAATTTGAGCTCCACTTGAGATTATGTAGTAATATTTCAAACTGATTGGCATTTCCCCCCTGTGGCCTTATGCATAATAAAGTCTTCACAACAGACTTTGGAAATCATTAAAGTCTGACTGAGGCACACATAAAAGTAGACTGTCAACGCTTGGTTATGCAGGAGCTCACTCTCTTGGCTAGTAGATTAAATAATTCCTTGGTTTTATTTCTTCTCCTTCTTCCTTACATGGCCCACTTTTGGGGGCATGTCTTTCCTCATTTACAGCAACTTCATGAGAAGTGGTTAAGGGGAAAAGAGAAAATTTAATCTACAAACTTGACAGTAAAACTAGGAAGAGATTTGGTAATTGAATCTACTTGCTGCAACCAGGTTGGGGGATTGTTTCTACTCTTGCTGTTCTATCCGAACTCTGGTCACCAAGGCTAGCTGAAAGCAGACTACACAAACCTTGCTTTATTTAATTTACAGAAAAATGAATTAAATGTACACTGACTACAAAACATATCTTGTTTTAAAAGTAACTATTGAAATATATTACTTGAAAACATGATATCAAGTCGTTTTATTATACAAAAAATGTACTCTTCTGCAAGAGAGTAATTACCCTACTCCCAATTTATTAGCTTTAAATACTTAATTTTCTTAAAGTAGCATATATGTATATAAGAATTTCATTAAGGAAACATTATAAATGCAAGGCATATTTATTTTTTATGCAACATATGCTTTAAACTCTATCACATACAGTGAAGAACTATTTCAAAACCGAGAGAGAAAAATAATACAAAAAGCCAGCATCTGGTAGGAAATACCTGAAAGAAAGAAATGATTATAGTCTTTTTTTTTTTAATACACATCACCTTTGTGTCACAAGTATTTTTCCTTCCCTCTCCCAGTAAGTCAGCCTGAAATCTCATTCCAAATCTATAATCAATCTTTATCTTTTTTTTTTATTCCCCCAACATAATCCCTTAAAACTCTGGGCTATCACACACACTTTTGACACTCCTATGTGTTTTCTTCTGGATTGCTGGATTTGCTTAATGCATGTATCAAGTATCAAGCTGCTTTGCATCTGTGACTGGAGGGATAAAAGACCCTATATAAAGATTTGTTCATAAAAAAGGGGTTAAGAAGGCAGTCTTAGGAAAAATCTAAACTAACCGTTAAATGCATGAACAGAAAATGTTAAGGGCTAGAGCAATCCTTGCTGATTTTTCCACTAACATGATCATTGTATGATTAAGCAGACCAGGAAACTTAAAGTTGCCATCCCAGCCAAAAGTTACTGGTCAGCTGTTTGACATGTAGGAGCTATCAACAAGCTAAATATCTTTCAGAGTTTGAGCCATCGGCAAAATGAAACTATTTTATATCACCACCAATATTTAATGAGCCCAAACTCTCAGAAAAGAAGTCAGGTCTCTTGAAAAGATGTGAACAAAGAAAGAGGGGAGACATTGGTCAGCTCTTTGAATTCTGGTTACCAATTTGTTAATAACAATGGCCCTAACTTCTACATAGAAGAAAAGTTCTATTAATTAGTACTAAAAGGCACAATCATAAAAATAAATCCAAATTTTAAAACGTAGCAACTTTTCCTTTAGATTTTTTTACTGTATTTAAAAACCAGTACTAGAAAACACTTGCCAACTTCATTTAGTCTCTGACTGAGGCACACATATGTGATCTCCTAATTTACAGCTTGCATGTACAGATGTTCACACTTAGTAAAAGGGCTTCTTAATAGCTTTTTTTTAATTAAAAGTGTGTTGATAATAGGTGTTTTAAACATATCCAAACAACGCAGCTGAACTGACAAATGCCTGTCTTCATGCCTCACCATGCCTCACATTGTGGCAAGATTTTATAAGAGAGAAAAGATTATGATTCAGTCACATGTACATAGGATAAATGTTACCCCAAAAAATTCCAAATGAAATCTTTCATTAATTTTTCTCTCTATGATCTGTTTCCAAGTAGAAAATGTTAGATTGCTACTAGGTTTATGTAGCCAAAAGCAGAACCGCACAGCCGTTGCTTGCTGCCTGCAGTTTTTTTCCTTTGCAAAACTTTGAACCCCATCCAGCTTTGACACACTGCCTCTTCAGTTAATAACTATCAAGTTTCCCCTTGTCTCCTGTCTACTTTTCTTTGAGGCAATTGCGCACTCAGCACCCCGAGATAATAACACACATCTATAAGATAAAAGCAATGGCATTAATGTAATTGTCTGCCTCTCTCTCTTTAGCCTAATCTTTTTTTTCCTTCAGTTTTGACTGCCTGTGTGACACCTGTTTTTGTCTCCTCTGATCCTACGACAGGTTTTCCGCTGACAAGGTTTTTGCCTGACAGAGATTCTGCAGACAAGAACATAATAAAATATGAAGAACTGCTTGTCAGAGTTTCTGCCAATGCTCACATGAAATAAAGAAAAAAAAAATGTCTTTTTTTTTTTTTTTTTATAAGGGGCCCTGTGATGGTCGCTTTTGGCCTGTCAGAGAAAAGACCTCCCTGGCCAATTTCTCCAAGCCAAACAGGTGTTTTCTTTTATGCTAGAAGTTGATTTGTTTTTTAATTTTTACTGATAGTGGAAAACATGGACAACCAAAGAGAGGAGGGGAGAATTTCTATCCATCAGATTTTTGCAGGCAAAGGAGTACTGAAGAACTACTAAATAAAACTGGAAGATATTTCACTCAAAACTGTACCTTCTGAATAAGACCAAAATGCCAACATCTGTTAATGATCAAACAAATTGAACTTCTCTAAAATTTACTTCCTGGCTAGTCAGGCTGCTAAAACCTCCTACCTACCTTTCACTTGTTTTGTTGTTTAAAGACAGAAGAAAACAGCAAAAGGTGAGAACAGAAAGGCTGCAAAAGAGAAATACAGACTCTAAAGGCAAGCTGTCTGCAGTTGTGCTTACCACTTAGCATGGAAGAGGCTGCTGGAAAAGAAATGGCAATTAGGAGTCAGAGACTCTTAGATACACTTAGGAGTTTCCGCAAACCTTTGTTCCTGTGCTCCCATGTGGGCAATGCCGCAGTGGGTATCAGCACAGAGATGAAGAAGTGCCCTCCTTGAGCTCCCAAGCTAGTAGAGGGATCAGTATTACACAGAAACGACCCTCTGGTCTCCGTGAAGTGTGCTGAGCTCATTCAGAAGGGAACACTTAATTGCTCCTAGGGGCAAGGGGGATCCCTCTTCCCCGAGGAAAAGGGCAGAGGAAAGACTGGACATGATCAATAGTGCAGCAAGTGTGAAAGCTCGAAGGACTGGGAAAGAGCTGACAGTGATGAGTGAAGGGAGGACAAGAGCCTCAGGTTTCGGTTTTTAGGATTCTCACACCAATTCTAACTGCTCTACCAGTAAACCACTCTAACCTAAGCTTCAGGCCTCCAAATACATGATCTCATACCGAGGGCCTAGAACAGCTATGTCTAATAGAAATAGAATTCAAGTCCGGTACTTTAATTTTTTAGTCTCTTTTAAAAGGTAAAAAACAAACAATGAAACTAATTTTTAAGAATATATTTTATTTAACCCAGTATCTCAAAAGTATTACCAATAGGTATGGACCATTATTACTGTAGTATTTTACATTTTTTTAAGATGACATTTCCAAAATCCAGTGTATACGTTATATTTACAACATGTCTCAATTTGGACTAGCTGCATGTCAAGTGCTCACATCCATAAGAGTGGCTTCTTGATTGGACAGCCAGGTCTAGAGTTACCTTTGCATTCCTTGGCAAATTGAATTTAAGGCCCAACAACACTGTCCTTTCATTTAGATGGGTTTGAGCTTGCATTTGTACTGTCACCTGCCTGACCATACAAGCTGGCTGAGAGGCCTAAGAGGCCAAAATTAGGATCTCCCTGAACTCCAGGGAGAGCGAGACCTTACTACCGGGCCCCTTAACAGACACTGCTTATGACTCTACCCAGTTGTGACAGTAACACCTTAAAATACTTTCTATACAGGGCTTTGGCTACACGCTCACTAACTAGTAACAGATAAATGCAAGAAGCTTTTGAAGAATTACAAACACCTACCACCCTCCTAGAAGGCAAAACTGGTAAGGAATGGGATGCATAAGCAACATTTTATGCCTCCCAGAATACAAGTCAGAATTCCTCTGAATTGCCTTATTTACCTCATCCACTCTTCAATAAAGGGTAGGGGGAGGGCCCATGCTTAGAAAAAGTCATCACTATGACACAGCAGAAAGAAGGATGGTTGAGAGTATCAACATGATATTGCTGAGGCATACTGGGTCCTTATGCCCCAAGGAAATCTCCTCGTATATCTGAACAGAGCATCCTGAATAAAATGAGAGGAGTTGAGTGTTTCATTTATAACTCCTTCAATTTGTGTTCTGCTTAACCTGGTGAACTCCAGTTAATTAAGATGTTCCTATAAACAATTAAGCTTCCTGTAGGATCGTTAGCAAGATATAAAAATTTATGATGTAATAAAGTACAATAAAATGATAAAGTGGTTAGCCCATCAGAACACTTCACATGCAAGATAGGTGTGAAAATGGGCAAAAGTAGCCTGAAATCTGCCTAAAATTAATCTACTTCTGGTTTTAGACTTTGAACAGATAAATACTCTTATAATTCATTTTAACTGGTCCACACTTCCTCAAAATGTGACCTCTGGGAAAAAGTGTTTCTGATTTCTGTTCAAATAAGGGCTCAAATGACACGTTAGGGGAAATGGAAGGAATGGAACTGTACTGGATTTACTGGGGAAAACAACTTCACCTAGGGAACACTTGGCCCCACAGCCAAAAGAACTGGTAACCTAAACTTTGCCACTGGGCACTGAAGAAAACCTTCCCTAGAAGGGAAAGAAGCTCACACCACCTGCACCTTAAAAGTGAGGCTCTGGATATTATCACTGGTATTAAGTCTACTCTTCCCTTTAATCTTCCTCAAAACCTTGCTGTGATATTTAAGTATATTTCTGTTATTATTTACATTTACAGATAAAAGAACTGAGGCTTACTAACTAGGGACGGAGATGAGATTTGACCACCATCTGGCAAAGCCAACTTTTAACCACTAAACGATATTAAAACATGTCTGTCATGCCCTCAGAGGTTGAAGTTGTACTTCTAGAAGAGTTCAGAAATAACAATAACCAACACTATTAAGTAGATTATCTCATTTAATCCTAGGAAGAACCCTACAAACTAGGTGCTATCATTATCCACGTTTCACAGATGAGAAAATAGAGATTATGTAACTTGGCCAAAGTTCTGCTGATAGTAGGTGGTAAGAGCAGCACAGGAACTTAAACAGAACTGCACTCTTCCCTACTTTTCTATCATGCCTCCCATTTATGATTCTGAAACTTCTTCATATCCTGGGGCTCCAGCCCTGTATGTTTCAATCTCAAGATCCTCCCTAGAAACTCCTTAGTAGCGGACTGGCACTGCATACTTTAGAGGCCAGAATTTACCAGACTCATCTTATGTTCCATCTGAGTAAGAAGCTAGGAAAAAAAAAAAAAAAAAAAAAACAAAACATGGGGAGCTAACAGGCAGAGAGCCCAGGACTTTGAGGGGGAGGCACTGTTTGTGCTGTGATTAAAAACGAAAAATTTTAGGGAGTTCAAAGCACCATCCCAAAGGTAGGCAGACTAAGAAACAAATCAAAATAAGCAGCTCAGGGACACAATAAGAATATAGTTAATGCCATTAATCAGGCACCCAACCTTTGCATTTGTGAGGATGGCCTCCCTTTAAAGCTTATCAGCTGTGATCAGGGAGTAAAGGAGAAAAGCAGAAGAGGGCACGGTGCCCTCAGGTCAAGCAAAGAAGGCTCCTGTGCCAGGCAGCAAAATGGCCTTATTTTTGCTCTTTAAAATAAAAATAACCAGAGAGATGATCAACGACTTTGTCCATGGAGAGATCGGGGACCCAACTGCCTTACCAGAGCTAGGAGGCACCAAAAAGCCAGTTTCTCTAACTAGAAAAGAATTTTGCAGCTAGGCAAGCCAGGTTTCAGTATCCTAATCTGGAAGAACTAAGTCTACCTGGATTCTTTTAAACACATACTACATTAGTTCCCACCTTTTCCAAAGCAGCGTACCAGAGGAAGAGGAATATGGTGTTCCTATCCACATTGTTTCTAGGTAAAGCCCTGGAAGCATGAACACCTACATCTTCCCCAAAGGATCAAGTTCTCACTTGCAAAGCTGGTCTTTACTGCCCTGTGCTAAGGACTCAAGCTAGTACCTTTCTTACACTTTTCATCAAATCCTAAACAAAACAGCCTCCTGCAACAAGTCTCTCCCAAAGCAAAATTCACTCTTATTGGGACAATCTCCAGGTCAATTAAAGGGAGGTTCAGAGCTTTCTTGTAGGTTAATATCTGGGAGGATTACCTTTCCTTTGTCAGAAGAGACTCAGTTTTAATCACCCTCCTCGCTCAATCATGAAAAATGTACGAATTATCATACAGAAACTGTTATTTGGAATGAGCATGATGTCACAGAAATGTCATGCTTTATTACTTATGATAAAAGACATCTATTTGGGGTGTGAAGAGAGAAAACTAGGGAAGAAAGGAGGAAGAAGGAAAAGTTATTACTACATTAATTATACTGGGCTTTGGACTCAAGTCAGGGAGAATATTACAGAGTTACCAGTTGGGAATAAACGACTTCCACAGATGTTTAGACAATTCATAAGAAGAGCATAGACTGGGACAAATAATAAAGACATGTGACTTTTCATGGGATAAAATGAAAACTACTGCTTTTGATCCGCTCCGCTTAAATCCTTGTAAAGTACCAGGGCGCCAACAAATTTGAGGAATTTGTAAACAGAATGCTGAGATCTCGTGGTGCTAAATGTAAGACTGACATAATCAAAAGGCTTCTGATTACAGAATGTTCAGAACCAATGGCCCTGATTTAAGATTTAAATACGCAAATTAAGCCTCACTAGAATGTTGTTAGATGTATGCTTGCCAGTTTTAGCAAATAAAAATACAGGACCACTGAGCTAAATTTGCAGGTATAGGCTTATCCTAAAAAAACAAAAAAAAAACCTATTCATTGTTTACCTGAAATTCAAATTTAATGGGAGGTCTTATATTTCTATTTGGGGCAGGGTCTCTGTAAATACCCCTGTTCTGATAAGATATATCAAGTAAAAGCTGAGAATTCAAATTCAATGATGATGAGAAAAAAAAAGAAAAATTACTTCCAGTGAATTACAAAAGAGGTTTGAAATTAATGGATTATATGAATATTAAGTCTTACAGTACATTAAACCATAAAACTGGTTACTATAGGACACTAAATTAACTTTATACTGCTATCTCCTGTGGCACAGAACTGAGGAGCTGAAGGACACCTGATACAGTACTTTATCTATGATAGATGCTTACTAAATATCTCTTCATTGATGATCCAGATGATGCAGGCCTAGCCTGCTCGTTTTACATTTAAAAAAAAATCTGAATAGTTTGGATATGAGCAGGAAGGCAGCTGGCTTGATGACCAAATAATTGAAGTAATAACATAGGACTATCTTCTCCTTGAATGAACTGCAAGTAGTAAAGAGAAATCCCATTTATAGAACATAATAAAAGAAAGGTCTCAAGAATTCTGGTGCAACAAGCGTTCTTACAGGCAGACCTTAGCCAAAGGAAATAACACTAGTGTTAATTCAGATCACTTGGAAGTGAATGAAAATTCTATCATTCATGCAGCTTGTTGGAATGGTGCATGCTTTTGGTTTAAATCAGAGTATTCTATAAAGGAAATAATTTGTACCGAGAAAGCTGCTGTGGGGTTCATTAAGCTGTGTAATATATTTTTTATTCATCAAGCCTCATCTCCTTGCCAAATGCTTATGAGACACACTAAGAGACAGTGGATTTTTTTTAAAGGTAGTTTTAACAAATGGGCTTTGTTGGAAGTAAAAATTACTGATCTAGTAAAGGAAAAAATTCTAAATACATTACCTTTCTAAAATCTGCCCACCTCTTTTCTCAAATACACAAATCAAATACAACCCAACATAAAAGAAAAAAAATTTCCAGTTGTCTTGGATTATCACTAGATATTTACTAAAATCATTTAGAACATAATTTACTATTTTTTTTATTTGTACTACTCTATCTTAATGGTTTAGAAATGAAATCTTCATCTAGAATACAGGCATTAAAACTCATTTGCAAATGATAAATAACAGAAGTGACTTAGTACTATAGTTCTCAACCCCTATACTCCAGTTTTGTTTTGTTTTTTGTTTTTTTTTTTTACAAAGGCAACAAAGTCCTATTAGTAACACTTCTCGTTAGAAAGAAGCACTATCCCTACCACCCTCCCCATACAACTTACCCAGTATGGGTATGTACTAGCAATACTTGCTAATTTCTAAGACTATGTAAAATCTTTGGCTGAAGCCAGGTCACGATCTCACGGTCCGTGAGTTCGAGCCCCGCGTCAGGCTCTGGGCTGATGGCTCGGAGCCTGGAGCCTGTTTCCGATTCTGTGTCTCTCTCTCTCTCTGCCCCTCCCCCGTTCATGCTCTGTCTCTCTCTGTCCCAAAAATAAATAAAAAACGTTGAAAAAAAAAATTAAAAAAAAAAAAATCTTTGGCTGAAGCTTTAATTCTGTGAATGGTTGAATTACTACTCTAGTATGGTGGGAAAGGGTCAAAATGCAACAAACTAAATTTCTACCAACATAAACATTTATGTCACCAGTAAAGAAGCCCATTGCTGCTCTTACTTATCCTGGTATCTTATTTTGGCACTTTTGAACCAAGGAAAATTAAAACTTGTAGGAAATTTTATTTTAATTTTTTTCAAAACTCACTCTATATCTTAGGCAAATGAAGGAAACACACAGAAAAGATAATGCAAATAGAGGTAGGAAAAAATAGTTGTTAAATGAATTAGCTGGCAGTATGCTGGAGTCCTTTATCCAAGAACTCTGAACAGAAATTTACAAACTTAGAAACTCTGGGTTATTACGCATTATAGGTATGGAGATCGTATACCAAAGAAAGCTTGTTTTGAAATAAAAGTTAAATTCAATAAAGCCCTGCTTTCTATTACCTAAGTGAAAGAGCTGAAATTCATTAATGGGGAGAAAGAACAGGAAATCCTTTATTAATTCAGTGGGAAATACCTATTGGTAGTCAAGGAACTGTTTAGGGTTTTTTCCTCTCTGACTCAAAGGTGCTAAAGATTTCAAGGAAGTAATCTGTAGAAAGCACACGGCCCAGTGCATAATTTCAAAACCCAGGTGTTATAGTATGATGAATTAATCACTCACTCCCTTTAATTTTTAAAACATCTTTCTCAAGATTACTGTAAAGGAGCTAATGTCAACAATTGAAGCAGGTTAGAGAATAAATGTGTAAGGCTATGGAAGAGTGTGTGTGTGTGTGTGTGTGTGTGTGTGTGTGTGTGCGCGCGCGCGCATGCACATGCGTATGTGTGATATAATGGCCCATGAAATCCAACATCTTACAAAGAAACTATAAAGAGATATAGGAACATATTTGTTCAAAAGAGTCCATCAAGTTTGTAAAAGGTGTTCTTTTTATAGAGAACACTAGATTTGACATTTGGTTATCTTTATCTTTTAGCAGCAAATATTTTTTTAATACAATTAACAGGTGGAGTATGTTTAGCGATGCGATACAATAATTCTATGAGATGTGTCTCAGTAGTCTCACTCCTGTTACATCCACTTTCAGAGAAAAATCACACACTAAAAAAAACAAGTAATTTCCTCCTCGTGCATAGGAAACCGTACTGAATAAGGCAACCAGGAAGGCTGCTGTGTTTCACCTCTGCACAGAAATCACTAGAGATATGATTTCAGGGTTTTCTGTGCAGGGGGAGAGAATGAAGCAACTAGTTGGAATGCCAGGGGCAAAAAGAGTGGGTGCTCTCATCCCACTGCCAACTCAAAAGCTGGAAGCCAATCCTTCACTATCGTATTTGTCCTAATGAGTACAGGAAGAGTGGGGTTTGTAAGTCTGCACATACATATTTGGAGTTGGCTGGGTTTTTTTTTTTTTTAATGTTTTATTTTATTTTTAAGAGTGTGTGTGTGTGTGTGAGAGAGAGAGTGCGGGGATGGGGCAGAGAGAGAGACGGGGACAGAGGATCCAAAGTGGGCTCCACGCTGACAGCAGAGCACCTGATGCAGGGCTCAAGATCATGACCTGAGCTGAAGTCGGACACTCAATAGACTGAGCCACTCAGGTGCCTCATAGAGTTGTTGTCGCTGTTTTTTTTTTTTTTTACGTTTATTCGTTTATTTTGAGACACAGAGAGAGCACAAGTGAGGGAGCGGCAGAGAGAGAGAGGGAGAGAGAGAGAATCCTAAGTCAGTACAGAGCCCGATGTGGGGCTCAAACCCACAAACTATGAGATCATGACCTGAGCCGAAACCAGGATTCGGATGTTTAACCAACTGAGCCACCCAGGCACCCCGTACATATCTGGAGTTGTATATGGATACACAGTTGAAGGAGGAGAGGGGGGAAGAGAGATCAAGGTATTAACAGTGGTGAGAGAAAGACAGACTTGGGAAACTCTACAATTAATATCACAGAAACCCAGGATTTCTAAGGACACAGTAGAAAAAGCACAGCCCAATATAACAGAAATGCCTTATTCAAGTTTAGTGAAAAATCACATCCTTCAGAAAGTCTCAGTAACAACCATTGGCTACGAATAATTTATTTTATTCGAGAAAGAAGAAATATTTCTTCTCCCACCTCACCCCATTACACTACTAATGTAATATGCATGTGGCAGTTGGATAGGTAAAACAAACTGGTGACACAGTAAACTTTTATACTCACAAGGCTACCACCATAGACAGATGATGGGAACACAGATGGCTTTGGAAAAAAAGGGAGCTGAATGAATGAAAAGTCTTTTGTTTAACTGATCGACCTACTTTTATTGCTTACCCATTGTTCAGGTTCTTACTTTCAACACAGTATTATTTATTTGAAAGTCTTCATATGCTTTATCTTTAATTCTCACAACAATCCTCAAAGTAGGTATTATTAATCCTATATTACAGATAAGGAGGCGGACCTGCAGAGATGCTCAACTATGAGCCACTGAAGTTGCAGAGCCAGGATGTGACTCCATACTGCCTCTGTGAGTCTTGACGGGCTTGGCACATAAGCTCTAGTACCTATTACCTAGTAAAGCCAACACTTACTCAGGGAAAGAAGGATATTTAGGAAGTGTTATGGGCTGAGTTGTGTTTCCCCCAAAATGCATACCTTGAAAGCCTTAATCCCTGGTACTTCAGAATGTGACTATATTTGGAGACTGAGCCTTTAAAAAGGCTGATTAAGCTTTAGGGGCACCTGGGTGGCTCAACTGGTTAAAGATCCAACTCTTGATTTTGGTTTGTGAGTTTGAACCCTGCATCGGAGCCCTGTGTCGGGCTCTGCACTGACAGCATGGAGGCTACTTGGGATTCTCACTGTCCCTCTCTGTCCCTCCCCTGTTTCCTCCCTCATGTACCCGGCACATGCTTGCTCTCTTTCTCTCAAAAATAAACATTAAAAAAAAAACAGGTTGGTTAAGTTAAAATAAAACCAATAGAGTGGGCCCTGATCCAATCTGATTGGTGTTCTTAGAACAAGAAGACATTGAGATGCAAACAGACACCAGGGGTATGCATCCACAGAAGAAAGACCATTTGAGGACACAACATGAGGGCATCTGCAAGTCAGGAAGAGTCCTCAGAATGAAACCACCCTGATTTTGGACTTCTAGCCTCTGGAACTGTGGGAAAACAAATTTCTGATTTAAGCAACCCAGTCTGTGGTATTTTGTTACAACAACCCTAGGAAATGAATACGGAAGAGAGAAGAAATCATCGAATGCAGTGACACGCATAGACTACAAAAGTTTAACAGCAGCTCATCTGTTGTTCAAAACTAGACTGAGAGACGTTTCAGATTTTGGCCCTGCTAATGAAACAGGAAGGAGTTCCATTCCTGGAGGCACTGAAGGACCGTGGCTCTGCCTGCCAGGCACACCCCTTCCAGGGTATTCCTCTCCTGCTACCCTACCTATCCCTTCTCGATCTCACACACAGAAATGTGGCTGAAATGTCCCCACAATGCCAACATACACACCCTAACAAGCAAGGTACATGATAAATTAAAAGCATTTCAAAGGCATGGCCCAGTGTTGTTACTTCAGATCTTGCTAGAATAACAAGACATTTATAAAAATACAACCCACTGGATATTTGGCACAGTTTGGGAATGAAGAATATGTCGACTGAGAAGCCAATACCCCAGGCTGTCAAAAAAATCTCAAGCCAAGATTTCTTTTATAAACATCACCTATCTTTAAAAATTCTACATTCTAGGAAGAAAATGTCTGCTTATTTTCTAAGTCTCTTTTTGCCTGAACATAAAACACATAAACCATACATAAGAACATACTAAATGCTCAATGTTCCACACTGATGGAACAGCTCTGTGCATCTGGCAAAAAGCAGCAACACTTGCAGCCACGGCCATGGGTCACCCTCAGGTGACACACCGATGCAGAGCCCCCATTCAACACCGGCCACCTCCAATCCCGATGAGCACTGAAAGGGGGTATTTACACATTATTTTTTCAGATACTAGCCAAACAATGTTCCCGTTCACTCTCTCACTCACCTTGGACCATACAAAATTTAACATCTGGGAGGATAAATGCAGCCTCAAAAGCATACGACAAGGGTGAGCAGTCATCGACGAATTCTCCTCAAGCAAAGAGGGTTTGCCAGCCTCCTTCTGAGGTACAGGCCCTGAAAGGCCAACTGTGGTATGTTTGAGTTTCCATCAGGCCTGGTGCTTGCTGGCTGCTGCTACGTTCAGTCAGAACCCCACGGCCCAACTGTCCTATAAACATCGCAGCCTTCTGCTAAGAACTGCTTGCCTAGACTTACTCCTTAGAGCCGAGAATATGCTGTTTGAGAGCTGCAGCCTGCATGTTAACTAGCTCTTGGAGCACAGCTGACCCCTCTCTTCTCCAGGGCAGTGACTGCTCTGAAAAAATACGCACATTCACATGAACCTAACAAGAACAGGAAGAAAAGTCCAGATTTTCCTCACCATGTGCCACCCAGCCATGTTTACACTGATCGCAAGTCCTCAGGTTAATCTTCCCTGGTTGAAAACATTCACACGTGCAGTTTACCAGTGTGCAACGGATGGCCTGAAAAATAGAGGAAAAAAAAGGATCAGCATCTGTTCAAAGGTACTGTATTTCTTTACCACTTTAATAAATAACATCCACTTCCATTTTTAAAGGCTTTATGTTGGTAGGGGCCTGGAGTGTTTTAAAAATAAATTTGGAAAGCATCAAAATCTCTTACCAAAAAAAATGTAAGAAAACAAAGCTCACACACTAATAGAATGTTTCATGCCATTCATATTTAACCTTTAAATTAGAAACGTAGACCAAGCAGAATAAGAATAAAGGATTATGTATTCTACAAGATGCTTGATTTGTAACGCTAGGGATCCCAAACAGAAAAAAATATTGCTGCTACTATATATTCCCATTTAAGTTTATCCACTTGGCAATAATGCAGGAAAATACATTCTACTACAATAATGCTCAAGTGAAATGTTGGTGAAAGTAAAACATGACATACAAATATTATTATTAGAATGTTACTTCTCTTCTGCTGAGTTTCACTTAGATGCTTTGTTAATCTTTCAGATACACTTTGAAAGACATCCCTATTGGCTCAATAAAATCTAACATACTTCTGGTATTATTTATCTACTTTCCAATTCCTTGTTTTTCCATTTTGATATATTAATTTCATTTTCATTCCTATTTTGAAAAATACAAAACAACATTCCTTTTACTTTAATGGTGATGTAAGAAACGAAGTTTCAATTTGTTTTTAGATCATATATGGAATAGGAAAAGCCATTTATGCAAACATCTTATATTGGTAACAATCCAACTGGATCTTAGAAAACTGAAAAACACACTCAAAAAACTTTCTTTACGATTACTTTCTAAAAACGTTTTACCAGTTTATATTATAAAGTGAATCCACAGAAAATTAGCATAAATGAAGTGTAACTTTTTATGGATAAAAACCTATGCTTAAAACTTGTGCAAAAGCTGACCTTATGCTCCTAGACCACACTTAATAAATTTATCTCATATATTTAGTTCTAATTTGCATGGAAATTCTGAAGACAGAAGGGACTTAGTCCGATCATTCACAGATTAACAACCTACTGTAACTATTTGAACTGCCAGGAAAAGATGGCTCTACAACTTTAGATGCAATCAATGCTTACTGATTTGGGGTGGGGGAGTGGTGTTTGGAGGAGAGGCTGCAACTACCTGAAACTGCAGTTCTACAACTGAAAGTTATGCTCACTTACACAGCTTCCAGATGCTCATACTCCTAGAGCTCATATTCCATTTTGGATTTTTATATAAACTGTCTCACTTATAACAGACAGTATTTTAGATATTGTCAACACTGCTGGGCCAATTCCATTTACAGAGAGTAAAACTGGACAGGTTTTACTGTCCCTTATCAGGCAAGTTTGGAAAGTATTTCACTTTCACTAATGAACATTAAATCTATAGTTTCCCTGTTCGGTTTGCAATAAGAGTCTGTCTTCACGATAGACTCCTTCCTTAGTTCACCTCCACCTCTAATTTGCTGCTCCATTACCACTGGGGAAACACACAATTGTATAATCTGCCTGGTATTTCAGGGTTTGTCTTCCAATGTCAACAGTCCAATTATGTATTAGCCAGGTTGTGAAACTTTGCTTTATGTATCGTGATTTGAAGAATTACTAATAAGAAATAGGAACACCAAAGGAAATGCTGACTAAGCAAGAATAATATATATATTTGTAGGTTATATGAGGAAATAATTCTCCCAAAGTTTCTTATTTCAATTTCAATAGTTTACTGACTGAGCAATATATCAGAATGTAACAGGTTAGAAAGAGCTTCTTTAAATAACATGTTCATTAGTTAATGAACTCACAACTTGACTGTAATATGGTCAAAAAACCCAAACCCAAACAAAACAGTTTAGTTTAGAGGGAGGTGTTTCTACTAAAGAAAAAAAAATGCACTTCACAAACTATATAATTATAAATTCAGATATGGCAACCACATTGAAATGAAAATATTCATGTAATCTGAACAGCTTTAATAAAAGCTTTCAAAAATATACCAAAAAAAATCACCTCTGCTTTACCAAAATTTAAAAATTCCCAATAAAATGATTTCTCAAGGATTATACGTTAACCCCAGCATAAAAGATATACATGTTTTAAATCATTACTTTGTTAATATTTAATTATTTTACAAAAATAGCCTAATTTTATATTGTGTTTAAAGCACACTTTTGTCAATTTTAATTATTGCTACATTCAGGACAGAACAAATTAAGAGACTATAGATTTGCTTTATTTTTATGTATAATTATTTATTCACTGATTAAATCATTTATTCATTTGCTCTAAACCAGTTTATGATTTAAATATTTTCTCTACCTAAGTAACTTTATACATCTGGCACATTTGGGAATTAAGTTCATCATCCTTTTTTTATGAATTCTACTCTTTTTGTACCTAAACACACAAACATTGGAACACCTCAACTCCTTTTGTATATAAACACTTAAACACTGGAATATCCATTTTGTATTTCTATGAATTCCAGAAGGTCTACTTGTTTTAAATTCAGATTTTTATAGACTACAATTGTTCCTTAAGGGAATTATATATATTTAAACAATATGGTCTAAATAAATATTTTGAGTAAGAGACTATTGTGGCTTCAAAGGAAGTTTTATTCTAAATAACATTTTTGAAACAGCATAAAACTTTGACATACTATTTATTCACAACAAAACAGAACCAATGTGATCACTTGCCAACTCACCCACACTTAAAGAAAATAAATTATCATAAAATTATCAAAAGCAGTTAAGCCTCAAAAATGCACATGCTTTACAAGGAGACAGCTGGGAAGAGTAGAAATGGATAAGCTTTCATTTTTGTGAGCATATTCATGTCTTCCTTCATTCAGCCAACATGTGAGTTCCTCCCACTCACTGCTGAGCACTCTCAACTATAGAAAATCCAGAGATGACGATGAGGTGGCAGAAAGGGGACACCAGGAAAGGAGTAGACAGTATATACTGTCAGACTGTTCCCACCTATATATCAGGGATCTTCATGCAGGTCTGGCTATCTCAGGTTATCAACCCCTCCATGACTCATCAGGAGTGCTCTGTTTTTCTTTTCTCAGTTCTTACATGATCAGCATTGACAAATCCCCAGAACAATAACAATGATAAATTTTCTTAAGCCTGCAACTTATTAAAAGTAATTATTCTTTCTGCTTACCTTTACCATGGATTTCTTGAAAGAAAAATCCATGCACCCAACACCTACTGCTTCCACTTGCGCACAACCACCTACATTTTAATTTTGCAATCTGGTTTCTGTCCCACACGTTCCTGAAACTTTCTCCAAAAGGAATGTTCTCATGAATTTTGGTCCCTTTTTCTACTCTCCTGGTCTTCCGAGACCACAGTGCAGCTTCCGGCACTCTTCCTTCATTCCTGGGCTGTAGAGACCAACGATCCTAGTTTCACTGGCAACAACTTCTCACTCATTCTCCACTGTAAATAAATACAGGTGTTTCCCACGGCCAGGCTCTCTCATTTTTTATTTTGGCAATTCTATCCCCTCTTCCAGCTTCAAATACTATCATTTTGCAAAAACCATTATTTTGGAGCCAAGTACTGTGTTAAGTGGCAAGAAACGGATGGCAGAGTCCCTGTGTTCAGGGACTTGACAGAGTTTGTGGGCAGTAGGTGTAGAGGAAAGACCCTAAGAAGAGAAGGAAGCCCTCAAAAGGGCTAGAGAAGCAATCATCTCTTTTTATTCCTCTGTCTTTTCTTCTTCCAAAGGTAGGATTTAAAATTTTTTAACAGTAACCTATTACCTAGTATCATTAATAATAGCTAGACTTACTGGATATTTGCCATTTTCTACTTACTAATGTCACATACTTTACAAACATTAACTCTCTTAATCCTCAGAAAATACCGTGAGGTTAGCACTATCATTACCTTTATTTCACAAATGAGGAAACTAAGGTGGAGATAATTCAGTACCCTGCCTAAAGACACTGAACTAATAAAGCCACAGGAAGCCGACCCAGGTCTGTGTGAACTCTCCGTATGACCGAGAACCTTGAATTATAATCCCATTCAGTCAGGCAATCTTTGGGCAGAGCCCTTCAGTCTGCCCACCATTCAACCCCCACTGTACACTCTTAACTCTTGCTCATCTTTCAGATTTTAACTCGAATACTACTTCTATTCCTGAGGGCAGCTGCCCTCATCTCCCAGTCAAGTTCCCCATTAGTTTCCTGCTTCACAAGGGGTTTTTCTGTCATAGCACTTAAGACAGTTGTGAATATTTATCTGCAACTTATCTATAATCTATTACGTATAAATGTATTTATTCATCTGTGTGAATACTTGATTAATATCTGTCTTCCCTTCTAGAATTTAAGCTCCATGAGGGCAGTCCAACACGTTTGTTGAGATTACAACGTACACTGGCAAATGACAGGTACTCAAAAGGCACTTGAAATACATGATTCTCAGAGCCTTTTTCCTCATCTGTAACAGTAGCAATAACATCACAAGTGTCAAAGGACTTAAATGAAATAATGACTATAAGGCCCATGGCACTGTGTCTAGTAACAGTAAAACGTTTCAGTAAATGGAAACCATTTATGACACTAAGAAACTTTCCATATATTATATTTGAATTTCCCCCCATGATTCTTCCCAATGTGCTATTTATCCAATGCTTTATAAAATGTTTAACACATAGTCTTAATGAATAGATTGACATACATGATGCTATATTATTCATACTATAGTCCTCTAAGATAGGCACGACAGGGATTAGTATTTGTTTTTAATATCAGGGATCAGAAATGTTTATATGGATATTACATGGCTCTTACATGACAGGGTGATTTCCCAATTATTAATCAGTTTATATCCATTCTCTACAGAGAAAGGAAGAAAACATACAATTAAACCAGTAAATTATAAATACTGACATTCAAAAGTATATCTAAAATAAAATAGGCCAATTTAGAATAAAAATATTTAATCAAAGTTTGAGCAGTAACATTTTTACATTTGAATATTAAATTAGAGTGCATTTGAAAGTATTCTGGATGAGTTCCAAAGCCATATTCAAATAAGATTCTGTTATCACGAAAACTGAAGTCTCTTCAGCTTTATTATGCTCATAGCAGGCTTGAACTCTGCAAGAATATGGGAGCTAAACATCAATCTTCTCACCAAATGACATTTCTCAGGAAAACATGGATGGTTGCTTCAGCTAATATTTAGTGTACCTCATAAAAGAACTATAAACAAGTCTAATTAATAAATCTATTAGCTGTTTCTTATCTGGGGACATGTACACAAGTTACATATTAATATAAAATAACAAAAGGCAAAATAAGGCAAGGGGGCAATTAGAAACATAAGACATATATTCTGAAGCAGTAATCATACAAAGTGAACAAAAAATTAAAAATTTAAATTCTAGGTTTTGTCTTTCCACAAGAAATACTATTTGCCAGGAGCTCCCTTCAAGTGACCTACATTAAAACTGAATTATGGAAAGAGCTAATCATTAATATAGCATCCATTCTGTCCTATAAGTTTCTATTGTAAATGTAGGTGGGTAGATGCTAAGTATACAAATTAATTGCCTATGATGGCTGTAAGTGACAAGGTTTACCTTTTTTATTGTTAACAACAAATTTCTTAATAAACGGAATTTTCTACTTTGGAAGTCACATGTACATATAAATATGTAAAACTGGCCAATCCTCCATGAGGCTACAAAATAGTCTGTGTTACTATGAACTCTTATTAAGTCATCACTACATGTTATTCATCTCTGAACACACAAGTCCAAGAAAGAAAGGTACATACACATGGTGACAGAGATCAAGTGAACCATTTTATTGAGTAGGAAAATCGTCCTTGAATGACTTTGGTCTTAAAAATAAATAAATAAAAATGTGGAATAAAATTATCTGTTCACAAATCTGGAAGCCAAGTATTATGTCACAGACTACACTGTAGCAATTACAAAGCAATGGTTGCCAAGCATTATGAAGAGAATGGCCAAAAAGATGCACAGAGATTAGTGGGACTTCCACACACATTTATAAATCTTGTATATGAAAACCTAAGACAAATAGAGTACTTCAATAGCAATGTCACAAAGATTCTAAAGAATTCACATGACAGTAATGGTCAGAAAATAGCTTACTGTACAAATTTCAGGTCAGTTTTTTCCCCTCTCATTTTCACACAGCTGATACATAAACCTAATGGAAAAGAAACAACTTTCCAAAGAAGTACTTTGAGGGATGCCTGGGTGGCTCAGGTGGTTGAGCATCTGACTCTTGAATTTGGCTCAAGTCAAAAGATCCCAGGGTGTGGGATCGAGCTCCCTGTCAGGCTCCTTGCTAAGTGTGGAGCCTGCTTGGGACTCATTCATTCATTCATTCATTCATTCATTCATTCATTCTCTCTCTCTCCCCCTTCCCATGAGTACACACACTCTCTAAAATAAAATAAAATAAAATAAAATAAAATAAAATAAAATAAAATAAAATAAAACAAAAGTACTATGAGTGTCAACTAACACTTAGAAAATCTATAGGACACTGCCTCTTAGAACTCCTCAGTATCCTAAATTTGTCCAACACACACTGCAGTCTGAGCAAAGAAAACTCAATTTTTTTGCATGGTGGACAGTTACTGGGCCAATATGAACTAGACAACAGCACAAGAAATGGACTTTTACTTGATTACAAAACTCATACAGGATTAAAGCAAAGGTATATCCCCCTGTTGTGCTACAGGATTTTGCAATCCTTGTTTGCAAAGCAAGATACAACAGCATGAGCTGAACAGACACTGAACACTGACCAAAAGATGCAAGGTTTTAAATATCCCACAAAGAAATTTTATAACAACCTAGAAGTCTTATCTAACTCTATTAGACTATTAATATAAATCTATATTTATAACAAGCTGGGTATGTTTTCAGCATTTATACCAGAAAAATACAAACCCGAGTTTGAATGTGCAATGTTCACAGAGTTCACAAAAAGAAATTATCAGTGATTATAAGGTGTACTATAAAAATTAAGGATCCACAGAGTGTTGAACTGCACGTAAATGCCACTACTTGTAATAGAACAGTAACAACAGCAAATGAGAAGCAATGAAGCTAATGCTGTCTGCTTAACAAAACCCATTCAAAATTTCACAATGGAAAATTACAGCAGATGTATGTATCATATTTGGTGGTAAGATAAACTTGAAATTGAAAAATTAACCCTTCAATAAAATGTTCCTTCGAATTTGTCTCAATGTTTTTAATATCATACGAAGAAATAGCAACCTGATCAAACGATCATTTTGTTGTACCTTTGTGCTCTGAAACTTCTTGGTGTCTTCAAAAACTAGATTTTGTGGCTGAATCAGAGGATTTGAAAATACATAGTAAGGCCAGACTCGCTACAAGGGCCAAATGCCAACGATGTAAACCTGGTCAAGATGAAAAGCTGGACAATTCAAAGATGGTCAAACTTCAACAAAACACCACGAGAATAAAATTACTGATCAAGGAAATACATCATCTTCACAATAAACACTTCCAAAATAATTGAAAGAGATTCACTGGGGAAAAGCGGCCTTTCAACACCATTTACTGTTAAAATCCAGAATTTTTAAACTTTATTTTGAGTTTTTCTTAAAAGCTATGATCCCAGGACGCCTGGGTGGCTCAGTTGGTTAAGCGCCTGACTTCAGTTCAGATCCTCACGGTTCGTGAGTTCGAGTCCTGCATCGGGCTCTATGCTGACAGTTACAAGCTTGGAACCTGCTTCAGATTCTGTGTCTCCCTCTCTGCTGTCTCCACTCACACTGTGTCTCACTCTCTCTCAAAATCGAATAAACATTTAAAAAAAATTTTAAGGGGTACCTGGGTGGCTCAGTCAGTTAAGCGTCTGACTTTGGCCCAGGTCATGATCTCATAGTCCATGAGTTCAAGCCCCGTGTCAGGTTCTGTGCTGACAGCTTAGAGCCTGGAGCCTGCTTCAGATTCTGTGTCTTCCTCTCTCCCTGCCTGCCCCTCTCCCGCTCGCTTTCTCTCTCTCTCAAAACTAAATAAACATTAAAAAATTAAAAAAAAAATTTAAGCTATGATCCCTCCATCAAGTGGCAAAATCGATAAAAAAAAATATGGCATATTCATATGATGAAATATTATTTGGCCATCAAAAGGAATACTGATATATAGTACAACACAGATGAACCTTGAAAACATTATGTTAAGTAAAAGAAACCATTCACAAGACCACATATATAGGGTTCCATTCATACGAAATGTTCAGAACATAAAAATCCATAAAGACAGAAAGTAGTTAGTGGTTACTTAGGGCTTGCAGGGGTAGCTAAAGGATTTTTTGAGGTAATAAAAATGTGCCAGAATGAATATGATGATGGTTGCGCCCAGCTGTGAATATTCTAAAATCTATTTAATGGTATACTTTAAATGGTAGAATGTATGGTATATGAACTCTATCTCACTAGAGTTGTTTAAGAGGGATGAGGGACAAAACTCACTGCATCCTCTGGTTTCTACTGCGCCCAGCTGTGAATATTCTAAAATCTATTTAATGGTATACTGTAAATGGTAGAATGTATGGTATATGAACTCTATCTCACTAGAGTTGTTTAAGAGGGATGAGGGACAAAACTCACTGCATCCTCTGGTTTCTACTGGTGGTGTTATTTAACTCATAAGATAGCATTCCCTCATAAGGTGTTACTTAACTCGTGAGATAGCATACATAATGTAATGGAACACCCTTCTTTAACCTAGTAGGTCTTCAATATACAAATGCTAAATGAGTGGATAAACAGAAAGCAAATGAAAAAATTTCACTGTTGCTTAAATTTGAAAATACCTTCTGCTTTGAAAATATTAAAACTTAATATAACCATTTAAAAACTGGCAATTATTTTCTAAGTCCACTGCTATTTTTCCATCAGGAAAATCTAGGACATTCTTCAACAGACTGGGGGGGCCGGGAAGGTGATTCTCAGTTATGTTCACATACTAATATCAGGATACTAAAACAACTAAGAGAATTTGTTAAAAACTGACAATGATGAATTCTGTCATATATACTAGCAAAAATATTCCTCAATTTATTGTGATGAAAAAGTTACTTCAGCAAAAGTCATGAAGCAAATTTGGTTTAGGGGGAGGGAGCAAAGAGGGGAAACCATAAGCTTCTGAGTAAATGTTTACACATGAGTGTTAATGTTTCCATGACTTTGTGTGAATACATAAACACAAACAGGGAGAAAGAGACATATACACAGGCACATAAATTTTCACAGACATGGATCCAATGAGCATCTGTAGTCATTACCTTACGACCACAACCTACTATCAATCGACATGAGGAAGACCCCATTTAAATAATTTAGGAGTTCAGAGTAAAAATCAACAGCGGGATATAGCCAATTATATAAGGAAAATATCCATGCTTCTATGGCATCAAAGCACATGCAGGCTTTGGAGTGCATGTGTTATGTTTTTTTCCCCCCAATTAAATTAGGCCTATGGTAATACAAGCTATTTTGTTAGGCAATTAGTAATATTAGAGAAACAGGAAATGAAAAGGCATTTCAATTTGGGCAGAAACATTTTATTTTCTTACCTAACAGTTAACAATTAAGATATTCCATTTACTGCTGTATGCTTACACATTTTACAGACTACTCACACAGGCAGCTGTGATAATTAGAAAGGAAATACTCTTTCAATGAACATACCTATCATCTACTGAAAATAAGGGATTAGCTCACCATACAAAGTAACCCATTTTAACTAAACTCTGTCTACGTTTACCAGAATGCGTAACTTTATATAAGGAGCCAAAGCATCTCTGATATCATATGAATGCTAAGCAATACTCATCTCATTTCACCTTAATGTTGAATCAGCGATTTTGTATTCCATTGATATACATTTTATTCATTTTCACTAATGCAATTTGAAAGGTGGTAATATGATTACATTTCTCGGTGGCATTCATGAAAACAATTACTAATATAATATGATGGGGAAGACATTAATAAGGAAGGGATTGATAATGAGATGCAAGAAGATTTATAAACCTTTAAGCACTTTACAAAGAAATACCTCCTCATTAGGCAAGAAGCAAGACAAGAGAAAGCCTGAGTTCCGGTATTTCAGAAGCAGCTTCAATCCCTGGAACGATGATTTGCATGATGATCTCAGAGTTTGGTGACCAAGCAAAGAGGTGCAGGAATAACCCAAGACTTATCCCAAGTTGTGCCCAAATGTAAGACACCATCCTGACTTGATGATGCCTCTCTTTGCCAGGCAGCGTGGGAAGGACTCCTTCAAGGAAGGAGTACCTCTAAATCTTGATCCTCTACAAAAGGAGCTAGCCACCTTATTTCAAATGCCACGCACAGTAATCAATCCATTTACCAAGCAAGAACATAAAAGGTGGGTGACCTTTTAACTAAATTTACTCCTCTAGGTTTGTGAAAAGAATTTATCCCAGTGAAGCAACAAGGGAGACAAGTTGTTGCATTTTAGAGTGTATCATTTCAGATGACAACTCTGATTACCCGGGCCAATTGAGGCAGCCTTCGTGAGACTAATAATATCCTACGTTTGTACAGTGCTATGAAGCTTGCATAATATTTCAAATACATTCTCATATTTAATCATCAAAATCCCCCAAATTAGAGATTTTTCAAACAGCAGAAAATGAGGCTCTGAGATGTCCTTAAATGGCCACATCTAGTAATCCAGGGCTCTTTCCACTCTGCCTGTGTATGAAAGGCAAGAAGCGAAATAATCCCCCTTGCTACCCTCCCTCCACAGTGAGATTTCCTCAGATATACATTTTTTTCAGTTACAACAGGAGTTTAAAACGAAGTAAGAGATGTGGACAAAACTACACTCAAAGGGAGAGGTGTGGGTAAAGGTTTAAGCAACTTAAAAAGGTGGGGTAAACTGCTAAGTAAGCAGTTAATTTATACTAGGATTTTCTACAAAATGGTACATTTTAGACAGAGAAAGCAAGTCTGAGCAGCTTTTTGTAGAGTTTTAAAATGGTTATACTAAGAAAGGCCAAAATCTAAAAAAAGTGACACAAGGTATCCTTAAGAACACTTGGTTTATTTTATATCACCTTATTTCTACATGTCTTGGGATTGCCCATAAATAAGGAGTGTATCTCAATAAACATTTTAATACTTTCCATTGTGCATATATAACTGTACATCATAATTATGTCTGATTATGAAAGAATGTGTCTCTTTTGCCCAAGAGCAGATATCACCTCAGGAATCATACCCATTACAAATAATAATAATGAGATGATGAACAGTCTACATGCCCTCTTATACGTTATTTATGTTAGGTCACAGATTCCCCAGGGGTCCGTGCTGAGACCTGGACTGGCTTCATTAGAGCTTCATATAAATCACTAAAGGCACATCTTGATTTTACCACTGGCTAGAGTCACCAGAATTCTTCAAGTGAAACCTCTCAGGTAATACATTTTTTAAAAACACAAATACAACATTATCATTTCTTCTAAAAGGTAGTTTTCTCAAATTCAAAGAGCTACATTCCAATGCTCAGAGAAACCTCACAAATTTCTATGGAATCTATAAGCATCTGAGGGTAAAACGTGCCCTAGAGTATTGAAAAAACATTATTCTCTTTTTTCTTGTAAGGATTAGTTGTTAAAAGACAAAAGAGAGACATATACTTATAGAGAAAGACGGCAAAAAGCAGACCATCTAGCTGCTAACAAATGCTTCAACATTACTGAGCAAATGGAGAAACGTATGCAATGGCTGTCAGGAACTCTGAGCTGACTCTTAAAAATTAAGAAATAAATAGAAAGCCTTGTGGAAAAAAAGGGAGTCTTCCAGAACAATGTTAATGTCATCTTGGGCATGTGGACTGGGTTCACATGTGTGTCAGCTGAATCAACATAATGGGCTATAACAGCTTCGAAGCAGCTAATATGGTCCATTGGGTCAATAATCCGTGAACTAAGAAGGATTTACTTGATAGACTATAAATGGTTCATAAGAACTCAAAAATCACTCCATCAGATCAAAAATCCAATTTTCATATGGTGCCTTTGTACGAATTAGCCAAAAGAAAGTAATAGCTCTAAAGGACTTCAAGGTCTATCAGTTAAAAATTTACTTTTTAAAGAACAGTGTAGAGGAGGAAGAATTAAATGTATCTCTCTCTCTGGTGAACCAACGTATTTTAAGGGGAAAAATACATTTTATGATGGAAAGCTAATATACAACAGGAAATATTCATGGAGCTTCTCATATTTTCCTATGGGTACTTGGATGTATGAATCCAAACAAATGAAAACATACACATACACATGCATCCCCACCCCCTCCCCATATATCTCTGCAAACCCATATACATTATCAGTACGTAGACTACAAAACACTGATAGCAACATTCAAAGATGAGGAATTATATTTTATTTTTGCTTCTTTACATAGTCTGTATTGTGGGTCTGTGGTATGAGGCCATGGAGATGGCACATGGATACTGGCAAATTCTTTCATCTTCATGTATGGAAAAGCAGACAAAAAAAATATAAAAGGCAAACAGTAGGAACTACAATACATTTTCCACATTTAAGAGAGAGAGGAGCGGGCTGGCTAAAGGGTATATAGTCGGTGTTTACAGATAACTTCAACTTCTGCCCACTCTACACTACAGAGAAATACTAGCCTTATCCTCTATTTGTGGATTTCATTATGTACTCACACTAGGTGATAGTGGTTGCAGATTAATTTTTTTTAATGTAAGTCTATCTATGTGAATAAATGTATTTACTAAGTTCATGGCAATGAAGAAAAGTAGAGAAAAACGCTCCAAAAAATGTAACAGGCTGTAATTAGAATTCTTAACAAGAAAGAATTCCTTTCCCAGGGAAGAAAATGTGATCTATCACTTCTCTCTCAAAATGCTATTAGCCTCTCTTCATCATAAGGACAACAAAAAGGAATCTTTTTTCTTTTTACAGGAGTAACACTAAATAAAATAATAGATGTTTTTACATCAAAGTGTATTAGCTATTGACATAAACTCAGTCCTCTTAACCTTTACACAAGGGAAAGAAAAATTCCAATAATTCTGAAATAGACAGATAAAACTTTTCTCTGTGGCTACAGCCATGTACTATTATATGTAACTGCTTATTTTTAAAAAGAGCCTTATTGGTGCTCTCAGAAGGATTTTCTTTTATACATAGCTTTATCCTATAATTTTGTCCCTGTTGGGCACGCTGCCTAAATTTAAACACAAACAGTCAAGCAATGAAGAAACATTAACACATTTACTGTGAACAAAAACTCCCAGTTGTACAGTGAAATTTTAATACATTTCAACTTATCTCTTTTACTAATGGGGAGAGTACAAACCCTGCAGGAATTCGCTCTGCAAACTGGTAATTACAGTAGACTCACTTTTTTATAATGCATATGTATAGTCAGACACAAAAAACCCTGGCTGCCCTTTTGATGTAGGTTACAATAGGAATGTTTTAAAAATTATGAAAATGTACAGCAATTCTAAAGGAATGCATTATTTCATGGAAAACTGTCCTTTAACTCTGTATATGGACACAAACAGACATATATTTAGATATTTGCTTTATACACCAGAAGGCACAAGCTTTATCAGCATGTGCTTTCATGTCATTTTCCCTATAATCTTAGTGTATAGAATAAATCTACTCCTTTTTTTCTATAAAGCTAGATGTGATTTTGAGTATCATAATTCATCTCTTACATAAAGATGATATTCTTTCATGTGTCTGGTTTTCCTATTTTATCCCCTCTAGTTTTAGGTATTAAATCTGTATTTTGAGATCTCATAGAATCTCTTTATTAAATAATTAAGGATTCCAAAGCAATAATTTGTCTCTCGGTATAGGCAGGCATAACCCCTTGACAAAAAAGACCCTCGTACATACCTGCACAGACCAGGAACCACATATTCTAATATTAATAATAGCACAGAAAGTCAACAAAAATGAAGTAAAATCTCAGTTACTATTCATATCACTTGCTCGACACTTTACATTTATCTGTCAAATCTTTCGTTGCATAACTTTCTAAGAAATTTCAATCTGATAGAATGCTAAGAAGCTATCAATATATAATTTACATTAAAATCATGTTTCTAAGTATTGGCATACTAAGGAAAAAAACAAAAGCAGAGAAAGCTTTTCAGTAGACATAACATGTGTAATACCTTGAGAATTTTAATAAACAAACAAACAAATAAATAAATCTGCTAAAATGTCTGTGAATGAATAGCATCTACTAATTCCAGGGATACCTATCTGAAAATAGACACCATAAAATCCACATAATGCATAAAACATATAGAATACACTACCAAAATATGCAAGCTGTTGTACAGAAATAATTTCCTGATCATCCAAATTCAGGCAACAGTGACAAGAGGTTAACATTCTCAGTCAGCTTGGCTGTGGTAGACTCCACTAGTCATTAGAGGGAAGACAGATTTTAGATATCCTAGAAAAAAGCATCTTCTTTTGATGATGCATACCTTGCTAATATTCAAGGCAGTATTAGTAACATTCTAACTTTAGGTCTATCATTATAGAGATACCTTCTTCTACTCTACCATCACCATCCTTCTGCTGCCAAAGTTGACACACACACACTTCACATGCAGATACACATACATAGTACCTGACATCAAAAAAAAGAAAATCAAACTCGTCAAAGTTCAGGAGCCAGGCACTACCTCGGTCACAGACAATGTATATATCCTTGGGCAATAATATCTACTGCTTCTATCTGGCAATGAGATAGCTTACTACCCATTTTTTAAAAAGCCAAACGCCAAAATACATTTTTTTAAAGTCAGTTTTTTGCAGCTGCCCCTGTTCTTCCTTGATCCAAGTGTTACTAAAAATATCATGTTGTGGCTTTAATATGAATAAATTAATAGGAGTATGCCTCAAGGACAGCTACATGTAAAACTTCAGCCTCTGAAGAATCGATTCACACTATACAAACACAACTGAGCATTAAAGAGCAACACTTCTAAAACGTATGTGATCTGTCCACACGAAGCATTTGTGCTTTCATGTGCTAAAACCCTGTTACTCCAAAGACAAGGCCAGAAGTTGTGAAACACCAACATATCATCTGCTCCCTCCCAACTAAATTCTGAATGCAAAGTGATCAGGGATAGGAGTTTAACATCAACCATATTCAAATGATTTGAAGGGTTAAATCATAAGTTGTGCTGTAGTAATTTACAACTTTCTTAGGGTCGAAGAATAAGAAGTATAAATTGAAAATTCTAATTCCCTTGCTGCAAGATGCAGTGATAGCTGTCAACGAAAGCCTACATACAACTGCCCTTCAATGACAGACACACACACACACACACACACACACACACACACACACCCATTTAACATCTCCAAATGAACACCTCCCTCGATTTGTCTTCCAGTAAAGGTAAAAAGTAGGGTGAGGGAGTCAATCTGAATTCCCCGCACAGATGAAACCTTCTCAATCTGTGCTCTTGCTCTGGAAAGGAATGAAATGCTCAGAGTATTACAGAATACTGGTTAATAGGTAAGCAATACATGAAAAAGAGGTAATATATTAAGATGTTTAACACTTTGATACATTTCAATTTTTCTTTAATGATTCAGAAGGTATTTCCATATGTTGTGGTGTCTCCACCTCTTCACTATGATTACCCTTAGACAAGTGAATACATTATTGGATGATCAAATACACACAAACTAGCTTTGGTGGTCTACAAAGAATGATAAAGGAAGACAGTAGCAACCAATAAAGTTTTACTACATTTATCAGTCACCCACATTCAGAACCCTAATATATCGAAAGCCTATGCCTAGCCTACATTATGTATTTTGAATAATTCCAGAGGGACCGTAAGTAGATGACCACAGACCACAGACATTGCTGTTCATGAAACTGGACATCACTGCCAAACAAAAACAAACAGAACCCAAGAAAACAGAGTATAAACTATATTTCTGCCAAGTACTTCACAGTATTATAAGGTAACTATTTCCTACACTATTTGGACAATTAGTCCATTCCACTTGAGTGAACCATAAATAGATCAAGAAAGCACAATTCATATGATTTAACTGAAATATTATCTGAATATCCACAGAACTGGCAGTGAACATGTTTTAATATTTTGTGTTTGATCATATCCAGTAAATCTGAGGCTATTATTTTAATTGTAAAATATATTACCTGTGTTCAAGTTAACAACAAAGCACAGCTACCAGATGATATGCCTTGGATATAAGTAAAGTAGGAGTGACAGAATTTTAAATTGGTAGGTATGTGCACAGTATTGTTTTCCTTTAGACTACTACTCTACAGATAGATTGAACTTTTTACCTTTTATCTAGATATTAACAAATTTTAGAGTTAGACTACATAATGCTTATTTAGCCATATTCTAACTGCCAAAACATTTTCAATATTTACTTCCATGCAAAAATTTTTGATTCTGTCAATTCATTGAAACAGAGATTTCTCAGGGTGCCTGGGTGGCTCAGTTGACTGGTCATCTCACTCTTGATTTCAGCTCAGGTCATGATCTCACAGCTATGAGATCGAGCCCCATGTTGGCCTCTGTGCTGAGCATGAAGCCTGCTTGGTATTCTCTCTCCCTCTTTCTCTGCCCCTCCCCACTCATGAGCACTCACCCACTCTCTAAATAAATAAAACAAAACATTAAAAAATAGAGATTTATTCCCCCAAACTAATCTTGCTTGATTTTAAAAAGTTAATGAGGATGAGGAAAAATCCTCTGGTGCCAAAAGTGGTATAAAGTAGCAGTGTTGTACCAGCTACTAAAGCTTGTTTGTGCATGAGGCTATTAGATTATATGGGAAGAGTTAATAACTTAAGACTCTGCACAGGTGTCAGGTATGTTACCTTTTTGAGAAAACAAAGAATATAAAGTGGACAGGGGGTGAGAATTGTAAAATGTGTGCTAATAATACCTCCAATGTGAAACTACTTCTTGCTTGCATTTGGAATCACAGAAAATAGTGTAGGTGCATCTTTTCTTTTATTATTTAGACACTATAGATAAAGCAAGGGGGAGTCTGTACAATGAAGGTGAGATTTATCAATGTGCTGAGAAAAGTTTCTGAGCACTATCTCCATCCTCTTTTGCTGTTAGCCAAATGCTTCCACCTCTTTAAAAAACAAAGCAAAACAAAGCCCTTATCTATTAGATATAAAACAGAACAGATACTGTAAGAATCATCCATAGCACTCTGCAGAAGTACAGGCTGCCAGGACCACACTCCAGAATTAATGAATTAGCATCTCAACCAAGCACAATCCTGAGAGGATTGTGCACCCTTAGAATTTCGCACCCTTGGCACCTCAGTGGCCTCACCCTAGTTTCAGCCCTGTAACAGTCTGTATTGGTCTGGTGCCCAAAACAGGCATGGAACCGTGCTGAGAACTAAATAAACGACATAAATGCAAGGTGATTCTCTGCTTGAAGGACTTCAGGGGCCAAGGGAAACCCCAAACTTGTTTCACATCCCTCTGGATACTGTGAGAGAAGTTAAGCAGTTTCCTGAGGAAGGCCTCATGAGCTTTTCCAATGTTAGAAAGCAGAGCCTTTCACAGGGAGCTGTGGTCCAAGCCAACTGCTAAGCAAGATCCCACTACATACCCCTGAGCCTGAAACTGATGGAGGGGGAAAGAGAAAGCTAGAAAAGGGCCAGGGTCTGGGTGCCTAAATGGCTATCCGTTTGCATTTTAAATGGATGCAGGGAAAAGACATGAATGATTCATATGACTAATCAATTCCCTTAGTAATTCCCTTCCTCCCTCCTGCCACCACTCACCAATTTTTCAATATGCATTTAAGAAAGAGAGTTTGCCTACAACTGGCAATGACTGCAGTTCACTTCACTACAAATGGAAGTCAGGTAATATCTGCACATTTTGAAAAGTAATGTATAGGAAAGTGCTCCTCCAATATAACTGCTCAGTTATGCTTCTCTACGCTTCCCAGGCCCCTCCCTTGTACATAATCATCAAAGTCTGGAACACATACAGCAATCAAGTTTTGACATACTTAAAAATTTCTAAGGATAGCGTGCTAATCTGCTTTCATTTCTTTCTTTCTTTCTTTCTTTTCTTTCTTTTTTTTTTTTTTTTTTTGGTCATTCCAAACCCCTTGCAGCAACTGAATCCTTCGGCTCCAGACCTTTATGAATACAAAGCAGGTTTTTCTCCTAATTTACAGTAATTGTAAGTGAATTGGGCCAAATGGCTCCCAAACTGATTTTTGAAAGACTGATATGCCCTCTTCTGGCTCCTCATTTAAGAAAATAAGAAAACAAAAATGTTAGTTTATTAGATGCATAAAAATATGAGGTAAAAGGTGGTCTGTTTATTAACTATGTTTACTACTGATAATTTTAATTACTTAATAGAGAGATTTTCACACATAAGTGATAACATTTGGAAGCCCCAACACTATAAAAGGTGAGGATACCTTCCAATGACACAGTGCTCAGCAAAGGGCCTTTCATCGAATTTTTCCCCAAGTCAAATAACAATGCTGAAGATGATATAAACTGCCAGAACAGGGGTCAGAAAAGTAAAAGCAGAATATACGTACCCACTAGCAAAATCTGAGAAAAAGTCCTCCCTTTGGTGCCACACACACACCAGCGTGCCCCACTGTATGCCCACGCAGGCCTGCTTTCACAGCTCGGGGCCGACAGCAATGCCAATTAGTGTCAGTTGTGATGGGGTTTTAGAGACACAGTCCTTTGTCTTAGAGGAAGTGGGCTGCAACCACCAACTTACTGTACAGAAGCAACCTAACAACCCATTAGGTGGAAATGACTTTTCAGCCACTTCCTCCAGGGACTACATCAGAAATGATGGCTTAGACAGATGGGAACATTTTTACATTTCTGTATTAACTGCATCCAGGAAGGTGGATTTTTATCATTTAATGCTTCCCAATCTTCATTTCAACTCCTTCTCTCCTCTATCTTATTCCTTCACTCCCTATAGTATTATGATATATAATATTACCTAACAAAATGATGAACTTTAGAAATAGAAGGAGCTGCCTCACTGTATGTATTAAGAGCATTCTATGGGTCCCCCACTAAAACTTTTGGGAAGCACTAATAAATTTCATTACTGGAATATCGTTTTGGAATAGCATTCTATGTTTTGAAAAGCTGTTGATGGTTGCCCTTTATGCCTCCAATTGTCAAACTAGTATTAGATTTGATTAAATCAAGAAGCAAAAGCAATCCTACTCCTTAGTCCAGGAAAGGATGAAATCAGGCATTGCAAACAGGAATGTTCCCACTTTCAATGCAAAGTCAAGACTGAGGCTCTAATCCAGCACTATATCCAGGTGCGTGGGTTGTGACAGGGCTAAAAGTAAAATTTACTTCCCCTCAGCATCAGACAGAATGCTAATATTATAGAAGAAAACTTGCAATCTGTTAAAAATTTTTAATTTCATATTCTTTAAAATGTGAATTTAAAAACAAATGTAAATTTATTAAATACTACCCATGTAAATACTTGTCAAACATTTAACAGGTTTGTCTTGTATAGTCCACTTTAAAAGTCATACTCTGTTGTGCATGTACAGAATTGCTTGGTTGAAGGGTATCATTTGGAAACATTAAGTATCCATAGTACAAATAAATATTATCAGCAATAAGCAGATCTCAAACATTTTTTTATAATAGAGATAGCAAATAACCAGAACATCCTCTTTTGTTCAAGATGCTTCAGTGTGGACAAAAGAATATACGAGGATGGAAGTACTATGACATCTGGCAATAACATGAGGTTATTCGGTAATATTTGAAGTGAGCTTCATAGCCAATACCTCAAATCTCCCATTAGTGTTCCCGCTCATAATCTCAGCTGAGTTTCTTAAAGCATTAAAAGATGTACTTTTTTTCTTTAAAATTCTTTTGTTTAGGTTTTCTTAAAAACCTTTCTCTCAAGCTCCAACAAATTAGATGTCCTATAAAACATCTTGTACGAACTATTCTGTGACTATAACATGTTTAAAATTTTCACACAAATTGTTAATTTTTCCTTAAATCAAATGTAAAAAGATACAAAGGTTATATAAATTCTAGCAAAAAACATTTTGAGTTTGCATTCTAAATAAAATCTTATATAAATAATATTAAAGGTCTCAAGTTTGAGTTGGATGTTGACAAAATAGTTTCTTTTATCTTGTTCAAATTAGTTCATGATTTTAAAAGCATTAATAATTTTCTTGCTTATTCAATGAAATGTAACATTAAAAGTAGCTATCTAGGTTCTATCTTAACTTCTCTCAGTCTTTATTTCTCTCCCCAAACCTGTACATTTCCTTAAAAACATTTTTTTACAAAAGCAGCAATACTGTTAATTTTCATTGTATTCTAATGCTTTAATTTTATGAAACACTTAACTACTATGTTTATTTTTAAAAAGCTGCATGACTTTCCTTAAATATAAATCCTTTTCAAGTAAAAAGATCTTATAAGATAGTGTCGATAACTGCACAACATTGTCTGTTCTGAAAGCCACTGAATTGTACACTGTAAGTGGTGGATTTTAATTATATGCATTTTACCTTAATAAACAAATAGACCTTGTAAAGCAAAAGACAAATATATTTCTGGATGTCAGTCTGTTTTTATGTGTTTGTTTTAGTTAAACTAATATGGTTACTATACCAAACAAATCCCCTCATTCCTGGGAATTATAAAAATAGAGAATAAATTTTCTTAATGGACATATCTCCTTCAATACAGACTTCATAAAACGTCCTCTCATATATGTCAAAAAACAAATCGTTATTTTAAAAACAGCACACTCAAGACTTCAACTGCTTTGTTAAAACAAGCTGAACAGGCTCCATCAATACAAGTACCAAATTCACTACAAATAAATAAGAATGAAGAGAGGAAATGTCCTACTTAAAATAGTGTGTTTAAGAATATATTATTTTTGGGGCGCCTGGGTGGCTCAGCCGGTTGGGCGGCCGACTTCGGCTCAGGTCATGATCTTGCAGTCCGTGAGTTCTAGCCCACGTTGGGCTCTGTGCTGACAGCTCAGAGCCTGGAGCCTGCTTCATATTCTGTGTCTCCCTCTCTCTGACCCTCCCCTGTTCATGCTCTGTCTCTCCCTGTCTCAAAAATAAATAAACGTTAAAAAAAAATTAAAAAAAAAAAGAATATATTATTTTCTTTGCATATTTTATATCCTGTCCACAGAGTTTGATAGTAATACTGGCCAACACTTCCCATGCACTTACCATATACCAAGCACTATTCTAAACACTCCACACAGAATAATTTATTTGATCCTAAACGTTCCTCTATTAGGAGGGTATACGCTATATTTTATAGGTAAGAAAAACAAAGCACAGAGACAAAAAGTAACCTTCCCAAAGCTGATGCAGGATTCTGACTCCTGCCAAATCTAGTCTACTATCTGGACTCTTAAACCACTAGGCTTACTGCCTCAAAATTTTGAAATCCTCATTTCTGTCCCATGAGTACCATGAAATATCAAGTGCTACATAAGTTTTTTTTCCCTTATTTAACATGTAAGATGAATTGAATTAAAGTTTTTCTGACTGTCAGAGAAGGAACCTAAGTGAGAATTTCAAAAAATATGATATAGGACTATATTAAAGTGCCAGAGTAGAACGGAGCCATGGAAATTAGTATTTTTACAATTCAGGGTACACAGTGATATACTTGGGTGAAATTTAATAAGGAGTTACTCCAACCTTTCAAGAACGATCTTTTTTTAAACCAGCCATTCAGAAGATCCATTCATAGAATGGAAGAGAGGGCTTCCAACTTCAATGATGAGCAAGTTTGGGGTCCTAAGTAAGAGAACTGATTACTTATAAACTAGTTTACATGTGTATTTAGAACAGTGAATAAAGCAATGTACAAAAGACCAAAATTTGAGAGAACTGAGAAAAATATTTTTAAAAGGGATTCTCTTGAAAGATAATAATAATTTAAAAGAGAAAAATCACTCTAGCAGACTGTGAAGAATGGATTTGGGGGGAAATAAATACGTATTCAGTTTTTAAAATGGATAAAAGTAAAAACCTCAGAGGTAAAAAAAAAATGAGAAAATAAGGAGGGATGGACTTTTATTTATTTATTTATTTATTTATTTATTTATTTATTTATAGCGAGCATGCACATGTGAGCAGGGGAGGGGCAGAGGGAGCAGGAGAGAGAGAATCTCAAGCAAGCTCCACACTCATTGCAACACCCAATGTGGGGCTCAATCTCATGACGTCACAGCCATGAGATCATCACCTGAGCCGAAATCAAGAGTTGACACTTAACCAACTGAGCCACCCAGGTGCTCCAAGGGATGGAGACAATAAAGGAATATAGAGGAAAGGGGGCAGTGTTCCTGTGAGATGCCATTTAAAGGCAACACAGGACCCACTCCACACTTCTAAACTTGGTTATAACTGTTTCAACTTTTGTTTTTTTTTTTTGTTTTTTCCATTTCCACTTTGATAGATGGCTCAGGTCTGAACACACGGAGCTGTGATAAAGGTTACACTTAGAAGTAAATAAACAATTTGATTATATTTTTTCTTAATGTTTATTTCTGAGAGAGAGAGACCGAGCATGAGCGGAGGTCATGAGAGGCATGGGGGGCAGAAAGGGAGACACAGAATTCAAATGCTATCAGCACAGAGCCCAACATGGGGCTCGAACTCATGGACCCCGAGATCATGACCTGAGCTGAAGTCAGGTGCTTAACTGACTGAGCTACATGGGCGTCTCAGTAATTTTATTATATCCTTATGGAATACATTTTCAAGGCAAAAGATAATAATAAGACAGTATTTTTGTTATCCTACCTTATTAGTCTTGTTAAAAATAATATGTAGAGAAGCTAACAAATTTACTTGAACACAGCACAGTGCACTCATATATGACACATAGATGCTTTCACTATCAGCTGATGTTCCTTTTAAGACTTCTTCATATCAGATGGAATGTTTTCCTACCCTTTCGAGGCAGTTAAGACTTTCATATGGAAAGCCCCATAATATTCTGGTCACAAGTGCTAGTGATCTAATTTGTAAATTAACAAAACTTGATACCTTTTTATAAAAAAAAGTCACAAAACAAGGAAATGAAATTTGGCTCCCATGGAAGGTTAGTGTGAAAGCAGTTTTTAAATCAGTAAGACAGGGTTCGTGCTACCCCCAACTTAGTCTTATTACCATTATCTATCTACTCCCTGGTTTCCAAAAGCCGCATGGTGGGACTAGCAGCCACAGTGCCAGGACTGACCACAGAGCACTGTTTATAGTGAGCAAAACTTTAAGTTGAGGCAACTAATTCATACCATGGGAAGGCAGGCGAGAGAAGAGCAGAAAGCTTGTGATTAACTAAATTTACCCTTATCCTCCATTTTCCTGAAGGGTAATCCTCACTAAGCATGCAGACTTGTGCAAGGTGTTGATCTTCTCTGAGCCACCAATTCTTCATTTGTAACAACAGAATGACACTACTTTCTATATGGGTTTTTTTTAATATTACAGATAATTTGTCTAAAGAGCCTCACACAAAGCCAGACACATAGTAAATGGTAAATAAAAGCTATTATTATGTGTACTAATCCTTATCTTAGACAAAATAAGCATTGAAAGAAAATATGTTTCTGATCTAAACAATGTATGGATTCCAGACATGGAGTTTATGTTTAGGTATGCCCTCACCACTTCATATAGAAGCTGATGTGGTAAAAAGAGAATCCGACAGGAGGAAGGAGTCAGGAAGACCTAAAAAACTGAGGTATTACTTCCAAATCTGTCATCCACTAGCATATGAACTCGAAAGAGGCAAAATTCAAACTTTATTTCCACTTCTCTATGACACGCATGAGTTGGAATATACTCCAAATCTCCTCAAAACTCTAGGTTTATATAACAATGTACGAGTTTTTATCATGCACGTATGCTTCCTAAATATCATACATCATCAACCTAACTTTATACAGAAAGGGACTGAGAGTTTTGTATGCTCCTTTGGTGCCTAGAACACTGTTCTGTGAAATGAAAAAGCTCAGTGCAGGCTATGGAATGAGATGCTGTTTGATGTACAGTCTCAGCTAACTCTAATCACTGATTGGCTGGAAAAAAGACGGCACCCCAGGGGGCCTTTCACAGCTACTCATAAGTAGCTCATAGGTTCAAAGAGCTTTTATAGTAAAAGTTTCAGAAGTGAAAACATTAGTTAAACAAATATTTTCTAAGTGCCCACTCTGAGCCAGAACTGCAGATAAAGATACTGTAAGACAGTGCCCTCAAGAAACTTAGCCTGTAAGGTAAGTAAATGAGCAATTTAAAGTACACTGGATACACATAGGGTGCTATACCACACGGAGAACATATATCTAAACCCAGTCTCAGAGAAAAAGAGACAGCTTCATTGAGGAGAGATGAAGCAGGAGCTTCAAGGTATAAAGGTAAAATGTAAACATGAGCTACTCCAAGGCAAAAACTCTGCAACTGGAAGACAAACTAAATATGAGGATACAGAATCAGTGCACAAACTAGGTACAGCTTGCAAAGAGTAAGACTGAACTTTAATCTTGTATCTTTAGAGAAATGTGGTAGTCTCCCATTTCTTGTGTCACAGGCAGTAAATGTACACGCATGGCTACAAAGCTTAGACACCTAAAGTTGTAGCTAGGAAATGCAACTTACAGAATTTATGCCATTGAGCAGATTTCTATTCTGGTTCTTAATTCAGCCTAGTGTGGGGAAGGGCTTTTCTGTAGGACTGCCAGAAAGATCAGTGTTATTTGTTCTTCATAGTGTTCTTCTTCCTCCCTCATCCCTCCATCTCGTCAGTAAGTCCTGAATCCCTTATTTGGCCTTCCTGCTAGTCTAACCATTCCCGTGGTTCCTCAGTCTTGACTGAATGGAGAGGTATAAAAACTAGGTTTGGCTTGGGGCATCTGGGTGGCTCAGTCAATAAGTGTCCAATCTTGATTTTGACTCAGGTCATCATGTTCCAGTTCGTGAGACGGAGTCCCAAGTGCAGAGCCTGCTTGGGATTCTCTCTCTCTGCCCCTCCCCCACTTGTGCTCTGTCTCTATCAAAATAAATAAACTTAAAACAAATAGATTTGGTTTTATTTTTATTGTTCCCTGCTTCCCCCTCATTTTAAGTTGTATTTATTTGAGAATGACAAGTTCTTAAGAAAGTGAGTCACTTCTGTTTTATCCCTAAATACCAAACTATTTCTATGCCATACATATTATAGATAAACATAATAAATATCCCGATCAATTCTATAGGAAAAGCCTAGCAACACAATATAGATATCACATAGTACAATGGTGAGGGAGAGGGAAAGAGAGTGGCAAGGATTGAATACACCATGTAACCACAACCAGAAGGATTACAGTACAAGAGGATGTACCTAATAATGCAACTGAAGAAGGATATGCTGAATCTGAAGCATTTTAAATTACACTCATGGAGTGGCATTTGGGAGCCCTCTTTGCTCATCTAATGGTTTTCATGCCTGCCAGATGCACGACTATAATTAGATTCACTAAGACTTGAAAAGAATGGCCAATGAGTAACATTTTTCCTAAATATCCCCAGAAGGAATCTGAGGTTCCCAACAATTTACGTATGGGAAGAAAAAGTAGACCACAGATATGAGAGTGAAGGGGTAAGAGTCCCATGAGAAACTGACAAAACACTTAAATGACAATAATTTTTCAGGGTTATATTGGTCCGTGAACTGAAACAGAGATAGAGATCTTTGAGCCATTTCTCCAGCAGAATTTAAATGGAATTAATGAAGAAGACAGGATGTACACCTGAAAAAAGTTTCTATCTGATCTCAATCATGATACTCTGTGGCAAACTTAATTTGCATTCCAATCCAAAATGTTTCACCTTACACTGCCTCAGAGTTCAAGAATGCCAACATTCAGGAGGCCACAAGTGCACGGCGTCTTTCTCAGGGGAACACCAGCATGCACATATTTAAAATAATTAGTCATAAGTGCATACCCATTTTCAAGATGATGTATGTAGAGCAGACTCTTGCATACTGACACTTAAAAGAGATATTTAATTTTTTGTCATAAAGCAAGGAGAAAGTAGCTGTCAGCCTGCCATTTCTGTCATACTTTTTAATAATACAGCTCCTGTAATTACACTGTGGTTCTTTATATTAACTCAGTGAAAGCTTGCTTGGTTTTAGCCTGAAAACAATTTATGAAATTATAGAAACAGAATGAACACAGCAGTTCATTTGTTGAAGCAATTATCCAGATCCTTGTCAAAAAAAAAAAAAAAGAGTACAAGTGAGAGAAGACTGTGATGTGCAAAAAATGGTTCTAATTCTATGCTCTAATATGTACAATATGTCTGTGGTTGTGCTGAATTATGTTAATAAACTGCAGCCGAAATATATTTGTCACAATACAAAGAAAAGGCGCTATCAATCGTCCTGCCAGATACTTTAAATTAGTCACCAAAGGGTCTAGCCAGAGTTTCCTCTACAACCTGCAGATGAAGAGAAAGGCTCACTGTACACTTTTTCTTCTGGGACCAGAAGGATTTTTCTAGTATTCTGAATTATCTGGAAAATAACTGTAAAGTGAACTATGGCACTAATGCCATTTTTAAGTGACATTTAAAAATCTAACCCTAGACATCGATCTAATGTTATTTTTGAGTGGTTATCCATCAAAACCCAGGTTCCCAAGCAGCTTCTAAGCAGGGGATTTAGGACACTTGGTGCAGGGATGGTGAGGAAATAAGACAAGCACATGATATCAGCGTTATTGTTTAAATAATTGCATAAAGAGCCAAAAAAAATTTCAAGGTGAATAAAGTCTCATTTCATAATTTATTAAGGCAAGAAGTCTTCAGTCTGTTTGCATTCACTCAATAAAGAATAACACGTAAGAGCAGCACTGTGAAGCTATGTCATCCAAGCGTGTTTCAAATCTACAAAACAGCAATTAAGTCAATTTTAAATATTCTACCTGCAGAATAAAAGAACAATTATTGACTTAACTGAAAGTTTTTGAAACTCTCATATATGTACATTTATCACATAAATATCTCCCAAAGAAATAACAGTTAAAGAAAAAGAATTTCTTCATACTAAAAATAATCTAACCTCTTTCTTCTAACTAGACCACAGAACTCTAATGAAAGCACATTACCAAATGTTTCCTTTTAATTATTTTAATAGTTAATTTGCAGGAGGTGAAAAAGAGTACAGGGATCTAACACTAAAATAAAATGAAGTGCTAGAAACAGAAGCAAAAATTAAAAAAAAAAAAAAAAAAAAGCTCAAATTGTGAATTGTGCAAAGTGTTACACGCAATAAAATGTGGATGTCATTCTTACTCCCGACATCTGGAGATAGTTTAGTATACCGATTTCCAGAAACCAAGCAATCGTCCAGGCTGACTAGCCCCGTTCATTCACAAATAAACAATTAATGAAATGGACAACTAATTTTCCAAGTGTTCATATTCATTAGGCTGTTTCCTGAAATTAAGTATCTGCCTCATGATATAATACTGTACACATTAAACAGTCTCATACCCCCACCCCTTCCCCAGCCACCTTTCTCTTATCAAAGGTACAGAACTAGGCATTTGTATTTCTCTTCACCTTCCTTTTATCACACTAAGACTTGAAAATTAAATTCCCTCAACTGTGCTGAATAAGTACCAAATATTAAAATATGAGGAAATCCACTCACCAATTCTTAGCAAGTACTTCTATTCTCATGGCTCCGTTGATTCACTAAATATTTATCAAACACCTACTATGCGGAAAACAGAATTCTAAACTCTGACCTGTAAACATAAATATGTCCTCAAGGAATTTACAACTGAGTAGGGAGATAATCCTGACCACAAATAACTATACTATAAAGTAGAATGTGATCAATGTGACAAGAGAGGCATAAACAAAATGCTTTAGGGTTCAGGGGAGAGAGACTACTTCTTCTGAGGTAATGAGAAAAGGCTTAGTGAAGGAGGTGGTTTAGAAGATGGATAGGCTTTCAAGAGGCACTGGACTCGAAGGTCCTCAAGGTCAGAGACCATGTCTTGTTTGACTTGGCATCACCCCCCACACCTAGCACAGTACTGGGCCGTCAGCACCATGAAAAAGCTATTTAACTGAATTCAACAAGCCAACGTGGGGAAAGAAGATCAGCCAAGAAGATGGACGAGTCCTGCTAATGGCTGTAAGACAGCATGGGCTTGCTCACAGACCATGGGCATTTTAGAAAAGAGAATATCTAAGAGCATAAGGTTATACAGATAGTGTAAAAAACAAATTCACACCAAAACAAAAGATAGCCAGCAAACTTTATATTAAAACTGTGAACCACAGGGAATATTGAGAATTTCCTAGCATATGAATACTACAATTAGTAGAACTGTACATCTATTGTTCCAGTTTAAGTAAGAATATATGTACTTTTATAATTTCAGAATGCAGAACACACCATAAAGAAAAATATACTACATTAAAGAAATAATTAGAAACCTACAAACTCTCTGACCATTATGTTGACAGTGTGCCTCGAAGGCCAAGAGAAGGTTCCATTACATGCGTGCAACCCAGAAAAAATGTTCCTTTAGCAAACTTTAAGCTTAAAAGAAAAGTGAAATCAAAGAGAAAGGCAGCCCCAGATGCCATATGTTGTTCAAAATCAGTAGTGGCAGCAGGGTGTGGAGCATTCCACTACAACTACTCAGACTCCTCAGAACAGGTATTTATAACAAAAACAACACATACAGCTCTTCTGGAAAAGGAGATGAGCTTTTACCCTCTGTTTTTTAACTCCCTGTATTCTGTTCAAGCAGTACTGCTTGCTACCTTTTACTTAAGTGACAACGGACAAGTGTTAAGGGGGAGGCTCCTAGGCTTCTCACCATGGTTTAAGATCTCCTACATCCATAAATATCCAACCATCAATTCAATTTTATGTGAGAAATTCCTGGTAACCAAGACAGCAAACTATAATTCCCTGGGATTTCCAAGAAGGAAAGGTGACAAGTATGCTTGTCATTGGACGTGTCAGGAAGGATTGCAAAATTTTCTGAGTTGTCTCAGATTCCAGACAGACTGTGTATTTCAAATTGTCTAGATGATATCATGTGACATGTGGCTTAACAACAACAAAAAAGTAATAGCCACAAAAGGGAGAGGGGTAGTACCTTATGGAAAAATGCCCCAAAGAAAGGAAAGACTAATGAAAATAAATCCAGATTCCTGGTTCATGTGCCTCCAGAGCCAAAGCTAACAAAATGAGGCTCAAACCCAAATTACAGTGGTCATAACAACAACAACAACAACAACAACAACAACAGCAATAATAAAAGTATATATATGTTTGGAATTGAAACCATGTTAAATTTGACTGTCACAAACTCTGAGAAAAAAATATTGGGGGCACACACACACACGTGGGATTTCAATGAATGAAACTGTAATAAAAATTGTTGGCCATTTGCCAAAACTTGGATATCTTTCCAGAATATTAATGTATGAACTTATTGGCAAAGATAGTGTCTTCCTCATCTCAGTTTCCCAAACTTTAGCATAGTGCCCAGCATAGAGTAGGCAATCAATATATGTATGTTTCAGGACCAAATTCAGTTCACTGTGATAACTTTAATTTTAAAAAGCTAACAAAACCACTTGGAAAAATTATTTTTTCCTAAAGGAACAATCCAAAGAACTCAACGTTATCAAGGTAAATGGCTTTACTACCCTAATTTATGGAGTTAAAAAATAAATTCTTCCCACCCTCAAACAAAGCTCTGTAGATACACAGTGGTGCCCCGAGCCAGGCAATATTTGCTGCTGGGCACAGGAATGACACGTACCAAGAGTGACAATACACAGCCTATCTTCAATATAGCAAGTAAGTTAGCCGGTCTCAAAATTCCTAAAACTCGCAATCTTAAGAGTTATTTCTCAAGCTCTTGCTATGGGTCAAGCACTAGGCTAAACATTTTATACTCATGTAAACACTTTAACATACATGAATTAGCTTTCATGATGACTGAACAAGATAGGTCCTATTATCATCTCCATTTTACAGATAAGGAAATTAAAGGTCAAAGAAATTAAATGGTTCGGCCAAGGCCTCACAGCTGGTCAATGAAAAAACTGGAATTCAAAACCAAGTCTGATGAGCTCAATAGTCACATTTGTCCAACTGTATTATACCAAGATAACTCCAATTAAGTTGGCAAATCTGGCAACCATGTCCAGTTAATGTTTCCACGACTATACTGAGCATGACTTCTTGGGCACATGTGGGAATTTTCAGTGGTTCTCCCTAGCAATTCATAGTATGCTTTCCTCCTGATTTGAATTATTCTGTCCCCACTGCCATTTATGCAAGTATTATTAGATCTCTGAGTAACCATATAGTAAACGGTTGCCACAAATAACATAACGCCCAGTTATGTGAATGACAACAGGTACTTGTGAAAGGCTTAAATCATAGTGTTGGCACATCTGTAGCACCTATTCAGACAACCATATATTTAAGAATATGAAAATTAAGAATTTAAGAATATGAAAATGAATATGGGGTCATGATGATCATTGATAAATGTAAATTTCATGGTCTATCTTCAAGTTCATTTTAACCTTGGCACTGCAGTGAAAATGAGGTTACTTATTCTATAACCAAAATGGAAAGAAAATGTAACACATCTAAATGTTTTGAGGATTAATAAGCAAAACCTAAAAATACATAAACAATAAAAAACAAAGACTCGCTTGATTTTTGGACCAAAATTGATGGTCAGATATAGCTTCTTTGCAAGATGCAAACTGAAAGTTAAAACATTTTGGGCTTTAAAAAATGCAACTAAAAAGCATCATTCTAGGACAAATTATATTATGCTTCAGAAAGAACGCATTACCCAAAGAAAGCAAAGTAGAACAATATAAAAAGGATTATGAAAACAGCCCCTATTTCTAGACCAAAGTGGGGTTTACCCAGCCCACTCTCACCCAAGGGAATCCCACAAAGAGTTTTAGAACCATCCTCTCCAGGTTTTACCTATGGATGAACGACAAAACTGTGGGGTTATCTATAGGAGCTTCTGAGTACACAGCACATATGTATGGTCTCTGTGGCAGGCACAAAGATTACTAAAACCTTTCAGTTAATGAAGGGCCAGGCCAGGTTCCAGGGTTTTACTGATGGTTCTCTGAAGCACTAACAGTTCTCAGCACTCAGTTTTATTTTATAACTTACACACATACATAGTACTTGTCATATTTCAGGTACTGTTTCAGGCATTATAAATTCATTCAATCCTCACAATTTATTTCAACTGTGTAGGACACAGGTATTATAATGCCTATTTCACAGACGAGGAGCCTGGGGGACAGAGAATTCAGTAACCATAGAATGCCTCACGGCTAGTACAAATGAATTCAAACTTAAACAGCCTGACTCTGGGGTCCATACTTTTTGTCATTATGACATGCTACCCTTTCCCAGTAATGCCAATAAAACCATTCCTGAACTAATCTCTAAAGTGAAGTGTCATTTTACAGTGACCAAAAGCAATTTTTAGGACTACCAACTTTTAAGACAGGCACCCTTCTAGCCAGGCCTGCTTATGGGAATCTTATCAATCATCCCCAATCCCGTACTCAGTGTAGCACTACACTATCAGTGAGGCCAATGCCTTGGGGACCATCAAGTCCAATCCTTCCCTGCCTTATGACCTCTATGGCTAGGGTCTGCTGGTTAGACACACTGTTTCTGTGATTTAAACCAGACCATCTGGCCTTGTTCTCTGAGCTGGGGCATGCCTAAAATGTTCAGATTGCATTTAACAACTTCTTTCTCTGGCCAAAGTTAAGCACCCGAGATATTCTACACAGATTTTGGTTCATTCTATAGTAACAGAGAAAGCTTCCTTTGAGATGAACTTTCTCATTATCATAGTCTGTTCATGGAATGATCCAGCAGGAGGGGAACATGGCAGTGGACTTGGGACATGACATCCAGTATAACGTTCAGAGGGCTCTCCTTATTTACAGAATGCAATCAGTAGGAAAGTTCTGTAAATTTCAATCTCAAAAAGGAGGAGAACCTCACATTACAATACTTCATAAACCCTACACAAATTCTTCCAAAACTACAAATCAAAGGTCAAGTTGAAGCAAGGAGTGAGAACATGGGGTGGAGAAAGGATCAGCCTTTCTACATGAGCCTTGACTATTCGATTACTTAAGTTATGCATTCTTAAAAAAAACAATTAATTCAGCTAGTACTTTAGGATGCTGTAATTCAATGCCTTCTACAGTTGATAACTGACTAGTCTCAAAGGTAAAGAACAATAGTTGCAAGCTTATTTAGTTTTGAAGCTTTCAAGAAAGAGGTGCTCTTTCAAAACTCAGCTGACTTTCAGGAAAGAAGAAACAACGATTTATCAGCAAAAATGTTCATCTACTGACATGGCAGCACATTTAATTGAATCACCAAAATTCCCAACTTTTTAGAAGGAAAGCAATTCAAAAAATTTTTAATTGAACATCTACCATGTCAGGCAAAAAGATCATTAAAGCAAGAAATACTATCTTAAAAAGGTAGATCAAGTGAGGCCTCAGAAGCGGGGGAAGAGAATACTTCAAGTGAATTACAAAAGTTGAAAGGAAGGGGTGGCTTTCATGGGGGGACAAGAGGAGAAAAATGAAACCAAACTGCTCAGCTAAAATGTTCACAGAAAAATTACTATGTATACTATTGGTGCTCTTCCCAAGAATATGAGAGGAAAATAAAGGAGCACAGAGCAAATTCAACACAATACTTTAGAAATACAAGAATCATTTTCTTAAAAAAAAAAAAAAAAAAAAAAGGCTTCCTGACACACCAAATTCCCTGTGATTGCTGGGTGAAAACTATAACATAAAAACCCAGTCCATAAGTGCCAGAGGAAAAGAAACTTTCCCCAAATAACAAAATAAAAATAAACCTTCAGTTAAAATAATACATTACACACTGATGTAAACTGAAATGCTCTTGTCCATGGGTTGAGCTTATGAAACCCTTAAACATGAGCATGTAACACTAACAAACTATTTGACATTATTATTTGGGTTCAAAGACTCCCTTTCTCTAAATGTTTATAGCACCATACCAGTTATTTCAACTGAGCTGACACAATGAATTTCAAATGATCTAATACTTTTGACTTACCAGTGGATTAGCACATGATTACTCTGAGTAAAAGGATTATTATTACTGCTGCTCTAAGATATTAACACTTTCCGTAACACACTCTAAGGACGCTGTATAGATCACTAAAAAAATGTGACAAAATACATGGGGGAAAGGGGATTTTTAAAAAGGAAGGTGATAAGTGTTCTTCTCTTTTAGGTTTTCTTGCTCAGTGTAAGGTGGGCTTCTCAATGATAGAATCATCATTTTGCATGACACTTTCAGTGGTATACAAGTCACAAATAAGTAAGTCCAGTATTCAATGCACTTAAAAAATTAAGCCACGTGTGGCCTTCTTCCCATGATCAGGCTCCAAACAAAAACCCCCACTTTGTAATAGACAACTAATTCTCATGTAATGAATGACAGAACACAGCATTAATGTACTTAACAAGACAGAGCTAAATTCAATGAAGCTTGACACCATTTATATGAAAAAGAGTTACATTTGTAGACAGAGCCAAAGGGAAAGAGGATAATTCTGAATTAAACAGCACCGCTTCTGCTCTGGTTTAGCCCTCTCACTGGAAATAAAGATCATAGCTAAAATAGGACCCTTAAAAAAGGCAGTGGCAAACAAAGCTAAATACCATCATATTAAATCCTAACTCTCACTGATGAAAAGGTAACAGCTAAAGGAGTTTGCTTAAAACCTCTATCGGCAAAAGTGCCATTTCTTTATAGCCTAATTCCTGGTCTATTACAAACATGTCCTTTCTCTACCAGATTCCATGATATGCAATTCAGCTGGTATGGAACACTGTCACAGAAAAAAACAGATAACCCAGATCATGTCTTACTGTCGATTAAATCTTGTGGATATGTCATTAAACCAAAAGATGTTGAAAGTAAGCCACGTGACAGAAAGTGAGTATGCTGAACAGATGCATTTAGATGACTTTTTTGAGAGTTTTAGTGTTACATTTACCCTGCTCCAACAAAAACAGTCAGAGAAGTCCTAAGGACACAAACTGTTGTGGAAGTGTATATATGTGTGGCTTTGTGTGGCCATCACAACAAAAAATATTTAAAAGCCTATGAGTAACATAATGCCAACTCTCTTTTTTTTTTTCAGCATAAGTTCAGAAAATGAATTTTAAAGCAGAAAATGGATTAAAAACACAGCATATGCATGACACCAATCAAATAGTTAGATTCTAAAAACATTTTATCAATTATTGTAAGTAGATAAGAGAACATTTTAACTTCTCTAGCAGGTTTATGGTAAGAACACTGACCTAAATAGCACACTTTATGCATCTGGTGATATAACTTATTTCTTCAGGATGTTCTTACACACATGGAGGTAACACCACCTGGAACTGCTATACCTTGAAGCAGGGAAGCCTTGGGCTTCCTCTTCTCTCCCCTATCCACAGTGTTATCTGGTTCTGTTGTTGTCACAGAGCCAGGGAATGAAGCTCTTCCAGAAAACTTACCCAAGATCAAACTGTGCCTGGTGACAGCAGTGTCCAGGCCATAAGTAATGTTCAAAGGATTCAACAACGCCTGTGACTGATCATTCTCTTTCCCTTGCCATCACCTGCTGATTTTGTCCAGGTGTTTTATGGCTATCTTGAGGATCTGGAGAACAGACAGAGGGAAGACTTTGCCAATTTCTTTTGTCTGGGATTGTGAATTCCTTACACAGATGGCGGACAGCCTCAGCTCGGGGCAGCGCCAGGCTATATTGCCTTCAACCTCCAAAGGGAGAAACAGAGGGAGACATTATCTTCTCCCACAACACTGCCTGTAACATGTCTGTGGTTAGAAAACTGAGACAGCATGGCTTCACAGGGGGTAAAGTGAAGAAGGAAGAAAGTCAACAAATAACTTGAAAATATTTACTTGCTTGAGGTATTACTATGCATTTATTTACCAAGGAATCAAAACTGCTGGTCAGAAAGATGTTTCTGAGTAAATGTGCTTCTATCAAAGACTTATTACCCCAAGTTTCAGTTACTTTTTCGATTCTATATCAAAGTCATCAATTCTCCTAAAATTAAGCAAAATAGTGACTTCAAAAATCCAAGTCAACCCTTTTAAGCTATTATACTCCTGTGCTGGAAAGAAAATTGGATTGGTGTCTTATACTTACGCTGTCTAATATGTTAGCAACTGGCCATATGTGGACAATGAGCACTTGAAATGTGGCCTAGTCCAAACTGAGATGTGCTGTAAGTGTAAACAGACACTGGATTTTGAATAGTCAGTATGAAAAGAGAAATGTAAAATGTCTTAAGCGATATTCATATTAATTATATATTTTTATATCTAATGTACACGGACATGGTGATTTTTGATACATTTGATTAAATAATATAGACTATTAAAGTCAACCTAACCTGCTTCTTTTTACTTTGGTAATCATTACTAGAAAATTTAAAATTGTATGTAAAATGTTGGATAGTCCTGGTCTACCATTAGGACTCTTGTCTTCTTCAGTCTGTTGTTGATTATTTGACAATGATCTTCTTTCTTAACTTTCTGAGCCTCATTACCTTCAAATGAGAGGGATGGAAATCAAGGATATAGATTCAAAATTTTACAGCTCCAAATACTGTAAAATTTTATTTAGTTATTTTTCAGATTCTCATTCCTAAAATCCATGGTCCATTTTCATTTGGGCCTGCTCTAAAGAAGCAGTGAAGAACAAACAATAGGAAACAGGCTTTATTCGTTATTTAATTAAAGAACCTACAGCTCACTTTGATGATTCTTTTTAACTGAAGTTTTTCAGAATGATTTGCATAATGTTTTTTAATGTAGGCAAACTTATTAATCACAAGAGTCCCATCAGTGACTAACAACTCAAGATCATGCATAAAATAAAAAAAAATATCTGTGCCCTGGATGGATATGGATTTATAAAGCAATGAACGGAGCTGCTTGTTTTGTGAATTCAAACTTACTATCACAGGTACATGTGATTGTAATTCATCTGGTAAGAAGGCTATAGATACCCTCTACAAAGTCCTCAGAAAAGCGTTAGTGGTTTCTCTACTAAATCATAGGAGGTATATCTTAAATTACAAGGTGTGGCTGATCCCTCTTGGAGGCGCATTTTTTGAAGCAATAGCTCCACCAATCTCATCAGTTATTCCTAACTTTGTGATAATTCACGAAACACCTCCTCACATAGCTCTTGGGTGGCCAGGCCCAGAGCAAGGAGATTTTTAGGAAGCCTAATGCTTCTACAACTTATACTAACTGTTGGTGTTATGTGATTAAAACAGGACTAAGGATGAAGAATCTAAAGAACACCAATTTCAGGTAACAATTTAAATATGTAATTCTGCACTATTATTTCTCTACTATTACAGAATGATGAACAACTTCATTCTCTAAGTTCCTTCATAGGAATAAACATTTTATTTTACAGTTATGTTGAGAGTTTGACTCAGTTTGCATCCTGAGTGGGAGAAAGGAGATGGAAAACAGGAGAAGGAGATTAAACGTAGGGCAGAAATTCAGGATCTGTTTAATACATGTATTTTTACCAAAATGATGGTGAAACTGAAGCCCATATCCTGGCTCACTGAAAGCCTTGCTGGAGTATGTTACTGTATGTTTAAAACACACCTACACACACCCCTCATTTATGGATATATTCCAGTAAACGAGACAGAAGGAGTAGTCAGGTCTGCCATAAGAAATTGAAAGTGCAGCATACAAGTGTCAGGAGTTACAAACTGGGAGAGAGAGGAAAGAGCATATTGTACCAGACTGAGTTATTTCCTGGTGTGATGGGTTTAAAATCCCAATACATAGTTAGCAGAAAGGAGCTACCAGTGAATTCTGTTATATTCTATATTTCCAACGGGAGGAATGCAAGAAATGTAGAAACTTTTGACAGGAATGAAAGATCAAAGTAAAGAGCTCAGGCAGATAGGTGCAAGTGAAAAGTTAGAACGGTGTGGCCTCAGGGCACCTGGGTGGCTCAGTGGTTAAGCGGCTGACATGGACTCAGGTCATGATCTCAGGGTTCGTGGGTTTGAGCCCTGCATCGGGATCTGTGCTGACAGTGCAGAGCCTGCCTGGGATTCTTTCTCTCCACCACCCCCCTCTGCCCCTCCCTGACTTGTGCTTTCTCTCTCTCAGAATAAACTTAAAAAAAAAAGAATGGTGTGCCCAAAGTTAAGGAGTCTGCAGAGAAAACTGAATGGCTTAAACAATCACACTCTGTTAAGCATTTCAGCGGACCATTTTAAAATGTCAATGTTACAAGGCTACATGTATAGCTGATTTTAAGGATATACAAATAAAATATCAATTGCAAATAAACTTATATATAAATAAAACATTATTTGCTTTTATAATTATTCCTAATGTTTAACAGATAAATACTAAAGTGAGGCTGAATTAATTCATAGTCGCTCTTTTCTTGGCTAATACCAGATGCATGTGGGCTATACTGAGAATGGCTCTTACCAAAAGCCTTTGAGAAAATCAAAGTAAACCAGTTTTGAGCTCTATCATGCATGCAAGATGAAAAGGATTCAGTAGAAAGCAAAGAAATAAACAGGGAGGGGCATCATCTTAGAAAATGGTTTACTACATCTTTGTTGAAGGTTTTTTAAATAACATGATTTGCTTAAATGTTAAACTTGGGAATCCTATGATTTCAAAAGATCATCTTATTCAATATTAAGTTTTATTAGCCTATCTGAAAATTTCTTAAGATATACCAAATTTCTTTTAAAAATATTGTAAAATACTACTTAAAACTCTTAAAAACTGTGTTTAAAAAAAATCTTATTTCTTCACAGCAAGGAGCTTCCAGAAACACTAAAATGTTCTTGCCCTCTAAATGTTTGAGAATGGTCTCTTCATGTGTTATTAATAAGACAAAGTATTCATATTAATGGGCATACAATGAATATTCAGTTGCACGTGGGCTCATACCACAGGGATATCAAACCAAAACCCACCTTTACTTATATTTGCCTGACATATACTAGCATAACTACCTGACGATACCAATTGTTCTGTGGCTTATCTTATATACAGAGTTATATAAATGCTCACAATGTCAACAAAAATAGATATAGAAATACCTGTAATTTTAAAGGGAGGCAAGAAAAAGTGCTCACACAACATAAAAGTTAATTTTACATTAGTATCATTAATATTATACTCACAATGTAACAGCCAAATAAACCTTGTGCTTTAAAAACAAATCAGGTCACTTGAGCTGCCTGCTGCATTCTGCTAAGAAAGCAAAACCTACCATGCATGGCTAGTGTTGACACTCTTTCTCAATGACTTTTATTGTCTCTGGTCAACTTTTAAATCTTCCTTTTCCATATCTTCAACTAGAATCCCTCACTCGTAGAAAGTTACATTAGTAGCATTAGGTACACATAAAGACTTTAAGGAATGGTACTAAAGAAAAGTTATACATTTTTAAAGTCATGGTTATTTCCCTAGTTTATTTGGGTATTTAAGTTTTTTCTTTACATTCAAAAAGTATTACTTGGAGAATGGTCTTTGTGTGGCTGGAAATTAGAATACACACAAGATAGTTTTTCAAGGCCAGCAAGCACTTACTTCCTAACCAAATCCCCCACTTCCTTTGCTAGCTAAACATAACTCCTTTAAATGTGTACATCCTTTAAAAAGTTAGAAGGGAGCACCTCTCATGTAATAGCAGGCAGCTGGGAAGCCAATTGGTGCAGTCCGCGTGCACATTTTAGAAAGCAGCTCTTTAACATTCAATAACTAAGTGGTAATTGGGCACAGAAACATAAACTGTCAAACTGAATCAAAACCCCTTTGCTTTTCAGAGTATTATTTGTAAGATTATACTAGAATTAAATTTGAACATGCATCCACCCTATGCATTCAGTCAAATTATGAAACAAGAAAAAAAACTGCTGTGCTTTCTTTGGATAAAATTAATGTCAGCTTTGTGTCCTTAAACCAGACCCGATCGGGAAATGAAATATGTTTAGTCCTGAAATAGTTGTGGTAATTCAATCCCTGCACTCTCCTTATTTTCTTGATGACAAAGAAAAACTCCCAACTGGCAGGGCCACCTGCACTGATTACTCCTCCATCCACACCCACAGAATATGAAAATGAGCCAATGATCATTAACCTTAATTTCTTCTAACATAAACCTCGGCTCTTTTTCAGTCTTGCTACTCAGGGAACTCCCCTGAGATAAAGAAAAGGGGTGGGGGGGGCGAAATAAGGAAATAGGGAGTGAAAGCTCAGAGCAAAGGGGGAGGAAAGCAAATGAAAAATGGAATCCACTGGCTTTTAAAAACTGCACAGCTGGCTTATTAAACTTCATACAGCAAAGATGTTACAAAGATAAAGAGATTCTGAGGCATCACCACTCTCCAGATAGTAGAATACTTTCCTGTCCAACCCTCTCCTTCAGAGCAAACAATAAGAAAGGATGCTTCCTCTCCACCCTCTCACTCCTCCTGCATCTCACTCCTCCACCCAGACATCACTACAGAAAGAGAGTAAGCAATAAAAGACAGGTCTGGACAGCAGGAATGCAGGTGTGGCTGTAAGATCTCCAGGATGAGGACCAAAGGGCCTTAACAGCCAGGGGAGAGATTTCCAAGGTGAGCACTTCAAATACAGTGTTGAATGCATCACACCTTCTGGTCATTCACATTCAAGTATCACCAACTGGAATCATTTTAATTCAAGCTGTGTGGGGCTAGATCCCACTGGCATTACATCATCTTCTAATGGATGAGGAGCTAGTTGGGGGCTCCAAAAAGAAACACAACCAGGAGGGGAACAGGAAAATTTCAGAAATAACCGTCTCTTTTGCACAGATGTGTATACTGGAAATTATCTTGTTATGTTTGCCTACAGACCTAAGCAGATTGCCCCAAAAGATTGTAAGACCATGAAAATGAAGAACATATCAACATATCAATGTACGCAACTACACATAACCCTCTGTAAAGCATTCGTGAAGCTGGACGAAAAACAAACTTTAAAAATCACTGCATTGCTAAGTGAAAGCAAAAGGTCCTTAAAATGTGTTTTTTCCATTCGAAATATTGAAGGCAAAAGTATAGAAATGCTTAAAGAAGTTAACAAAAGTAAATATTACCTGGAAGTGTATGACAAGATGTGTGCTGTCTACTCAACATAGGTAGACAGAGAACAACTTTGATCACACACTTATCTCATTATTTCAGATTTCAAATCAAGTAGCAGCCACAAGGAGGGTGAGGCAGAAAGTCAGAAAAAAACAAAAACAAAAACCTGGCTACAATGTGGTACTGGATTCCATGGCACAATTTAAGCGAAAACCTGGCTCGAGGTTGCTCAGTGTTCACTGTCTTCTTGCTTAGCCTACCAACCATAAAAGGCAAGTGCCTATATACACCTTTCCTTCTGTCTTTCTCTCCTTCATCCCCCCACTGGCACTCAGGCTATCAAAAGTCAATGGTCCTCTCTGGAAGTGGGGACAGAGTACTGGAGTATTTGCTGTCATGAGTCATCTTAATAGATACTCTAGCGACTGTTTGTGACCCAGCAGTGAGCCAAGATAGCAGGGCTTTTAATAAAGCAGCACTTTTGCACACTCACAGCCTGGTTAATTTAATACCTGCCGCTTGTTTACCAAACAGCGCAGGCATGTCTCCGTGTCGATAACTTCCCAGTGACAGTGAGGCGACTGAATCTGGGCACGGAACAGATGCACCTTTTTACGCTCTGTTAAACCGTGTCACAGACTACAGCCCCTGAGCGCATTCCTTTATTTATGCTGCAGCCAGTTGAGCTAATTGTCAGAGACAGACCTGGTTCTAATTCTGCAGAGTCCAGCAACTACAAAAGTCTATGTGCTGGGGCATGAATGGTGCAGAACTCTCTTAAAAGAGCTTAAAAATAAGGGGGTAGAAGTTTAATGTGCCAATATTTTACCTAGAGAGACTTCAAAAATGTCACATATCTCAACAGTAGGTTTACAGGGGTGGGGACAAAGAAAAAGCATCACTAGTGTTTAAATGAAGTAGAGGAAAGCAAATGTTAAAGCAAACACCTATGTACAGAGAACACAACAGAGCAGAGACACATTCATCTTTCAGATGATGGTTTAGGACTGCGCAGTTGTAAAATATTCACAAGCTTAAAAATCTACCTGATCAGAAGCCAATATTCAATGCAGCTCACACCAACAGTTCTGCACAATACCAAGACTGACCATTTCAGATACTATGATACAAGCCCATTAATAACACTAAAATTACAAGAAAGACGGGTCCCTTATTCATCCAGCCATACAACTTCAGTCTGCTTGATTGTGTGTGGACAAAGGAACTCACATTTATTGTTCTTCTCACACCCTGTAGTATTAGAAGTGTTTCCTATTAGCTGTAATACCATACTCGTATTTTATCAGTAGCAAGAGTTCACTCCAGTTAAAGTTCTTCACCCGTCATCGGCATTTTTCAGCAAATTAATGTCTTTTACTTGCATGACTTCTCTTCATATTATAATTTGGGGTTTAAACGGATCATAATACTTTACAGAAAAGAAAAAGAGAAAAAGAGCTCAGTGTTGATAATTTTTACTACTTACGACTAAATGACCTCAACTGAGGAATAAAAAATTAAGTCATTTGTCTTATGAGGTACAGAGGACATTTTATGGTGTACAATTTAGCTAATAATGGGTTGGGGCCAATCCTTAACAAGTCACATGTTTCCATTGTCCCTTCACCCCCTGCTTATGTTTTTACCACATCCTAACAAAAACATGACCAGAACTGGTGAAAAACATACGGTTCCAACTAATGAATCACATACTTTCCCGCAAGTACAGTAAGTACTACCAGCTGTGTGACAGTCTTGCTCTGGCAGTAGAACCAGCGTAGAACAAGCCGGCCCATCTGAAAGCAGCTGTATTGAAAAACCACAAGCAATATAAGTGTGTCTGCCTTCTCAGAGCGGCTTTGTCTCTGTTCTGTCCCTAGAACGTGCCAGCCATCTTGTTTAGAGAAAGTTTCAGAAATTTCAGAGGTGAGACAAAAATCCACAAATTCAAAAAACTTAAGTTTTTAGAAAGTATTGTTACTTTGTCAAGTGGAATGCCACAAGAGACAATTAAAAAAATATACTTCTTTCCCACATCCATCCTCCAATGTGTATCTTTGGGGACTTGCCTTTAGACTAAAGATTGTGCGTATCCATGTATGTAAATAAGGAAGGTGGGAAGCGGGAGGAGGACCACAAGATCCAGCTACTTACAGACAGGCTGATGGACGCACACGAACACATACAAACACACACGCAGAGCAATTCACAGATTATCAACTTATGCCACGAGCTACTACAAAAATTCAAACCTGCCATTTATACAACAATAAGCTTCATTTGTAACCACAGAGCATTCTGAAAAAATTCCCTGGCAAACCCCAGATATTTTTACACAAATGAACTTTTCCTTTCTGTGAAACAACATTCAAACGGATAAACATTACTGCTAAAGAGAAAGAAAATCCAGCAGCATTAGTCTAGCAATGTAAGATGTAAGTGGAAATGGTAAGATTTTTTAACCTTTATAGTGTGCGAAGGCAATAGCTAATAAAATTTTACCAACATTATCAAGTGATCAGTAGCTTTTATGTAGCACACAAGGACCATTTCAGGCTTGCTCTGAGGGGGAAAAAAAAGAAAAAAAAAAACAAAAAACCCAGAGTTGACATTCTTGGCTTTTCCAAAGTCTCAATGAGGAAAAAAAAAAAAGAGGTGAAATTATCTTTTTTCTTTTTTTTGCCAAGTGTTGTAAATACTGGGAAATCACATGTAAGTACTAACAGGGAACGTTTGCTTTTGATGTCTGATTTTATCAATTAATTTAGCCAAACACATTTTTCTGAGCTTAATTGTAAAGATGCTTCCTCCAGTAAGAACTCAATACAAAAGTTATATTAACATATCTTTTCTTTCTGTTTATACCTCAGTTCTATGAATAATATTTGTTTTTTTAGTGAAGCTATTATCAATGAAATACTTAAACAATGGTCAGACGATTCATTACATTAACAGAGAAATCCTTGGCCCTTAAAAGCGTTTACATGCTTTCTGAGTGAATTTTGCTGTGTCTGTGTTTAGGGGAGTTCAGGGCCGAGTTGGTCAAAGTAAAGTGTCAGGTTGAGTCCAGAAGTCATATCTATCCATATGGTTGGATTAAGCCAAATATAAGGGCAGGGATGAGAGTACCAATAGTATTGGGGAAAGAGCAAATGACAGACATACATTCAAGCATGAAGAACGAGACTTTTCAAATATTCACTAAAATACGAATTTGAAAAATAGTACGCTGATAAATAAATAAGACATACTTTTTTTTAATAACCACTTTGTAGCACTCTTAGTTCATATTAAATCTACTAAAGCATGCTAGTCTATGAAGGAAACAATCCAAAACTGGATTATGATATTACATAATGAAATCTATCAAAAAAGAACTAATATGGTTAAGTCAAACATGATAAAATTACTAAGGAATCATTAAAACTCATAGTAATTAATTTAATGATAGAGACAGATAATTACAATATACTAATAAGCAAAAAGCAGCTTATGAAACAGTATACATAGTGTGACCCTAATTTTATTTTTAAAATGAATGCAAGAAAAAGGATAAAACAGAACTATTGACATTGTTGTTAAACTCCATTTTCTAAATTGTTTGTTTAGCATATATAAATTACACACAAGAAAAATAAGTTCCAAGGTTTTCCTCCAGTGTGATAAATTTGATAATTAAGAAATCTAGAACTAAGGGTGCCTGGGTGGCTCAGTTGGTTAAGTGTCCGACTTTTGATTTCAGCTCAGGTCATGATCTCACGGTTCATGGGATAAAGCCCCGCAACAGTGCAGAGCCTGCTTGGGATCCTCCCGCTCCTCTTTCTCTCCGCTCCTCCCCATGCTCGCTCAAGCTCTCTTTCTCTCTCAAAATAAATAAACATTAAAAAAAAAAAAAAAGAAAAATCTAGTAATTAGACTTCTGGTCTTCACTAGTAGTTACACTTCAAAACTATGCACTGTGAAAACTGTGGAGCTTTTCTAAAAAAAATGGGTTTCTTCGAAAAATTTTTTAAAGACCACATTTATCATTTATGTGTGTATTTTCTTTGTAAAATCTAAAGTACTATATTTACTTATGTCCCTCCTGCCCCAATTTCCCAAAAGTATACTTTCACAATTTGAGCTACACACTAGCCTTTTACAAAATTAATGAACCATAGATCTAAATCTTCACCTTTCTAATAAAAATAATACCTTTAAATAGCACCTCTTACTGCCAGAGCACTTCCATAAAATAAAAGCCCATGCCCACCAGTGAAACACCATTCCTTCATCCTTAACCACAGCAAGCTGTCCTGCAGAATCCAATCCAGGGGCCTTGGGAGTATGTGACACCCTAATGGATCAATACCACAGAACAAATCTATAAAATATGATAATCCAGGTTGAAATATGGCAGAAATAGCTAAATTAACAACCATACTCTTGTAACATAGAACTTAGAATCATACCCAGTAACTGGGAGGATTTATTCTTAAAGAAACATTCAAAGTTTTTCATTCTATGATTTCTGAGAGGGCTAGTATGGACTCAGTTGGCAAATATTCATTGACCAATTACCACGGCCTAGCATTGTGTCCAGGCCCAGGTTTGAACAAATATAAAGAGAGGCTATAATGAGCTTCTGCCATCAATAATTTGACACACTGTCTAGGTGTCTGGAAATGCACAGAAACGTTCCAGGGAAACAAAGGAAAGGCACTAACTCATCTGAGGCTTTGAAAAGACTTCAGGAAGAAGTACAACTTTCTGGCAGGAGAAGGAATAGGGAAGAAGGCAGACAACATGGGAGAGCACTCTACGGTGAAATACCACAGAATCAGCAGACAACTATAAGCTGGTCTGTGTTGTTGGGGCACAAGGAGACAAGACCAGAGTTGGAAAAGGAGGCAGGGTCTACTTAGGGAGGATCCTTTTAAAGACCTCTGAAGTCCCCTTTATTTAATTACACTGTGAAAACTGTTCAAGCTCCATTGCTCCATTCTCCACAGAGTCAGGGCTACCTGCTCCATCAGGATGTGGGAGGTGGGTGGAGACATGGGGACTGCGACAAAGAAATCGTTCCTTTCTTTTAACTCCTTTTAAAAAAATTTTTTTTAAGTTTACTTTTTTTTGAGAGAGAGAAAGAGAGACAGAGACAGAGAGAGAGAGAGAGAGTTTTGGGGGGAGAGTCAGAGAGAAAGGAGAGGGGCAGAGAGAGAAGAAGAGGGAGAGAGAATACCAAGCAGGCTCCACCCTGTCAGCACAGAGCCTAACACAGGGCTGGATCCCATGAACCATGAGATCGTGACCTGAGCCAAAATCAAGAGTCAGACTCCCAATTGAGCCACCCAGGCACCTCAGCTTCCTTTTTATTTCAAAAAACACACTGACTGAACACCTATGTGCCAGGTACTGTTTTCGATACTGAAAACTCTGGAATAAACAGTCCTGCTCCTTGATCCTCAAGGAGCTCACTTCTGTGGATCCCTCGTTAGCTAATAATTTCTTTAAAAGCATAAACAAAAAAACCTGACATGGCTCTCTATGTCTTTTGGAGCCTGAAAGCAAAGAAAGACAAAGATAAAAAGAATATGCATAGTAAAAAGCACAATATTCCCAAATCATTTTAACGGTCACATTCTGTGAGAATGATGAAATCATAATTAAGGAAACAATTTGTCAAGATATTGCTAATTGCAGATATTAGCATATCGGACCAATCAAATCTTGGAAAAATTATTCTCTTCATATGGTAACAGGTACAACCAATTCATATAAGCCACAACACAGTGTACACTTAGGTCTAGACCAAACCTCTGTTCACCCATTATTTTGGGGATATGCTGCCATATCTTTGGCTGAGACACAATCCAAAGGCACCATTTCATGCATTTAATTCATAAGATAACAGATAAAAAACACTGTGATACAAATTTTGACACCAGTCAAATTTTAGCACCAACATTTATGCACAAGTCTATACCCTATAAAAGCCACTTTTTCAATAATTCCTAACGCAATACCCTGGGGGAAAACAATATAATCGAGTTTTATAAGAGAGAGGTTTCTTAATACCAGCTGGTAATATTTGGGCCCTGAAGCATGAGAACTGATCATATTAAAATCCAGATACTAGCTATTATATCTAAAATTGTTGCTTCATTCATATTTAGCATGAAGAGGAGTCTATCTAAAGCAGGCTCTATTTAATACAATGTGGTTTTAATTGGAGTCTGTTTTAGATGAGCCACCTGTATTTCATCTTTTTAAAATTATCCATAATTTTCTGCACAATTTGCCTCTGCAACATAACGAATAGCAGTTAGTTATAGATTATTGCCATTGTTTAGATGTCTAAAAAAGAGAAGGCAAAAGTCTCTATTTACTGAACCACAATGGCCCCATACCAAAGAACAAAACTAGGGTTCTGCTTCTGTTCCAGCACATGGCTGAACAAAGGCATATATATATCAAATTATTACTGAGCCTTAACTAGAAAGATAACAAATAAAAGCCCTATTATTCTTGCTTGCTTCATTATGGCTACTCTTAAACCTAGTGCTACAATAACTAAAATCTCACTTTGTTTTCTATTCAAAAAAAGCCTCTTTTTCTTTGTAAATATTTCTAACCCTGGACAGTCCACTGCCACCAACTACCTCATATAACTTTGTTTTTTTGTTTGTTTGTTTGTTTTATTAGCGCTATGGCTCTACTTTACAATTATTTTTACTTAAATATATCTGTGATTTGTTCCCAGCTAAAACCATTCAAAAACTTTACATGATGTCGCTATTTTCTAGGATATTTTCCATCTTCATTGTTTTTATCTGCCTGATAATTATTAAAGTGTTCTGAAATATGGTATATCACAACATCGTAACAACGATGCCAATACAGATCCACATAAACAGCAATTCACAAATTAAAGGATATTTGCATGATGCTGATAAGAAGAACCATACAACAAAGAAAATACCTAAAATGCAACTTCCAAAGATGATTCTTCATTTAATCTATTCTGAATTACCAAAAATGTACCCCAAAGTCAAGCCAAAGTTGAAATTTCAGTGGGAAACAAATATATTAAAACTGCTTTTCATCACATGCCAACCCTGAGCCTGCTCTATAGGCTATTTAGCAGGGGATAAAGTATTACAATCTACACTTAAATGTGCTACCCCAAATTTTCTCTCTATGCTCACCAGCTAACAGAGGTGATTTCTAATTAGTATTTCTCCCCTAAACAGTTTGTTTCACAACAGGGCTCTACTCACCTTACCTTTTGACAGAACTATTTATATAAGTTATATCCTCCAATTCTGATTTATCTACCAGGCTCACTCAATGGGCTTAAGTACACTACAGAAACAGCACCTTCTTCTTTTGCAAATGTCAATGTAGAGTTTTCCCCAATATATTCATTTCTCTGCTATTAATTTCTGACCTCGATTTGCCTTCCCCCCTACTTAAAACACTTTAAGGGTATCATTAGCTGCCATTATTTTCCCAATTTCTACAAATACAGTTGTTATAGTTAGTCACATGAAATCTAAATATCTGTCTAGTGATAAATACACTAAATACAATCCGTGTGTTAAGGGTAGTATATCTAAGAATCTAATCTCAGAAAACTATTGCCACTCAGTTACCAAAATTTATCTTATGAACAGACCTTCAAATATCTCATTCTTAAACACTGAAGTCAGAGCACAAGAATCTGCCTTCAGGAGTGGTGTGCCCTACAGTAAGGGGAAAAAAAAACACCTAATAAAGGTCTTCTTCTTTTAATCCAATCCAGTAACACCAGCAATTTCCTTTCATATTCAATTACAGAAGGTGGAGTGGAATGACACTTGATAGAATCTATTACTAATGTGGTTGGTATAAATTACATATAGCATACCCCCTGTTCGGTATAAATTACATATAGCACATCCCATATGGAAGCCATATTTTGATACTAATCAATGTTTAATAACAAATACTATATTTGAAGTTATTTGTAAAAAAAAATCAAGGCTCTTGAATATCGTCACTATGGTTAAAAAGGGCTTAATGTTATCCCATGTTGTATGAGTTACAAGATAACTGAGTGCCTTGTAAGGTACCACCATAAACTATCTTGATCCAAAAATTATTCTGAACATGGGTAGGTAACAATGCTCTTATGTAAACATCCTTACTTGTGGAAGTTGCTAATTAATTTTCTTTACTTTATAATTTTATGTCTTTATTTCCCTTGGTCTCTGTCATGTAAAATTTATCAGTCAATGTGCCACAAGCTCTAACTAGTTTCATTTACTGTCTTATAATAACTTTGAGTATTTTGATAATAGCAAATATTTTTCTATTTTAGTAAGCACAGTCTTTATGTTAGAATGTTATGAGAATATACAATTTTACTGAGAAGTAAAAAAAAAATGGTAATTAGATCAGTCTGAATTACTACTGCCGATTTTTGTGTGTACTCACATGATATAATTTAAAGTTATATATTTCAAAATGGGAAGGACAATTCTACTGTATGGATTTCTTAGCCAACTCTTATTAGAGACTCCAATAAGCTAAATATATTTTTGGACAAAATCTTATAATAAAAAAATGAAGAGGTAAGTCATCGAATTTCCTTAGATATGGTGCCATAGTGCCATTATCTAGTTTTTATTTTATTGTATTTTCATTTTTTAATTTTTTTTTTTAATTTTTGAGAGCGAGCGAGAGAGAGAGAAAGAGGGACAAAGTGTGAGCAAGGGAGGGGCAAAGAGAGACAGAAACACAGAACCTGAGCAGGTTCCAGGCTCTGCACTATCCGCAGAGCCTGATGTGGGGCTTGAACTCATGAACCATGATATCCTGACCTGAGCTGAAGTCGGCTGCTTGACCAACTGAACCACCCAATTGGTGCCCCAATTATCTACATTTTAAGGTGGATTTTGTCAGCACAGAGGAAAAATTTTAAAAAAACACTTATTTAAAACTATCCCTAACAAAACTTTATACACTCCATATGACATGGGTAAAGGGTACAAGAAGAAGGTAATAAAAGGAATAAAGACTCCCAGCAAGTAAGAACAGGAGATACATTATGAAGAGTTTTTGTTTGTTTGTTTTCTAATATTGGAATACTGGGAGCAATTTAAACTTAAGATATAAGGATACTCAAATTCTGCACAAAGAAAATGGCAAAATAATCTTAGGAATGTTCCTTGGACCACTCCAGAACATTAGAATATGGAGATGTTTAGGATAAGTGAGCCAACACACTCAAACACTAGATTAAAGTTTGAAATCATATTGGCATATTGGTCATAAAAATCAAAAAGCTGCAGAAAAAAAAATCTAATACGAAGAAAAGAAAAGAAAAGAAAAGAAAAGAAAAGAAAAGAAAAGAAAGGAAAAGAAAAGAATGTCTGACCAGCTGTGGTTTATTGTGCAGGAAGGTGAATGTTTTTAGAGAAAGCCTTGTTTTGTCACATGTCTAACGTATACATCTCTACACTATGAAGCACAGCTGAAAGAGGAATACAGTAACAGACTCCAAATACAAAGAATACCTCAAAAATATTTGAAGGGAAGTGATAAATTTCTGGGTTACTTTGCCTTTTCTTTCTTTCTTTCTTGAGCCAAGCTACTGGAATTCTATATTTCACTTAGCAGATCCCCACAACAAGCCAAACAGGTGGGATGTTATTTGAAGCCACAACTTTTATTTAATTAGTAAACTAAAGAGTGTTGATGCAAAATCTGGATACAATTTTAAATCATTTGTTCTATAATTATTCCATGATTTAAAAAAAAAAGCGCTTAAGCACTGCTTTCCTAGCTAATGAGAAAAACAGGTTAGGGGACCTTAAGAATAATTCCTGCTGTGGTTCAAAGACAACTGCTCAGATTATTTCTTCTTGTTGTCTATGAAGGGGAAATTTTTTTTCTCCATTTTTTATTATTATATCCTTATGGCTTTCATTAGGCACATGAAGGGTATAGAATTAATTTTGTGTCCAAAATTAACACGAAGCCCCATATATGAACTTTACAGAAAATGACGCAAAGGAATAGGCCTTCTTAAGGTGTCTAATGGACAAGCAAACTTTAAAAGGGAAATGTTCCTTCTTCTTACTGTCCATGTATTCACAGACTTAAAGTGAAGATGGAATTATGTGAGATGCTGTGAGAGATTCACAGAGTGTAAACATAGCAGCTCCAGTTGTGATGTTCACCTGACATCAAAGCTATCTATCCAGAACGTGCTGGGGCAAGCCTCCACAGGGGAAGACCAGCCTACTTCAAATGGATGGCTCCAGCCCCCCAAAATAACCCAAGGTGTGGTTTAAATCACAACAGTACATAATAAACATGGGATTTATCACACTAATTCTAAGTGTTCAAAGTCATAACTAAATTTCTGCGGTCACCTCAAAAATATATATAGTAGCTTATATAAACAGCACTTTGAAAGATGCAGCAACCCCTTGTATTTCAAAGACACATAAACACAACTATGTGTTTAACACACCTGGCAGAATGGAATAGACTTCAACTATGTAAGGAGAGCTTAGTACCTACTAGAAATTTTAAATTAACATATTAATGGAACAAGACTAAAAGAAAAAAGGAAATAGCCATCCTGTGCATCAAAGGTGAACAACATGTGTCAGGCAAGGAAAAAAATACAGAGATTCAAAATGTTAAGAATATCAAGGTATAATTTTACATACAGCAAAACACACATATCTTAAGTGTCTGGCAAGAATATATCTTGGAGGAAACATAAAAAATCAGAGACTGATTATTATTATTTTTTTACTTTGATTTTTACACTGAGGTGTGGCTGATAACAAAGTCACTGGGACATTATAAGCAAGTATAATTAGCAGTGGTGACTCTGAGAAGGACTGAATCTACCTCCCAAATTTTAAATAGTTGCTTCAAGCTAAATTTCTGGGAATATCTTTGGTCTGGTAATCAGTCTGGGAGTCTTGTAGGAACAAGCTTTCTCGTGATATTTCCACTGCCTCGTGGTTTCTGGCAAGGTTGAGCCGTCTACAGAAACAAGATTTTCTAAGAGTGTCTTGTTATTTCCATTTCCTATCTCAAATGAAACCAAATGGATGTGGACAAAAATGTTAAAAATATACACATATGCAAACTTTTCATCATCAAGGTAGTTTCTAAATCCAGTCAAATGATATTCATCAACAGTACTTCTGAAGATTCAAGACAGATCTAACTATACTGGTTATTGGATAAAAAAGAAAACTTGTTAAGAAATGAACTAAATAACTTTCTATTTTAAAAAATAAATAAAAAAGAAATGTTATTCTCATAACCATGCCAGCATTAAGAACATTTAAGACGTAAGACATACTAACACACTAAGTACCCAAACGTCCTAAGACTACACGGACCTTTCCAAAACACAATTCTTCAGATTTGGGTTCTTACCTGCACTCCTTAAGTAGCCTATGTCTCTAATTACATTTGTGCCATATTCCAGGCATAAAAGTATATTCCCAGGAAAAAAATGCCCTTAAATAAATAGAATTAAATTTCTCATCTTTTCAAATATGCCAAGTAGACAATAATAAGCTCTGAAGGGAATGGGATAATTTTTTTATTATTTCCTTTTCTCCATTTAAATAAATACAATTCAGTCTATTTCTAAATGCCCACAAAAATTGTCTCATATAAGACCACTGGCTAGGAGTTAGGATTCTTAGCAGGAAATTTAGTATCTAAACACAATGATAATACATATTTCAAAAGTTAAAGCTAATAATTAGACATTAATCACGCCTAGGATAGCAATGTAACTTCAGGATAATGATTCAGTTATTATTTATTTGAATGTGTAAGACATTTAGAAAATATGAGTTAAGGAATTTTCACAAAGAGAAAAAAGTACAAAGTGTAAAGTAAAAAGTATCATGTGTAACAGGCTATTTTCCCTGAAAGAATCTTTTCCTTAGTGCTGACTTAAAAACTTTTGAGGTTATGAAAAGAATAAAAAAACTATTTTTATAAAAACAGAAGTTAATAAAGTATTCTGGGATGACACTTCAGAAGCCATTTCATAAAAAAAAAATTCAGTTCAAGGAAGAGAAATGATGAGAATTCACATTCATGGGAAGGCTATTATTGGCCTCTATTAAGTACGAGAGCATATCATGGCCATTTTATCTTAATATTAAATTTTGGTATGGGCTTACTAATTACCAATATCTAGAAAAGAACAAAAGCTCACCCTCTGGCCTATTTAACTTTTGTAGGCATAGGTCTAACATATATTTCAATAATTATTTCAAGTTGTAAGAAGCAATTACAACTTCAACACACCACTATCGAATGCTATTACTGTACTCTCTTTTTTTTATTATCTTTATCTGTTAGTGTTTCTTATTTAATTCTGTAACAAAACTTTTTATTTCCTTAGGACAACAATAACAACAAAAACAAACCTTACAGCATCACAGTTAAAAGGCAGGAGGAAAAAACCTCTAAAGTGGATTACATTTTGCCCCTGCTAGTGACAGTTTGAAGGGTTTTGTTTTGCTTTTAAAGACCAATTTTTATTTTTTACAGATGTATGAACTCATTTCCACTATACTGCTTCTAATGATTATAAATTAAATGTAGCAATACAAAGATCTTCATAAAAACTAGAGACCAGTGAAGTATTTGATATACTTCCATCCTTAATCTTGCCAAACCACATTTCTGGTTAAGAAAATTAACCAAAAGAAGAAAACTAAGTCAATAGACTACAAAATCCAACAGCAAGGGCTGCATGTAAAATAAGTGTACTGGTTATGTTAGATTAAATCAGGAAACTGAATATCCAAAGACATAAGAATGTTCTTTCCTCTCTCTCTCTCCCCCCCTCCCTCCTTCCCTCAGCTATGACCATCATTCCCAACACATTTTCTGTCCAGACTATCTAAATACATTGTATTACACAGAGATACATAAGAGTTCATCTAATTTTGATACCTCTACAATGTTTAACAAAACACATGGGGGATAGAACCCTTTCATGTTAGAAAATGGCAATTATTAACTACTAATTTTCAACTTTCATTTACAGGTTAACAGTTTCCTCAGGAAGCAAAGAGTCCCCTGTTCTTATTAAGTGTTTAACATTTCAAATTATACAACCCCATTAAGAGATCATTCTATTAGGCTAAAAGCAAACTTGCAGAAAATACCCAAGTTTATGCAAGAAACTGTGAAGGCCAGCTTGCTGCAGACCAAGCATGAACCTAACGGGTGTATTTTAAAAGATTTTAACAATCCTGTAGCCCTTCAAGAACATCCTAACAGAAGTCATCACATATGTGAATTTTAGCTTCCAGCATAACCCTCTAGCTGATGAAGAGCCCAAACTGAGCATTAGAACACCTGGAACCAAGACCTGGCTATGTCCCTTGTGGTTATGTGACATCAAGACTGTAGATTTCAGGAGCTTCATTCTTAACAATGAAACTAGCACTATAATCCTGTTTCTTTAGAAAGAGGCAATGAGGATTCGAGCAGTAAGTTCACAGCTCTAGAAAGAGCTATTACCATTGCGGGCATTGACAGACATACCAGGATGTGAATGCAGATTAGTACCTCAGAATGAGACCTACAAATGCACATGGAGAAACATGAGGCTTTGCTGGATAAGGTAAACTACTGGAAAAGTACAAAGAATGATGGCTTTGGTCTATGTTGTAGAAATCTATTTACCAGAAATTTAAACTCCCAAGCAAGTCCACTTTTTAAACTTTCCCATTATAATACAAATATACATGCAAGTATACTCTGCACAGTTACTTGAGAATTTTTTCAAAACACTTCAGATTGCAAATCATTCAAAAAATTAGTGAGAAGATTAAAATAAAATCTTCAAGGAGATCTTAAATTGTGGGGGGAAAAGGTACTGGTCACATAGGTGAGAAGTCTCTCCCTTGTAGAAGTGTTCCCTTTCCCATTCCTGGGAAACTTAAAAATTCACACTAAATAAACTTGCTAAGGCACTGTCTCAGATATTCCAAAGTGAACCCTTATTACTATTATGAAACTATTTACTGTCCCAATCTGTTGTACCTATTTAATTTCCTGGTTTTTTAGTCTAATTGCCAAACAGTTTCTCATCACTAAAAATTTCTATACTAAGAAAGTATTAAGATGCAAGTTAAATAATTTACTGGACTAAAGATGCCTATTAAATAAGTGCCTGAAATTAGTGGGTCTCTAGCTGGTATTTCTAAAACTTCTATTATAAGGAAGTCTAGTCCAAATAAATGCCACACTTCAATAGAGGCATAAAGATGAAATGAAGTAATGTATATATAAACATATAACCACCTTAAGTCCTTTTCTGGAAGAAGCCAAGAAATAACAGAAATACTACCTAAGGTGGTGTTACTGAATGTAACAACCATTTTCCTGTTTGCTGTTAAAATTTTAAAGTCACCAACTAATATCTACCAACTTACTGGTTAAAGATTTGTTCTCTACAGTAAGTAAACACCCAACACTGAAAGTTACTAAGCAACATTTATCATCTGATTTCTACCTCTTTGTCATAGTTAAGACTTACTGTCACATTCATAAGCCAAAATAAACAGTGACCCTACTTCTAAAATATTCATCTTACATGTTACTAAAATATCACCTTGCCAATATGCTCTTTGCACTTCCCTATCCCCAACTTGAAATTATATCTAAATACAACTTTTGGGTTTTTACTTTGAAACTTTAAAGTGCATGCATAAAGAGGTTTGTTGTGTTTTGTTTTTTTTTTTAATGAACAGGAGAAAAAAAAAGAATACCTACAACATTCAACAAGTCTGAACAGCATTCTGCTTAGAAGTGCTGTTTTAGGCAATGCCATAAGGGCTTCTGATTTTAACCTAAGAAACATCTGAGGTTCTTTCACACGATACTACTAAGTGTTGCCACCCACACCTGAACTCTTCTTTGGAAGGTACAGTGTATATTTTAGCATATTCTTCTTTACCATAGAGCTTTCCTTATTTTTTCTTCAGTGATAAAACAACACAAATCACTCTATAAGACCGATGACAAAACCACCCATCCAACAGCACCCAACTCACTAATTTTTTTTTCTTTTAACTTCTCTAGACACAAAAATCTTTGAGGCAAATCTACTGCCAGTTGCAAAGTGTCTGGCAACAGAAAGACTGTCATCACTAATATCCCATGCTCTCTTGGGATTCAAGAAACGGAGAAGGAAAATAGTGAGTGCCTGGGGCCATGTTTTTTGTTTTAATTCTGGCTTTCAGAATGTGGTCTAGAGTCCCCATGGCTTAAACTCTCTACACAAAACTTTTTGTTTTGGAATGAAAAGTAACAATCAAATCCTTCTAGGGAAAGGTACAGCTAAGTAGTTTAGGAACCACAAATCTGGAATCAAACTTCCAAATTCCAATCCCAGCGCCCCCCACTTACTCTTGCTCTAAAAGAATCTCTCTTGGCCCGTTTCCTTATCTGTGAAATAAGAATATTAATATTTCCTAATTAAGGAAGCAATCTCTATAAACCTCTTGGCACAGGACCTGAACCACAGTCAGTGCTCACTAAACTGAGCCATGATTACCATAATAGAAAGAGAACCACACAAATGAATAAAGGCCTATCTTTTTAAGACAGGAAGCTGGAATTAATATGAGATTAACGCATATAGAGTGCTGAGAAAAATTCAGGTCTATCCAAACCTGGGAGACCTGAATTCCAACACTAGGTGTCAAATAATGAGTTACTTAATCTCACAGAATAATTTTACCTTCTGTGAATCATATGGATCTCATATGCAAATAAGAAAGGTTGGTCTAGAAACTACATTAGTTGTTTTCAAACCAGACTGTATCATCGATGGAAACTGAAAGAAATATCCATACATACCCATCTTCACCAAACATCCAACTCTAATTATATACTACTTATAGTGTCTGGTAACATCACCTTCCCTCCTATCTCTGAATTCTAGAATTATTAGTCATTTATTTTTTCTTTCATGAAAAAATATGGAGATCTAATATTATAAACATGTTAAGAACAGTGATCACTACTTATGTTTCTTGATATTTATGGGGGTAGCGGGTATTCAATCACCATTTTGGGCCTCCTCTGGGGTAAATGAGACAAGCATATGGTTCTTTTTCTGAGTTCCAAATTCATCTCCTCCAGGATGGCATAAGACTAAATATTTTATGTTTAGGAAATCATCAGCTTTCTTTAGCACATTTTCCTAAAGGATAATCATGACAATTAGCCAGTTTTTAAAAACTTGAGTTCTCTTGACACTGTAAAACTTCCAGAAATATCCATGGGAGGGGGTACACCTTACCTGAAAAAAGTACTCCAAGAAAACCTTAAGAAGAACTTTCTGACAACCTTTAGAGATGACAAAGACTCATAGTTAACAAATGGTAACCTATATCAAAAGTCTTTGAAATACCTTTTACTTCTATTCTGCCTCTCCACAATGACATCAAAGTTTCCTATACATATAAAATCAAAAGATTTTCTAGAGAGGTATTTCATTCTTAACTTACCAATGGAGTGAGTCAGGGGCAGAAATGGGAAGAGAATCTAGATCTCTGAAATAATTGTAAGTGCTATTTCAAGGCATCACATGAGCAAAGAAATGAGGGGGTTGAACTCTATTATTCAAAGTTAATATCCCATGCACCTTAAATATATTTTGTTTGTAAAATTATTTTTAAAGCAAGATTCTCTTTTTCACAGCATTAAGAGTTGAATATAGACTTTCACAGGCAACTTAAAGCTGAAAATTCCTTTCACTATATAATGGTTATAGCTATTAATAGAAAAAAAGAAATAGACTCCAAATGCAGTCTAGATATGCTAAGTCATTTATACTCACTGGGATTCTGAATAATCCCAAATTCTCTAAAGCATTCCTCTTTTCTTTAAGCCAGTGCTTTGTGTTTATAGAAAATCACAATTTATCCTTTAAACTAATAATAACAAACATGAAAAGAAGTGTATAATGAGTGGCATAGACAGTTAACATAAAGTGTCAGCCTAAGAGTATTGAAGGGAAAAACAGAAAAAGAGTAAATAAATGATACCTATCGAATATCATACAGCAAAACCAATGACTGTCAAGGATGGACTACACTTCCCAAACAGGTGACTGCTGCCTCTAGCACGTTTCTTTTCTTTGTTCTTTCCTCTTTCTTTTCCTTTGAAAAGAAAGTCATTTTATTTTGCTTCATCTCTTCCTCTTCAAAGTCTGAAGAAAAGTAGGATCCGTTCTAGAAGCAGACTTTGTAAACTAGCACCTAACTCTGTGCATCATTCTGTGCTTTATAAAGAATCCTAAACACTGCCTATCAAGAATGCTGAATTCATCTATGTAAAAGAATTCACTACTGACTGCTATCATAATACTCTCTTAGGTAAACGCTTAAAACAGATACCAAAATAAATGTCTCTAGTCCCTGTCTATGAGTCATATTTAAATTAAAAAGATAATAATTAACAATGTTCTTCAAACCTCAGCTTGGATAACAGAAAAGAATATTTGAAAGAGTACAGTAAGAGGCATGAGATTTCTTCTAGTCCTGTAGCGCTGTGGGAAAGTTCAGGAATCTTGTCTCAAAATCTTCATCTTCAAATTTCGTACGATAGTCCTTACTACTTCCATTCTTTAAAAAAATGTTATTATTTTGTTATTTTTCACATGTTCTGAGACCCTTAAATGAAAGGAATCCGATGTGATTAGAGGCTCTAATTTGGCTCTCATTTGTATAGCTTCCATTATACTGAAGAGTTTAATAATAATATTAAAACGTCCATTACTAAATATATCTACATCACCACATTACCTTTTACTAGTTAGAAGATAATGTGCAAAAGGGATCTGTGGGACATGAGGGTAGAGTGTTTGAGAAACTGGACATCATATCTGGAACCACATCCTTGTCCCATTACTTATCAGTTGTGTAACCATGGGTAAGTTATTCAAGGCTTAGTTTCCTTGGATATCAAGTAGGAATAATAACAGTACTTACATGAATAGGGTGTTAGGGAGATTATATCTTGAGATAATGTAGATAAAGTCTTAGCCCATTGCCTGTAACGGTTAAGTAGCTTAATGAAGAGTAGCTACTATTAACCTAATCAACTGGCACTTTCATCCTGGAATTATCCAGGCCAGTGGGACTACATGAATCTCTCAGATGGCAACTCAAGTCCAATGGCTCTGGGGTTCTCAGTGCCTCAAAACCTAAGCAGGAAAAGTGAGGACAGACATCCAATGTAAAATATACTTTCAGAGCATCTCAAGGACAAAGTTCCTTTCAGGCCATTTCCAAGAGTTCTGAAAATGCTCTCAGAGTATTTCAGAACCTCCACGTGTACAAAGAACACCTCTACCTCTGCCTTCTAACAGCATAAAGATTTTCACAAGATAATTGAGGATGCCTAAAGTTTTAAGACACTGGAGAACAACTGAAGCACCCAAGTCCTGCTTCTGTTGTCTTTGAACCACCTTAGTGTACACAGAGGTCACTATTCTCTCTGAAGAGCAGGAATATGGACCAAGAATACTGAGAAGCCTGAGACTTTGAGATGGACAGTCAGCCCAATGCTGGGGAATTCAGCAGCCTTAGATACAGATAGCAGAGCAATGGAAAGTCCTTCTAATTATATCAGACATATAATGACAGGGAACTCTTTGCCAAACTCGAGAGTAACTGTGATGTTAGTTTATTTCCATTATATAGAAACAATTCATAAAATATGTCCAAAACTTGTTAATGGATGTTGTTACAATGGAATATTACTTGGTAATAAGAAGTAAACTACTAACACACACATCAATATGTATAAAATCTCAAAAGAGTATGTTGACAACAACAACAAGCCAGATACAACATAATACAAACTGTATGATACAATGTATATGAAGTTCTGGGACAGGCAAAAATTAATGTTTTATGACAGAAATCAAAATAATGATTGTCTCTAGGGGGAAGGGGATTGACTGAAAAGGAACATGACAGAACATTATGGGTGAAGAAAATGATAAGGATTTTGACTAGGGTGACAGTTTAACATGAGTGTAACTCATTAAACTATAGTTAAAATCTATACATTTTATGTAAATTTTTGTACCTAAATTTTAAAATTAGGATTATGTGGGGTGCCTGGATGGCTCAATCGGTTAAGCATCCAACTTCAGCTCAGGTCATGATCTCATGGCTCATGAGTTCAAGCCCTGTGTCGGGCTCTGTGCTGACAGCTCATAGCCTGGAACCTGCTTCAGATTCTGTGTTTTCAGATTCTGTGTCTTCCCCCACTCATACTCTGTTTCTCTCTCTCTCAAAAATAAACATTAAAAAAATAAAAATAAATAAAAATTAAAAGTATGCAAAATTATGCAAAAAATATCCTAAAGTTCTAGAGTGGATACAAAAATAAGGGCAGAGATCAACAAAAGGTATGGACCATAGTGCAACAACTGGGAACAGATAGGAGGTCCATGGATGTTATCCATAGCTGAGTACCAGGCATAAATAACAGAAGGTTCTTCCTGTGAAGTATTAGACAGTTCTGTTTCACACTTGTCAGTTTCAGCAGGTCATGCCCACCCATGAGCAGGCATGAGAGAGCAAGTTACAAGTATTACATGTGGGGAGGGGGGTTGGGGATGAGAAGGAAGAAGAGGAGGAGAAAAGCAATTGATTTCATTTCAATGCAACCTGGTTGTAGACGACACTTCCCATGCATACACATACTCTCAAGCAAACATCTACATATGGTTGTATTTTCCTGATGTCTATCAGCCCTTTTTTGTTGCAAACTTGAGCTCAGCACATGTTCCAATTAACTCCACTCTTTGCTACAACTTGCTGAGTCTTATGTCCCTTGCCAAAAAGGGGTAGGTGGTAGGTTACATAACAAAGATTGGGGTGGAATCTGCTGCCAAGTCTACACAGAGAGTTAGCGGACTGTGTGTGGTATGGGTGGGGGCTGGTAGAGGTGGGAAGAAAATGGGAGACCACAGGAAGAATAATATCCTCAGAGACAGACTTTTACAGAAGCAGGCCTCATCTGCTATGTCGCTAAGGGAAAAAAGGTCAAAGGAGAGCCAAAGTGGAGAGGATGAAGAATCAATGTATAGGATGTAGATTAGGTTGTTCTATTACACAACGATTTTTCCCTTGGGGTGATGCTTCTGGGAACAATCTAAGATGACAATAACTTTAGGAAGAGGCTTGATCCAAGTGCAACGATGAAGAGATTTTTGATAATGAGAGAGAGAAAGGGAGGTCATAAGGTTAAGGAATAAAGAGGCCTTTAACAAAGTTTTTCAGTTAAAATATAAGAGATCCAACAATATGTGAATTCTCATCATTTTAGTGAGTCAAGTACCGCTCATTAGGAAAGGAAACTTTAGATCTGATCTTCCTAGGTAGGCTCAAAGGTATTTTAGACATTTAGACCAGTATTTTACTCAAACTCATTTGTGAGTCAGCTGGTTCTACTCCATAGCCATGGACTACATTCCAACCTATTAAACAATCCCCCACTCTATGAAAGAGTTTATGTAGTAATAGTGAATTCATTCGCACAACTGAACAAAATTAAATGACAGAAATTAAACACTAAAAGGCAGTCGCTGTAAAGCATCCATGGACTGGTCCCTCTGAAGACAGGATTATAGAGAGTCATCCATGCACTCAAAAAATGTTTTTTTTTTTTTAAAGACACACAGTTTTTAGATATCTCAGCAACAGCTAACAGACAATATGGGACAAAAGTTATTTACCGAAGAGATAAACATGATGTTTCTAATGCAAAGACTTCCTAGACAGAGCAGATGTGACAACAGTGCAACAATCACTCCACTATTACAAAGACTGTTGTAATTACCACTGCCAAGCACTTGGGGGTTTTTTTTAGCTGATATAGAGATTTTTGGGTCTTCCTTTTAAGACATTAGAACATCAGGACCTCAAACTCTGAGGGAGAAGATGACAGAAACAGCCAAAAGAGCACTAAATAAGGACTGCAAGGTGAAAGGTGCTTCACATGATAGCAGTGATGACTACCCATCCCTGGATGGGAATAGAACCTGTTCTATTAGCCAGGACCAGATTCAATGTGTGCAATGTTGGAAAGCACATTAGAAACATGATTCTGAATATGGGATTTCCTTGGCTTCCTCAAAGACTAAAGACAGAAGATAGGTGTCACAAAACAAATACTATTCCCTGGGCTGAATGCAAAGTAATAAGGACAGAACCTATCATGGCCACAAGTTTAATAATATAATTTTGCTAAGGTATACTAAGGGGTAGCTAATGAGGTTCCATCAAGTAAGTTATGTGAATTGTGTCATCTGCAAACCACAAAATATCACACTAGTTAAGGGAAACATTTGACAAGCAGCTTCTAGTCTCTTGACCAATTCCACATCAGGCAATCTCACAAATGACATAACACAACTTACTTAACTGATCTCTATTGCAATTCATTAGGAATAGCTTTCCAACAGAATTATGCCCTCCAAAGGTGACCAAGTACAAGAGGGCAGTTAACGCACATGAGGTACTCAGCCTACGTTAAAATGTAGTTTAAGTCAATCGCTTTGGGTTAAAACCATTGATGTCTTTATACTGAAAAGATATGGCTACTTAGTTCCCTTAGACTCTGTGACAAAAAATTCAAAGGCATACCTTTCATATAAGTGCATGTATATACATATAAATTCACCCCACGCTTTGCACACTACTGGAATGTTAAAGGATGAGCTCTACAAGTAACAATCCGTTTGCACTTCCAGTGAAAGAGAGAATGAGCCCAACAGACAACTTCCAAAATGTTTTAATACTGACAGCATTAAATGAGCTCATGGTCCTCTGCACACAGCCATCAAGTCTTAGACCTAAAAAGCAGCATGTGCTATGCCCCTGAACCAGCCAGTGTTTTGAGAGGCTAGTGGCCTGCAGCTGAAAATTCTTCAGGTACCATTAGTTTCGAACAAGACTTTTCTAGAGTCCCTGGGAAGAAGAGAGGCCTGAAAGAGTTCTTTCTCAAACTCTCATAAATCACATGAGAGAACTGAGTCCATTGGTGACTCTTTTTTTTCCCCCCATAAGCCTAATGATTTTCTTATGAAAAGTATCACCGACTCAAGAAGAAAACTAGGAGCACTGGCACAAATTAGAGAAAGACAGAGAGAGAGAGAGAGGAAGGAAGGAACACAATCTGCCTGCCCCTAGGGTTTCTTCTCCTTTAGGGATTTTCAGTAGGAAATCAATGGCGGCATGTTTGAAAAGCTACTTCTGTATGCCTCTATTTCTTACTTTTAAGCTTAAAATCTTTATGATTTTATGTTCAGGTGGCAAAATCTGTAAGAGAAAGATATTTCTAATGTTTAAATGATAAATTAGCCAAAATTTTCTTTTCAGATAATGCACTTCCATAAACTTCAGTTATTTGAGAGGCCAATGGCACAGAATCATAAGTGATATGCCCACAAGCCTTGGTTCAGACTAACCTAAAATGCCGAGACCATGCACCCAGCTGTATGCTTCTAGGATTCCCCAAAGAATAGAACTGAATGTCAATATTGACTTCTATGCAGACACAAAGACCTTATAAATTCATTCTGCAATATTCATCCAAATACTCCCTCAAGAAACATTCAATTCCAGCCCACAGTTTTCGAAATAGAGAAACTGAGGACCAAAGTAGTTCATTCAATCTGATTAGTTTAGACCTGCAGTCCACACACAACCCCAGATGTATAGGGGAGGAAGGTAAAGAGCAGAGGTGAAAGCAAAAGCGGAGATGAATGCAAAGCTGGTTTCAAAAGAACCTTGCCCTGAATAGAGAATATTAAATGCATATTGCCATTCGTAAGACACAGGAACTCTTTAAAATTCAAAACAATATTGACTGTCCACAGATATATTCTAAAATGGAATTTTACTTGTCAACCATTTTTAATAAGGAACTGAGGGCATAAATGGGCCCATTCCATTTAAATTATTTTTTAAAATTGGAGATGTATGGTGTCTGAGTATAGGCATGATGGAGCCAGAGGAGTTACGCCATCACTGATGTGTTTATGTCTCAGTGGTAAAATATTCTGGTTTTGCCTATTCTGTAAAGACTAATTAAAGTCTTTTCAGTTCTTCATTCTTCCCTTGTACACTCAAAGTACTTTACGTCTGCAGTATAATAATGGAGTCTGCCAAACTGCCTAGCTGTTTTCATAGTGAAAATTACATTTGAAAAAAATTTTTTTTAATTTTTTTACAATAGGCTAATTACTCACCTTTTATAAGTAATGCCATCTCAGACCAAAGCCTGACTTCTAAAAATGTAAACTACAGTTTCAACTGGGTATTTGGTAAGGGTAGGATTATGTAGTACAATATAATCAACTACATTCAGAAAAGTGAACTATCCTCTAGAACCTTCCAGTTCAAAATACACTGCAGCCTCCAAGTAGCAAAAATTCATTCACAAAACTGTGCCTTTAGTAGTACTGGGTATGGTCTCTCTTCTAAGCTGTTAAGAAAATTTGAAGTCCACAAAGTGGTATTTGTGTAAGTCCTCTAAATGTTGGCATCCATTGTATTTAAAAACAATATACTTAAAAAAATTTTAATGTTTGTTTATTTTTGAGAGAGAGAGAGAGACATAGAGTGTGAATGGGCAGGGCAGAGAGACAGAGGGAGACACATAATCTTAAGCAGACTCCAGGCTGAGCTGTCAGCACAGAGCCCGATGCAGGACTGGAACCCACAAACTGAGATCATGACCTGAGCTGAAGTCGGATGCTTAATCGGCTGAGCCACCCAGACACCCCTAATAATTCATTTATTTTTTGTTTTTAATAATTCATTTACTTTAATAATTCATTTATTTTGTTTTCCTTTCTATTCAGATAACTCTTTGGAAATACCCATCTTTCTATGCCTCTGTTTCTTCACCAGAAAGAGGAAAATAATAATTGTTTACCCTCAGATACCACCCACTCATCCTACTCTACAGGGGTATTATAAAGGTTATTTAGATATGAAAGTCAAAGTGTTGTAGGCTGTGCGAAACACAAGGCTGGAATACAGAATCACAGAATCAATAGTCATCTTAAGCTATACTTTCAAAAGAGAACTTCATGACATTGTAACCATGTCTATCTGTTTCTCTTCCAAGTTGTTAGGTAGATGTTAGATCATGTTTCCAAAATGATAATTTGCTGACCCAATTTTGCTTACGACTTCAATCAGTGAAAGAAGAAAAACAAATAACCCAAAAAAGCCAATTGTCTTACATTTCCAGTTATAAGCAAAATCAGACGTACATACATTTCACTTTTTATTACTCTGACCAATTCTAAATGCAACTTGACTTTACTGTTGTTTCAAATGATTCATATTGCAAAGGTTTTGTCACTGAACTGAGGAAAACATTACAGGGTTTGGGTTTCTTATCCTCCACCAGTCACTTGTCCTAGAAGCTAAACAGAACTCCCAGCTCTCTGGCTGATCATGGCTGGGAGCTCATTAGGCTGTTCCTCACGTTAAATTACTGAAAAGGGTGATGTATTTATAATACAGCTTGCGATGCTATAAAATGGCTCATCAATCTGTTTTATTCATGGAAAGTCCACATAAGGCCACTAGTCTGTTACTGGCAATAAACCTTGGGTGCGTCTTCAAAAGACCTGCATATTAGATAGTGATTTATGTCTCTGTCCAAGAAATCAAACATGATACTAACAAGGCAAGGGATAACTCAACTGACACTTTCAAAAGCAATATAATTTCAGTAGTAAATCAAGTGGATATAACATATACAGGGAAAAGAGAAAGATGATTAGCATGTATATATTAAAAGAAAAGTAGAATGTTAAAAAAAATAGTGTTCAGATCTTAAACAATTCTTCGTATGTTCTCTGCATTATTTTTCTTACATGCTATTTCTTAGATAGCTTAGTCACTCGTCATCTTCCATTTTATGACTAGACTACTCATTTGTCAAGACACTGATATATCCTAAATAATTTGCTGTTGTATTTCAGTACCCAAAAGCAGAGTTGCTCAGTTGTTCTTAACCTTAAAATGTAAGGCTGTTTTGGATGAGAAAGACCCAGAAAAAAGAATGGAGAACTATTTAGAATCAACATGAGATATTAAAATATTTAGTTAGGTCTCATACTGTTTTCAGAGAAAGGCATATTAGAAAATTTTTCCCTGGAGTCTGGAGTTAGGAGTCCGGAGATCCCAATGCCTCAAAAAAGATCTCACTTTAAGATCAAGAAATAAATTCACTATAAAACAAATAATTTTTTTTAAATCACTGAGTGTTCTTTTAAGCTGCCAAATAGTCATTTAAACAAATAGTATGAATATCAATAATATGACATAGAAAATAAAAGGGTTTCTAATACAAGTGAGTAATGAGTTTAAGATGCCTTGCACATACTTGCTATTTTTATCTTCAATGGTCAACTTTAAAAAAACTCATTTTAATAAAATTTAAGGTGAGTTATACAGATTTTGTATCTTATCACACACTGAACCTGTTTGCATTACTTTATCTGGAAAAGAGAAACCTTATTTTTAAAAGAGATTTTCTTTTTTAAATATCCCGAAGTGCACATGACATCACCACTTTTCTTTTCCATCAGTGTGCCTCATATTCTTGTTTGGCAAAACTGGAAAGCTACTTGAATTTTCCTTGTGGGATGCTCAATCTTATGGACAGGGATCGTGCATGCAACAACATTCCTAGAAGTGAAAGGCATCCTCCCCGTTACTGTTAGTCAAAATAAAACACTCAGCTTTGGGAAGAAGTCACTGGAAACACCTTCCATGTCACTGGAGGCAAGCCTTCCTGGAGCACGGGAGTTACTGGCCCAGCCCAGCAAACGATCAGCTGTGGTTGCTGAAAGGCCCTTTGTGATCCCTTCTTCTTAAGGGTTCACAGGTTCAAGTTTTAAACTCTTTATTTCAAATGTTGATGGCTATACATCTGGGTTTATATTCAGCTAAAACAAATATGAACTCTAAATTACAAACAAGTTTTTGCAGCTAAAAGTTACATGATTTTCAAAATAAATCAAATGTTTTAAATGCTGCAAAAGTAAGGACAACTCTAAAGCTTAAGCCTAGAAAGAAAATTGTGGGTTCATACAGTAATTGGATCTACGTAGTTTTACTATTAAACAACTTTGAAAATAATCACAGGTCAATTAAGAGTGAGAGGTGATTTCTTTTTCTCATATCTCACCTGTCTCCAAAGCTTTTAGAACAGAGAAAGAGCAGAAAACTCACCCCAACCCCCCCAAAACTCAAAACATATTTAAGTGCCCACACACAGAGATTTCTCCTTTGATATGTACAAACAGAAAATAAACTATCTCCTCTTGCGTCCTCAAACACAAAACGCACACACATACATATCGCCGGCCAGACATCCTTCAGGTTATTTCACAGTTAAATAAAATGGGGTTCTTTTGAGCATTTTGACACAAATACACCACACACACACACACACTCGCACACTCCAAGAATCCTGCCTCCAATTTTTCTGTCACAAGGAGCACTCTGGGGGGCCCAGGCGGGAGGGGAGGGGAGCTGTTTGGGAAACAGAAGGAGCTGTTTCAGCAGGCATGGGTTTCTCTCTGTGCCTGTGAAGTGGACATTGGCATATCTAGCCTAGGCTTTTCCTGTGGGGTTCATCTGGTCGGCAGGGTGGGGAATAGTTGTCTGAGCCATACCAAGGTCAGCCAGCTAGGGCTGACAGTCTCTGTCTCTGTACAAAGAAAAGAATCAATACTTTTGGACTACGGCTGTGCCCTCAGTGTAAAACAACAAACATGCAGCGTCTGACATGTTTCTAGGTGATTTGTGGCAGAACCTCTTGTCTGATCTGTATCCAGGAGCTGCTGTGTTACTGCTGCTCTTTGCTTTTCACCTCCCCCACCCCCTTCCCAGGCCCCCTCCTGCATGCCCCAGCTCTGTGATGTCTAATACTTTAGTCAGGTACAGAGGCGGGGGTTCTACCCTACAGCTACTTGTCACTCAATAAATCACACCTACAAGCGCAGTCTGCACAGAGTGATCCAGGCTTTAACAAAGGATCAGAGGGACAAAGTGCAGGCAAGATACTGTAATTATAACAAAACTAAAATATTCAGAGAGAGGGACAAACGCACAGGCTCTGAGGCAGGGATAACATGTCACTAGAAATGGTAGCTTTTGTCCTCTCTTTTTTGGTTTCACTCTTTTAATATATCCCTCTACTCCTTCCTCTGCCACCCCAAACCCATCATTTATTTTGTTTTTCTTGTTCCTTGCTCTAATCAGAATTAGAGGCATAACAGGAACATTGTTAAAGCATTCATTAAAATAAATAATTGTCATCTCAGATTTTAAAATATATGTTAAGTTGAACTAAATGCGAGAGGCACCTTCAATACGTACAGTATATTCCAATCGTATCCTTGTCTAAAATATTTGTGCAGAGGCCCCAAATCCTCCTGAAACTGCCCAAAATATAAAAACTGTACCAAGAGACAGCTATTAATTATGGATTGAAGTTGATTATTTGAAGAGCCATTAAACAATTTCACTTATACAAAAACATGCTTGTTTTGTCCGACTGCAGTTTGTGTAGAAATAACTCTTCAATAAAATGTTCACATGTATTATACATTCTTCAATTTGCTTAGGAATAATTTTATACTACTTCTGTTCTTTCTCACACATCCCCCACCTCCCAAATTTATTTTCCAGAGTCTGAACCATTAGCCAAGTCAGATCAGAAGGTTTTGGACAGTTTCTTCTGTTCTAAGTATTTTAAATGCAGCCATGTGAGTTATCCTGGCAATTTCAGTCACGTCAGACACCTCTTAATGCAGGAAAAGTGATGTTCCATCATGGAGGTCTTGCACAAGCTTCTACTGTAACTGTTGCTGATGAAAATAAAAGTGAGTTAGAATAGCTCTACACTTCCTTCCTAGTCAATCAATGCCTGACAGCACCAGTTCCTTCAGCCATGTACTTCAGCGATGATGGATCAATAACTGTGGTTTAACAACAGGGAGCCACCAATCATTATACGAATGATTAAAAGGGGTCTCACTCACACACACCTCTGCAGACAGAGTAGGCCATGAGATCAGAATACTTGCCGCATTATGCTTCATACTACAGAAATTCAGGTAAAGAAGGGAAGAATGGGGGAGGGAAAATCATTAAAACACAGCATAAAGGAAATATAAAATGTTTATCACAGGACCAATAAAAGCAAAAAAAAAAAAAGGCAGGGGAAGGATTGCTTATTGTAAATTCTACAAAGCATCAACATTATTAAGATTCCTTGGAATATCACATAAATGTCCCCTTTACCCACCACACATCCACACGACCCCTCTGCCTGGAGGGTCAGTCTCACCTCACTATCTTGGAAATCCTTGATGTCGTGACTTGTTTTTATCTCACTATATTAAAATTATTCCTTGAGTATCTACCTGGAAAGCTTCAAGAACCCTAGAACTGTTTCATCCAGGAATAAACATATTCCCTGGCATAAAACAGGTGATTGACATGATTGACAAATTAATGAAATGAATGAATCAGCCTTTAAAAAAAAACTGATCTCTTGTTAAAAGAACTCTGGCAAAAGATACTGTACAACTTCTTCATGTACCCATAGAATAATACCTAGAATCCACTTATCACAAAGCAAAACACCATAAATTATCAAATTAAACTATCTATATATATCTCTTGCAGAATGGCAAAATTCTCAACATTGCTGACTGTCCTTTCTCATTTTTCTGAGAACAGTAATGAGGGGTCCATCCTGGCATATACTCACACAGAAAATGCTGACTAAGGGCCACTCGGTCTTAACACTGCTCACGATGCAGAGGTGCACTGGTTCTGACCTCTAACAGGACAGAAGATAAACATGTAAGGACATAAACACAAGACGTTATTGTAAGTGCTTCAGAAAACATACATAAAAGGGTAGTGTTCTTAACCAAGGGAGGTTTTGCTGCTCAGGAAACACTTGGCAATGTCTACAGACATTTTGGGTTATATCACTGGGGTTGGGGACAGAGGAGAATGTATTATCTAATGGGTAGAGGTCAAAGATGCTGCTAAATATTGTACAATGTACAACATGGCACCCCATAGCAAATAATCAGTCAAACAGAAATGTCAACAGATCCAAGGTTGAGAAATCCTGGTGTGGGGTGTTCAGGGAGCACAGAGGAAGACAGTACCTAAGTGCCTGAAGAACAAAGAACACAGTGGAGGAATGGAGAACTCAACTCATCCCTAACAATAGCAGACAGGTGAATAGAGGGAAGGACAGGATTTGGGACTCGGGAAGTAGGGAAGCAACGAGGGTCAGATCTGCAAGTTAGAATACTCTAGTCACAGTAGGAAGGACAGCCCAGAGAAATTTAAACATTAAGATGGAAATGAAGAAATAATGTGCGTCTTTATAAGATCAGAGGCACTGGGACTGCAGAGAAAAGAGGAGGTAAACAGAAGAGTTAGTTGCCTTTTGGATTTGGGGAGGGAACTAGGGAAAGGGAAGAATCTAGGAGGACTTTCCCATTTCCCACCTGGGTAGGATTTAGACAGGTGGTGATGCCATTTAACCTACAGCAGAGGCTGGCTGAAGAGATCCTGAAAAATTTAGGCTCTGACTGGCTGAGTAGAGCATCCACAGTAGCTGAAGTTACAAACATGGAGCCCTACAGAGAAGTCTTGGATGAAGAAAGAGTTGGGTAGTTATCAGCAGGTCAGTAAAAATATAAAAAGGGAATGAGGGCCACTGCCTAAAGTGTGTAGAAGAAAACCAGGAAAAAAATTGTATTTAAAAGAACACAAAATGATGAACTAGGAAACAAGGAATTAGAAAAGTAAGGACAGAACTGTAAGAATGGAGAGCCAGAAAACCCAAAAGACTTCAAGGAGGAGCAAAAGTGATAAGAAGCAAATACCACAATGAAATAAAAAACAACAAAAAGCTCCTACAAGGGGTATGAGATGAAAGGTCAAGTCCAGAGCTGCTATTGTGGGTAAGAAGCTAGGCTGTAGGAGACGAAGATAGGAAACAGGCTGAGTTCTGAATGGAAGGTCAGAAAACAGCCTGCCAGATAGGAAGAGAGGTGTGACCTGGCTATCTATAGTCTGATGGGAATGAGCCTGCACGACAGAGAGGCTGCTCTTACATAGGTAATAGGAAAGAACTGGAAATAAGCTAAAGGACAATCATTTAATCTACATGATGGAATAACGTACAGTCCCTAATGATGATAGAAGGATGTTCATGATATTATATACACAGAAATACATAAACATAGATCAATGTATTTATTATATGTCATACTGTAAACATAATCACCAAAAGCTTCATTTGAAGTGCTACACTGGATATGTGGGTATGTATATCGTAGGGTGGCTGGGGTTATAGATGATCATGGTTTTGCTTCTTCTGATCTCTTAGTCTCTAAAATTAACATGCTTGATACACATGAAAATTTATTTTAAAAATAATTAAAATTAACTCAATACATAGGAAAAATAGAGTCTCAATAGACCATCTAGAACACCTGGGTGGCTCAGTCAGTTGAGCATCCAACTTCAGCTCAGCCCATGATCTCATGGTTCAAGAGTTAGAGCCCCACGTCGGGCTCTATGCCGATAGCTGAGAGCCCGGAGACTGTTCAGAGTCTGTGTCTCCCTCTCTCTATGCCCCTCCCCTACTTGCGCTCTGTCTGTCTCTCTCTCAAAAATAATTAAACATTAAAAAATAGTAATAGACCATGATCCCTGGGACAAGAGAGGCATGGCATCCAAATCACCCCCAGGTGAAAGGAGGCACTAATTTGAGAGGAAGGTGAGCATCTCTGTATTAAAATGCCAACCGTCTGGCAAATTAGAAATTCTCCAATTTAGAAGCATCTACCAAATGAGTGGAAATGTGCACTGTTAAACTATCTATAATTAACAAAAATTTTGAGTGCCATTCTTTTTGCAATAATTTCAAAGCATGGAAAGAAAAACAAACTAATATAAAAGCGTGGTAGGGAGAATAAAAAAGAGGAAAGAAAACAAAACTTTTGAGTAGCTGATACATGTTAGTTAATTTTCCTAAATGCCACTGTGAAACAAGGCCACCTCAGTTTACACTGCCTCAAACTAAAACACACATTAATGTAGCCAAATGCTTGGCTAAATGCTTGTTTTTACCGTGAATAGCTTTCATATTGTTCTGCATATCACCTTCTGGATTCCTTAACCTTTTTTTTCCTTCAAATGGCCAAAGCCACAATTAGAGGGAACAGTTCCAATGTCAAATTCTTAGCAATTCCCTTATCCTTCCAAATTCTGGGAAAGATCATAGGTCTTGCAAGTATGTGCCCAACCCTTTTCCTCCCCAGCATCAATAAACAACTTGGTCTGTCTCTTAGGGAAAGGCTGCATTTTGCCACACAGATGATTCACTAAGTAGGCCAGAACGGACAATCCAACTATCAAATATCCAGTACCAGTGTTTTCTTTACCCACATGTGGTGAGTACTCTTTTTTTGCCCCTTTTTTCAACTCTTTACACCCTTGTAGGATGTTACCAACAGCAGAAATACATATGACTCACTGACCTGGCAGAAGATAAGATGACAGTTTACATTATCTTAAAATTATCAACTAGGTTCAGAAAAATAGGTATGGCCAACACATAAGTTTTTCTACAATGGTCTGCCTTTTGGAATGTGATTAAACTTAAGCATGGGTTCTGTTGAGAGCCAGGGCCTAGAATGGTGCCTGCATCATAGAAGGTACTCAGCAAATACTGGGTGAATGGATACATGAATGGGTAACTGGACGGGTAGATGGGTAACTGGCAGATAGATAGAAAAGGGGACACAGGTAAGCATGCATCTGCATACACACACATAATGCAGAGGGCCCTGGGCAGTATTACAGTCAGATGCCATTGTGTTTCCATGTAGAAAGGCTATCCTTTTCATCATGGTCTTCTGAATATTCAGGATCCTTTAAGATGAAGTTTACTGACAATGGCATAGCTTCTCAAGATCACCAAGTCTGTTCTTACATCAGGGCCTTATGACTTCTTTCCCTCTGCTAAAATGTTCTTCCTCTAGATCTGTGCAGGACTCACTCTCTAATTTTACTCAGGCCTCTGCAAAAATGTCATCTCTTCAAAGCTGCCTTTACTGATCACTCCATGGCAGGTCCTTAAAATAGTAGGACCCTCCCTACCATAACTCCTCATCCCCTTGCTCTGTTTTTCTTCATAGCCCTTAACATACACCGTATCTATTCTGCTTATTAGTATTAGTTGTCTTCTCCACTGAAATATAATCTCTAGGAGGAAAGGACTTTGTCACATTCACCACAGTATGATCGACAACCAAATCAGTGTCTTAAACAGAAGTATATGCTCAATTAATATGTTAAATGAATACAGCCAAATTATCCCCTGTAGATCACTTTATAAATCTGTTGTCATCTTTTCTCCCAGGAAGTTTCACCCACATCTGGGACCCCTTGCTTAGCTGTTCCCCAAAAATAGTATATACTTAGCAGTCTGCTCATAATGTTACCCATGCCTTTGATGACTTTCACCTTCTGGAAACTCCACAGCTTCTAAAACCATCAAGGACCAGCTCAAAATAGCACCTCCTTTTCTAACCTTATTCCAGAGGAAGACATTATTATTTCCTTTTCTGTACTCCTCCTGATTCTTAATACATAGGAAGACTGTACTACATAGCACTTTTATTAGTTTGTTGTTTATGTGCATACTTCCCACAACTTAGCAGAACAAGAGCTGCTTAAGGTACCCATTAAAATAGGCTGTAATCTGCCCACACAAATAAAGCCAATTTTCTTTGGACAAAAAAGCAAAAAAAAAAAAAAAAAAGGGAAGGTGGAGAGAAAAAAAGTTAAAAAAAAATCTGAGTGCCCACAGGAGGTGCCAAAGTGATGCATGATTTCATTTAATCCTGAATACAATAAAATGCAAATACCAGTGATCCCACTTTAAAGATAAACTGAGGCTTAAAACAAGTAATCTTCCCAGGGCCACATGCTAAAACTGAGATTACAACCTAGGACTTCCCTTTTCCATTCCTAGAGAGAAGGAAAAAGATGATGAGTCCTGTGTCACAGGAGCATGAGCGAATGGATAATATGCTCAATGTTAAGCTGAGAAACCCTGGGTTTTAGTCCTACTAAAGTTAGTCCTTGCTAGCTTTGTGAGCTTACTTGGGTAAAGCACATAACCTCTCTAAACTAGTTTCCTCATTTATAAAACAGTGGGTACCACCTACTCTGCCTAAATCTCAAATAGTTTATTTGGAGACCAACTTCAGTAGTGCATGGGAAAGTGATTAGTAAATTATATAGCTCTATGTTAGCTCCCCAGAGGTGAAAATCAAGTGTGGGTCCACATTACAGAAGACTCTAGAGCCCTGTGCCTCATCATTTCAGAAGCCATTAACAGTTCAATGTGATCATTTCCTCCCCACCCAGGACATCCCTAAGTCACAACTGCCATACAGAACTACTACCTTGGAGACTCCTACTAAGGCAGCTGTAAACTTCTACTCACCTGATTTTCTTACCTATCTTTAAAGACTAGATATATATAAGTGATTGGTTGTAACGGAAATCCCTGAATTTAAAAAAAATAATAATAAAATTAACTTCTCAAAATGTTTCACATGTCTATATAAATTCACAAAAGAATAAAAATTATCTTGTAAATGACTACTACAGAATTAAATATTAATAGAGGATTTTTTAAAAACCAAAATATTTAATGAATAAAACTAATCTGAATTTATTTAACTCAACTCCTTAGCTTCAAAGACAAGGAACAGAGCTGGGCCTAAGTTCTGGGTGTGTAGAAAACCACACTAACAATCATCTTCAAACCACCAGTTATTTGAAACAGCTGCAAATATGTTTCCTTAGAAAAACAGATTGGGATTTAGGGGCTTACAAGGTGATAGCAATTTAGTTAACCATTCAAAAGGAAATTTCTATTCAACCCATTAAACTCCTAACATTTCTCCTTTGGGGGAGAGGGGGAAACAGTGACATATTAGTTCAGGAGTTTATTTTGTGTACTTGAAATAGATATTCTGGTCCTCTAAATGGTAGCTGTTACGATGCTACATATTTAAAACATTTTAGAACATATGGCTCAAAAAAGTAAACACAACAAATCTACAAAGCATAGAACAGGACAAAATCCCAGTCTGTTACTCACTAATCAGACCACATCTCCAATATTTTCTTTCTTTTTTTTTTTTTTTTAATTTTTTTAACGTTTATTTATTTTTGAGACAGAGAGAGACACAGCATGAACGGGGAAGGGGCAGAGAGAGAGGGAGACAAAGAATCAGAAGCAAGCTCCAGGCTCTGAGCCATCAGCCCAGAGCCCGACACGGGGCTTGAACTCACGGACCGCGAGATCGTGACCTGAGCTGAAGTCGGACGTTTAACCGACTGAGCCACCCAGGCGCCCCCCCAATATTTTCTTTAAATGCTAGACGAGAAACACTGATCACAATGGAGAACAGCCAGAGAAAACTGGCCAGATTTTAACGCATCACAAGAAATGAAAATTAACCAACTTTAAAACAGAAAAAGCAATGAACATTTGATGGCAAAATAGGGGGAACTTTCCACTAGCTTCTCCTCTAGAAATACCATTCTTAAATAAGGCTACCGAATCAATGGTTTTTATTCAATCATTTAAAAAATACTTGTAAGTCTTTATTACTCCCAGTCAGTACCCTAAACAGGAAGGATATAAAGGGGAAATCTTCCAGTCTGTCCTCAAGGAGGTCATAGACTATTCTGGTTACATCCTGTCTCATCATTTAAGTGGTTTCATTCTAAAATGTGGTGATTCCACTGACAACATCTTAATAACTTCCACCACCACCACCACCCCGACAATTCCAGTGATTTGCAGGCAACCCACTATATTTTGAATGAACATATACACAGGTTCAGTCTCATTTACCAAATGGGTTATTTACTCTAGCTATGTGACTCTGAACCACACTATAACAAGAAGGGGCTGAACCAGACAATATCTGATATCAGATAATCCTGATATTTTTATTCAAGTTCTTAGAACATTTGCTCTAAAATTGTGTCTTTCTGTAACTACACTCAGGTTCTACCTCTCTACTCTGACATCATACAGGGAAAAAATCACATATCATACAGGGGCAAAAAAAAAAAAAAATCACACAAAAAAAATCGCAAATCCCTGCTGGGATATCTAATACACTGAATAAAATTTTAAATTAAAGTGTGAGGTGTGAATATTACTTACTTAGTGAGAAGAAAATATGAAAGGGGACTCATGAAAGCAGATTTTCCAAAAATCTTTGCCTTAATAAGCAATTTCCTGTTTGAGTAAATGTACTATTAAACATATAGGAACTTGTCTAGAGACTAGTTATAAAGTTCTGCAATATTAAGTGTATGGTCCAAAACAAGGGAGGAGGTAATCCCCATGCAAGGAAAGATCTAACTGAAGTAGGTAGCCATTCTTATTAGAGATCTGCCATACAAATTGAACCCTCTAATAGTCCTCAATTCCCTCTATCCCACTTCTCTGATAAGGCCTTCATCCTGGTTTCTCGATGAAAAGGGAAATACTATAACAAGAAAAGGACCAACTCTAGACTTATGAAGGCAGTGCTCATTTCATTTCAAACACTGGACTCAACAGGCAGTGCTCCATGTCACCGAGCTCCTATACCTCCACGGCCCCAAGGATGCCTACCGTCCCAATCCAGTCCTCGCCTGCTACTTGCTGGTATTGTTGCACATTAGCATACTATTTCTACTCCACTGGCTGCCTTTTGCCAGAATGCCTACAATTCTTACCAGCTCTGTTAACCATAACTTCACAGGGCCAAAACTTTGGTGTCTAATAACATCCCACTCTAACTACATTAAATGGTGATCTTGAGTCAGGCAGTGACACCAAGTTTCTGCCTAGGGCCTCTTCCCTTTAGCCTGGGACTGATTCGGGGCACCACAGAGACCTGGACTTTGTAGTAAACAACAGCACATTCAGAAATTCTATTTGGGAAACATTTCTGGAAATTGCCTTATCCCAGTCTGGTCTGGTGTTGGGCATGGTATCTAAGTGCTCACATCAATGAGATTCACAAAAATGACAGAAAAGTAATAGCAGGGGTAGTAACAGCATTTAGAAAAATAGGGGGGCAAGTAAGAGGAAGCTGGCTGTTTCTTTGGCTGAATATACTACTGTTTTGCTCTAGGGGTAAACTCTCAGCTTTAAACCTGGCCTCAATCAGCCCCATTAACATTAACTGTGTTATTATGATAAAGAATCAGCAACACAGAATGAACAATCAACCCAAAGTAGGTAGCTGGGGACTGGGTGTGACACCACCTGTTGGGTCTGGTCAAATCATCTGCCTTTTCTTCATCTATAAATTAAACAGCATGGCCCCATGCCTACTTGTTTAAGTGGTGGTGAAAATAATGAAAAATGCTCTACAAATATAAGGTGATATTGCCATCACGTAGTATTTTTTCCTAGTTCTTTCATCCTTCCATTCATTCAATATATATACACTTGAGCACCTACTCAGCACCTGATAGACATATACTAGACACTGTATTGTGTGGTGGAGACATCAACATGAATGAGACATGGCCACAAATCAAGGGGTAAGTGGGGTAAGTTTAACTAAGAAAGCAATTATAACACAGTGTAGTAGGAACAGGAATAGAGGGATACACAGAAAGCTCTATGAGCAAGAAACACAGACCAGGTGGACAAGGTGTTGAGAGAACTCTTACAGAAGAAACATCTGAGCTAAGTCTTGAGCAAAATGTACACGGCTGTGTCATCCTGCAACTGGCTAATACACAAGCCTGTGCAAATCTTACACCTAATAATTATAATTCAGTGACTTTTTCTGTAAACATGTCAACATGAAATGTGTGCACTGGCATGTTTCACTTATACCCATGAAATATTATGTCTAATGTTGCAGATACCTAGCTTGTTCTGAATCCAAGGAATTCTTTATAAATCAGGGCGGTGCCTTAGAAATCTTAGAAACTATCCCATACTAGATAGACCTGTAACTTCTTTTACGTTGAGCAATCCTTACCATCTTATTTTAGTGGTTGAAACTATCCTGTGTTACCAAACAAAAAAGTGTGTTTAATATTTGACTAGCATCAAGAATTTATATCTAAGACTAATTTGGAGATATGAAAATTGCCAAATAATGCCAAATGATTTTCTAAAAAGAACAAAATTTACTAATTCTTAAACCAAGCTATCAAACATCATAAAACTGGGCAAATCAAATGAAGATCATTCACGATATGATCATACTTGTATTCCTAAGCACAGTGGCCAAAGATCCTCTACTTTGCTAATTTTATGACCTCTAAACTTTTTAAAAGTTGAAGGTGGACATGTCCAAGTTTTCTTTCCTTTATAATTAAACATTTGATAACAAAAATAACCAGCTTAAAAAAAATCTGTAAACATATACTTCCTACCTGTTTAACTCTTCTTAGGAAATCATCACTAATTAAAAAGACACAAACTACCACAATTAGTTTTTTAGTCATTTTTATAATAAAGACTTCCAGGATTAGAAATGATAAAGAAACTAACATTTTACTTGAAAATGTATCAGTTTATTAGTTCTTTTCTTTGTAATAATTCAATGATTATCTGTATTTATAAAACAGCAGTAATTTCAGTAATTCCTTCATTAATAACTCCTTTCAGTTATTTCTTGCATAAAATCTGAATTTTTCTTTCAATAAATAGGAAGTCATGTGACTTTTAGTATATTTTTTCCCCCATAAAATACATTTCTCTATGAAGTTCTACCTTCTTACATACTTTCCTCTAGAGCTATGTTTTGCCAGAGGGCTTTTCTCTCTCTCTGTTTTTGGTCTCATCTTCAATTCTCTGTTTTCTTCACTCTGGTAATTTTGACATTCCCTTGATCTCTGTCATCTCCATTGCAAATATTCTCCCCTATACCTATACAGATGTTTTGTTTTTCTCAATAGCATGAATACTTCAATAAAATAGACAAGCATATTAAAGATATTTAATATGCTTCATTAGAAGAAACAAACAACAGCTTAAAAACACAGGCACAAAAAGGTTACTGACCAATACTCTCAATTATCTGAATACTACAGAGCAACTGACAACACAGTAAACAACATCTGAGCTATCTTGGCAGTTACGTAAAAACATCTTTCAAGAAACCATAGGTCAGCTTTCAATGCTAAGACTTGTTGGGTGATTCTGTATCTAAACCCTTCAACACACATGCAGCTGATGTGATATGTTTTCTCAGTTCAGACGCCATATCTAAACAGCAAGTTTATCTGTTTTGCTACCGTATAAAATGTAATCTACACTAATCTATTCAAAGCAACATTCACACGTATCTTTTTAAATTTTTTTAATGTTTATTTATTTCTGAGACAGAGAGAGACAGAGCATGAGTGGGGGAGGACACAGAGAGAGAGACACAGAATCAGAAGCAGGCTCCAGGCTCCAAGCTGTCAGCACAGAGCCCAACGCGGGGCTCGAACTCACAAACCCTGAGATCATGACCTGAGCCGAAGTCGGTCGCTCAACTGACTGAGCCACCCAGGCGCCCCTACATTCACACATATTTTAGAAGTGATATATCCTTTAAAAAATTCTGATGTTTTGAGTAAGTGCTATATATTTCATTTTAATGTAATTAGTATTATTCAACATGGACACTTTACTCACTTTTTTGTTTTTCCTTTGGATAATTTTTTTCTGCTTGAGTTTATAGGGTTTTAAAATTCACATACAAATTCAAGTATTTATGAACTAGTATGAGGGCAGTATTTTACTCTGAAAAATGTTTAAGCCAACAATAAACATTGTAGGTTTCCTATTTGCATTAAAGTGGTGAATAGTAGTATCAGAGAGAAATATATTTCACACACACACACACACACACACACACACACACACACAATGTTATGAAATTACTGTCACTGGTTGTTTACCTAAGAATGGTAATGAGATGTGATGACCTACCTTCTTTAGCCAAGTCCTCTTTGTAATAATAACATTAATTCATTCAACAGTTAACCAACATTTGGAGCACTATGTTTATTCAAGGATTTTTCCCTTTGCAAGTCTAACCAGCCCATACAAGAATAGAATCCATAATCAGGTTATTGCTGATTCCATGCTCTACTCAACTGAGATAGGCAGTGCAAACAACTGAAGTATTGTTACTGCACAAGATAATCAACAATGTAGTTAATTGAAAATTAATAGTAAGGCTCCCTACTTAGTGCCAAATGTAGTCATTTGAAGTAGTCACCTCCAACAGCCCAAGAAAGTCAATTCTCAATTATCGAAAAGAAAGGATCATCTGAGCAAATAGGACTTTCGACTTCCTATTGACTTAATTAAATCGAATGAGAGATTTACTCTTTTGATAACATTTCACTTTCTCTAGCATGTATCATTTAGACATAATCAAACAAGAAATCTTTTAAAACCAAAACATTTACCAGATTCTTAATACGAAAGTAAAGAAAGGTGTACTTCAAGTTTATACAGAGAGGAAGCCAGAGTATTTTTTAGAACTTACTGTGTGCCAGACACCAGAGTACACAAAGATGGACACAACTTGGTTCTTACCCTCGAGGAGAGTGTTTTTCGGCTGTTTGCTGATTCTCCACTCTCTTTGTCAGAGAAAAACACCACCTATTCAAGAACTTGACTGTAACTTTATCCCATGTGAATTCTTTCTTGGTTTGCCTGGCCTGTGTGACTTCATGGCTTAAAGATCAGTATTTATCACATTCGTTCACTCATCAAGCAATTATCAGTACTATCCTGTAAGTGCCAGGAATAATAGTTGAGACTCTATCAGTGAAAAGACAAAATCTATCCCTTGGGAAAATCACAGTACAACTCTAACAAGTTAACTTACCTAAATCCACTGCATAAAGCAGAGATCCCCTGGAAACACCAGTTTAGGCATCTTTACATCACTATTCTAGCATACTGGAAGAGCTAAATGTGTTAATTCGGTACCAGATGAAAAATCTTTGGTTTGGAAATCAAAAGACCATGTTTTGATCACAATAGGTCACTGTGACACTCTGGGCCTCACAGTGTGTCAAACAATGAGGTCGCTGTCTGACCCATGTAATCTCAGGGTCTACTGGTATATGACTGAATATTTGGATTTCAAGTGAGAGAGGTAAACATATTTAACAACCTCAGGATATGCTTTAAACAATTTTAAACCCATCTAAGCTATGATTAGTTCAATGACTAGGCCTATGCTGAAATCACATCTTGAAACATTATTGTAACCATTATTGTGGAATTTACTTTCTGATTTTGATATATTGAGTTCTTTTCTTGTCTTCCCTTACCCCTAGATGTATAATTTGGGTCTGCTGTATTCTTTCAAACGAAGAATTGGCAGGGTGGTTGCTGTTACTTAGGATAAGTGTATAATCTCTTTGACTTTCTCTTGTTGGGCAAACTGCCCAGTGAGTATCAATTTTTTTTAGAGCTACAAATATGGTTTTAATAGATTCACAGATTCCAAATTATTAGAATTCAGAGCACGTCTCTCCCAGGGTGAGCAGATAATTCACAACAATCCATGTAGATGCAAAGGAGATGACAATGGATCAATCTGTATGTGAATAAGTTGAAATAGTGGTTTACTGCTCCTCCTATCTCTACAACCCACTCCCACCCCACCCCCCAACACTGAAGAAAAATGCCTCATTCTGTGGGAGTTCAAATTAGTTATTATACCCACTTTAGGGACTGAGGAAGACTTACTGTAAATCAGCCACTCAGAAACCACATTTGACATATTTTGGTTAGAATGTAACTATAAGTTGCATAATATGGTACCTATTGATTAAAGCTTGGGATTATAATGGAAAGCAATTGCCATACGTTGAAAGTGACCAACCACAAGATAGAAAATTGTTCCTGAAGAGCCCACAAAAGGAATAATTTTCCTTATAACCTAAAACTCCTTATCCTCTAGACGGCATATTCTATCACTCCTTAAGATTGTATTTTGCCCTAAAGGTGCTAAGATATCTTAACCTCAAATCACCTAACTGTTCAACTCTCTGAGACCAAGAGAAAGTTCTAGCAGAGTAAACTGAATTCTTTATTGAAACAGTAATGGCCATTTTGAACTGGAGCAAAAGAGCAAATCAGAAAAATGTCTCACTGGATAACAATTCCCAATTGGCTGAGGATGTTATAATAGTTATAAATTCATATTAGAGTCTGCCTTTCTGGGTTTTTTTCTGTCCTTTTTACTTCTATAAAATATAATAATTTATTGAGGGAGTTACTGTGTGTCAGATACAGTGCAATCGTGTCCCTTCTATCTACCTGTACAAATAGAGAACTCGTTTTTCTCTGCCACCCATAAAGTATCACTCCTATAAGCAGTATATATTTCTTTAAAAACAGAAATACCCAGGTAGGAAAGAAATCATATACCACAGAGAAAGAATTAAGATCAGTTCATCTACTTCTAAGAAGCAATGGAACTGGATGGAGAGCATTATGCTAAGTGAAATCAGTCAGGCAGAGAAAGACAGATATCATATGTTTTCACTCATATGTGGATCCTGAGAAACTTAACAGAAGTCCATGGGGGAGGGGAAGGGGGAAAAAAAGTTACAGAGAGGAAAGGAGTCAAACCATAAGAGACTCTTAAATACTGAGAACAAACTGTGGGTGATGGGCATTGAGGAGGGCACCTGTTGGGATGAGCACTGGGTGTTGCAAGGAAACCAATTTGACAATAAATTATATTTAATATAAAAAAAAGCAAAAGGTGCTGGAGACTTGAACTGCAGATTGAATGGATGGTAGGAAACTTTGATGTTTCATACCCTCTGCATGAGTCATGATAGTAGTTAACCTTATAATTTTGGGACCATGACTCCAGTAAAAATACATAACTACAATAAAAAGAGCACATATAATAATTGTGTAACTCAATTGCTTTTGTTAAAAGTTGGTCTCTGAAACAGATTCTTCTGTCATATAACTGGCGAAGACATGCGTAATGTTTTAATCCTGCTGGGGACTATTTTTTAGTTTTTCCTTACAGTCTACCCTAAATCTTCACTCATGTATCAGATGTCTCAGTTCAATAGAAGCATGAACTAGACCTAATGGGGTTCCTCGGTCCATTTGGAAAAACACAGTGAGGATTTGGGCCTTCATTTTTGAAGATGTGAAAGAGCCAAATCACCCTGTGACAGAATTCTGCTAAATAACTCTGTGTTTTTTAGAAGAATATTAACAGTAGCTGAGCAGTTAACAACTTTCCCCTATTCCAAAATCAAGGATATGGAATATAATTGAGATAATGCCTCTAAATGTTTTGTGCTTCCTGTGGATAAAGCAGTGGATCTGTGTCCATGAAAGGGAAATGCATTACACATTCCAGTTCACTCTGATCTGACCAATATTCCAAGTGGTATGCTAAAATTACTAAGGAAAATGCCAACAATCCTTTCAAATACCAAAGTTAAGGTAAAGACACAACTGAACCCATGTGAGAAGAGCACTACAACAAATGAGGCAGCAAATACTGTGGAGTACTCTTACGCTTTTAGATCCATATAAAAAAACAACCTGTCTGTCCCTACAGTGGGCTCCATCTCTGCACCACCAAAAACCCTTCCTGTCTCACTTCTTATTCCAGCCACATCAACTCACTTCCCCCATTTATAGCTAAGTGTCGTCTGACTCTGAGTTTGCCTCACATGCATCATGCTTCCTGACAAATTGGAAGTGTAGGGACTTAATGCTCAAAGGACCACAATGATCCACCAAGAATGAGAGTCAATGGGTAAACATTTTCCCCTTTTATTCTGCGGGGAGACATATTCATGAGGTGCCTCCAAAGGCCCCAGTGGGAATGAGCACCCATTAGTAGTACTGATCACTTTAATAATTCATCATTGTGGTTTCCTCTGATCCTTCATTCTTACTCTGGACTCTACCCAAAGTACCGTCATGTAAGTCATCATCTTGTGATCTGTTCGCAAGGGGACCTAGTTAAGTCAGCTCTCCAAAAGATCCTAAAACGTATAAATAAAATAATATCTGAATGGACCAAAACACAAGAAGATATCAGATAGTGACATACACAATTCACAGTAAAAAAGAATAGATAAATGATAAAAGGAGAGAAACTAGAAAAGCACCCAGAAGACCCAGAAGGCTGGATCTTCCCATCCAGAAACAGTAGCAGCCCATGGAGGAACCATACTCAGAAAAATTCTGAAGGGCACAACTTGTAGCCCTTCTACTTTTATTACTAGGGCTTCTATTTGACAGAGAGCGAGACTATACCCTAGAGCTGCTCATATGCTGTGGTCATATGCATCACTCCCAGTTAGATATAGGACACACAGCCTCATATTGTCTTTTCAAATCTTTGAAACCTACTTCCTAACAGATCTGAGAAGCAGGCTCTCATAAGTGAGCAGAGAAGGGCAGTCAGCCCACTGTTAGTCACCTCTTCAACCCAGAAAGCTTCCTGTCCCACCATATGCTTGGCTCCAGTCAGCAGATCCCCGGATTTCAATACTGGTTTGACAAGTATTGTCCTGCACAGCTTCCCAGGAAACAGACCCAAACTCCATCAAATATATCTGCATAGTACAACAGTGATTGAAAATCCAAGTTGCATAATCCAGAACAGAGCCAAGTGTAACACTGAGAAAGTATCCTTACATGTATTGTGAGGTTGTCTTACGCCACAGTTTCTCTCATTAAGCACATTCTGAACAAATCATTCATAGATGATTGTTCTGAAATCTTTTAGTGGTTACTGATTCACAAAACCACAGAAATAATACATATTCTGCTAACAGTCAGGGATGTTGCTATGGCATCACAGATAATCACTTTTGAAACAGAGGTATCTTTGGCACTCTTCTGAAGATGAAACAAAAATCTTTAAAATATTATATCCAAATATCTGATTTGTCAATTTGGAAATGTTTAATACCAACACAAACCAGTAAAGAAGGGAAAAAATCCTGATTGTTCAGGGCAAAATGAAATCACAATTAAGATTTTATAGGGGCACCTGGGTGGCTCAGTCGGTTAAGCGGTTAAGCATCCAACTTCAGCTCAGGTCATGATCTCGTGGTTCGTAGGTTCAAGCCCTGCATTGGGCTCTGCAGACAGCTCAGAGCCTGGAGCCTGCTTTGGATTGTGTCCCTCGCTCTCTGCCCCTCCCCCACTCATACTCTGTCTCTCTTTCAAAAATAAACATTAAAAAATAAAAAAGAAAGCTGTCATTATACACATTCATAACTGCTCTGTGTATTAACCCTAAAAGGACACTGTTCTAAATCCATTCTCTAGATGAGCTTAGGTAGCAACAACAAATATCAGTCATCAGGTTCCATTCATAAAAGTAAATCAAAGTAAATCACCTGTGACATTTTTTTTCTCTGCAAGTCCTTAGTTAAATTATTAGACACCACTCCAAATTCTGTTAAAGACTAAAAGAATGCCATGAAGTAGTTAAGCAAGCTGAGAGCAAAATCACTAAAATACACACCTTTGATTTAATTTCCCCAAAACAAAGTTTTCATTTTGGGACATAAAGAAACCAACCTCTGGGGGATGGGGATGAGGAAAGCAAGCAGAGTAAAAAGGGCAAAAAATACCAAGCAAAAGTCCTGAATCAAGTTCCAACTAATGACACTAACAATTTTTTTTTTTGCACTAGGATTCTGTTTATTTTTTTTCAAGTGTTTCTGTTTTCTGCTCCCTAGCTGACAGGAATGCTTTCCCTTGCACATGAAAGATAGCGAATGGTCCTTGCATGTGTTGACATGGACTTCTATGACTAGGAGTTATGAGCAAAATTCCTTTGCACATCAAAGAAAAAAAAAACTTTGTTTATTCAAGAAATTCCTAATGGCTTCATTTATAAGTAAAATTTTCTCTTTATTTGAGACCCAGTGGCACAGTGGCATATAGCTACAAGATAGCAAGCAACTCTCATAATGAACTCTGCACAGTTTTGAGAAAATAGTATCTGAAGGCAGTTTTTCCTTCTAGGGTCAGCAGATGAGTGGTTCAAAAAGAATAAACTATCCTAGGGACAGCACATAACTGGAGGGGGAGGGGAGGAACATTCTTGCTAATTAAAATTTCCAGTTCTTATGGCCCTCTATATACACAAATCCCAGTCAAGAAAGGCCTGCAGGATCAGGCCTGTACCAAGAAAAAGTATACCATCATCACATTAATTGTATTATTACTTCATAATGCTAACCAGCCAGGTTTATATAGAAGAGATTAAATAACAAGATAATCTTATAAACAATGCTCATTTCATCAGTATACCAAATAAGTTTGATTTATATCAGCAACTGTTCTTCTAATTAATTTATGCATCCACATGCTTTAATTTACACAGACAGACACCTACACTGGGCTAGGGATGGCTATTTTTTTAACATTTTGAACTTTAAGACAGGTTTACCTTTAGACTTCCCAATGTTCACACTTCAAAAATGAAGTGACTGCTAAAATACCCTGCATTAAAACTGAAGCATGCAGAAAGAAAACATTTTATCAAACTAAATACCTATCTCCCCCTGCCAACACTTGTATGTTTAATTTTAGTTTTGTATAGCTTTACTTAAACTTACAACCAGATCTGTTTATTCCAAAATTGTGAACTTAAATCTTTTTACCAATATTTCCCTCAAAGCCTTTTGGATATATAACCTCATCTTGTTACAGCATCAACCCTAAGCTCCAACATTTGTTTTCATGCAGTTTCTAGCAATTTGAAGAGGGGAAAAAAAGGCTGCTAGTTTTTTAAAAAATCATTTCTGTTAACATCAGGGGCTTGGATAAAATTTTTAAAGTACACTCCAGGCTGCTGGTTTACAATCACAAGTACCACTAGTCAACAGTTTGAAGTGAGAAAATTCTAGAAAGGAAGGAAAATTTAACCAGAAAGCTAAAAGCATGCCTGAATCCAGACCCGCTTAAATAAGCTATCAGTAACATCATGGTAATGCCAGCGCTCTTTGGAAACCCTTAAAAATAACAATATAAAGGACTGTCTTGGTGTCAGAATTATTCCACTATAGTCATTTTACAATGTCCATGGATAGTTTCAGTGTGGGGGTAAGGATGTCTATTTACCTATTTAATCAGGCAAGTAAAAAGGTTTTTACATGTCTGTGATATAAAACTTTTATTTATGTATTTGATCAATGTTTATTTGTAGGACATTAATACAGTAACAGATGTCAGCTACATTCTCTGTTTTTGATTATAAACTCCTAGAGGGCAGAGACATTGTCTATTCAGCTCACTTTCTATAGGATGCAAACACAGTACCATATTCAAAAAGGCACTTAAAAATGGTTTTCATCATAACAATGATTTCAAGGGTACTTGCCCTGCATCTATGCTCCATGAAGCTCCAGTGGCAGGTACTGAACATTAAAAAATAACACTTATATTCTTGGGTAATTCCATTCTTCAGAGGTCTGTAATGGCACTTCTCTTTTGAAACAGAGAAATTTAGATGGAACTATTTCCACCTCTTAATGTTCAAGAGTTAGCTTTTGTCAAACACCTATATACTAGAACTCACACTAGAAAATAAAAGCAAAAAAGCCAGAGCCAAACATTCCATTTCTTAGCATCAGGTTAGCATATTTCCTGCATCAGGCAGAAGGATCTGCTGTTTTCATGAGGGAACTTGCTAACACCATTACTGTGGTACCTAAAAATGTAGCCTCCTTGCATTCTTAATACTCAGATTATAAAGAACAAGGGACACAATAGATGAAATAATATTCCATGATAAGAAAACAAAACTTAGAGCACTGCTGTATAATGCTTATAAACTCTGAAGGACTAAAAACCAGTAAAAAATATCTTAAAGGCTCTGACATCAGAAATGGAGAATGTTTTGCCAACTATGTCATTTAGGCTAAATCTTAAAATTTCTGGACCTGGGTTTCCAAATACATAAAATGAAGACATTAGATTACATAAATTCAGCTAATTTCCAGGTTTAAGTTATGAAACCATATTTTAAAAAATACTGAGTCCTAAAGAATCTCACACACACGTTTTCAAAATGAGGCGCCTGGGTGGCTCAGTCAGTTAAGTGTCTAAGTCTTGGTTTTGGCTCAGGTCATGATCTCAGGGTTTGTGAGTTCAAGCCCCACGTGAGGCTCCGTGCTGACAGCGTGGAGGCTGCTTGGGGTGTCTCTTTCTCTTTCTCTCTCTCTGCTCCTCCTGCATACGTGTTCTCTCTCTCCCTCTCGCTCCCTCAAAATAAACAAACATTAAAAAAAATAAAGCATCTCACATATAAATTGAGATTCCATTATCTATCCTAACAGAAGTTTTTCTTTCTTTTGCAGGTGGAACTAGGTGAACTATGTGTTTTCAGTATAAATCTTCATTTATGTAATGTTACTTATTATGACTAACTCAAAATATTCAAACAGAATATCACTAGCTATTCTTATAAACATAAGAAATATGGATTACTATGTAATGACATATACATTGTAGGTATATACAAAACCCACATACATGCACACATTCCCACATAAACGTACAATTCTCTCTATTCAAGCCAAGAATTAAAATACTTCCTGTTTTTCTACCTTTTCTTCCTCCTATGAAGCATCTATGAAGCTATTATGACTCAGGAACTTACATAAAGTAAAATAAGCATCTTAATCAACATTTCTTATATTCATACTGACAGTTCCCAACAGGAACTTATGTTAAGTTGGTTATCTGAAATCTAGATAATATGACCAACATTTAATCTATAATGTACCTGATCTATAGAACTCAAGATACAGAATCCACAAATTTAATGCCACTTAAAAGCAGAGAGTAATAGTAACAACAGCAGCAGAAAAATTTTTAAAAAGGTCCTGAATATATGTAGGACATCCAATCCATACTCCACCAAAACTGAAAAGGGGAGGAGGGAACTTAAGTGTGTGAAACTGCTTTTTATCTATTAAGTATTTACTAAGATTCTTGCAAAAGAAAACTTCAAACAACTACTGAGTATACTATCATTTTCTTATTTGTTTTGAGAAACAAATAAATGCACTACAGAATGCAGAGATTTCTTCCAAGTAAAGAAAAGCATAGGTATTTTGTTCAAAATTCCCTATGTTACTATGTTGGATTCCTTATTCTTAGGAAAAAAAATTCTAAAACTATTTAAAAGTGAATATTATTTTTTTAATATTTATTTATTTGAGGGAGAGTGCAAGCAGTGTAGGGAAAGAGAGAGGGGGATGGAGAATCCAAGGTGGGCTTGTGCTGACAAGCTTGACAGCAGCAAGCCAATGTGGGGCTCGAACTCACGAACTGCGAGATCATAACCTAAGCTGAAGTCAGATGCTCAATTGCCTGAGCCACCCAGGCGCCCCAAAAGTGAATATTATTTAAATGGCTGAGGTATTTGAAATTTTCAGGCAAAATTTTTTTCCTAATTTCTATCTGCATAACCGACATTGGTAAAATACATTTATATAATGACAATAATGCATTTACTACTTGCTATTTGCTAGACACAATGCCTATGCATACACACAACCCTTCAACCCTTCCAACAATGCAAAAAAAAAACAGATCTGAAGAACTCAAATCTTCATGTTCTATTTCATCAATTAAACTGAAATCCCAAGATCAAAATACACAAAAGCAATATCCTAACTACTGGTTGTTTTATTAGATGTCAGGAAACTCAGGGTACTTTCATTTCCATGTCTTCCTCCTTATGTCAGGGGAAGAAGGAAAATGCTAACTGGGAGCCACATATTTCTAGCTTTCATCAGTAACAGTTCGACTCAAAAGTCCAAGAAAAGGGATAATTTAGTGAGTATCGTACATTCTTTAAAAAAAAAAAAAAACGAATCGAGGTCCATTCATGTTCCTTAAAAAAATCCACCACTGGTCAGACAAATTTATGTAAAAATGCAACCCGAAATTTTTAAGGTTACAGTTTAAGTAACTGGGAATATTAATCTTAACTAGCAGAAAAACTAGGACTATAAATGAAAACAGAACTTCAGTTCACTTTTATGGAGGATAGAATAGGTTGGTTGTGAAGAGAATCAAGTATAAAGGAATAAAAATAATGGAAAGAAAAAATGGAGAAGGAAAGGAAAGAAAAAAGAGGTACACAACAAGGAAAAGAGAAAGGCAATACGCTAGAGGGGACCGATAGAACAAAGTAAGGGAAGACATTTGTAGTAAAATGACCCTTGTCCAAGTTTTGCTGGCGCTCTGCACCATCGCCTGTATGTGACAAAGGGATTACCTCCGTGGTGGTTTTCAAAAAGGCTTTCTGTATCTAAAAAACTCTCACTTTATTTTTCAAATTCCTATGTTGATTTTTAAATGAAAGTTCATGTTTGAAAACTCTGCTTATGTGTAAGGGAATGACTTTTATTTTAGAAATGTACTTTGGAACATGCACACCATTGCTCAGTTTAGTGCTCAAAACCTCAGAGATGCCCCAACATTCCAAACCTGACAGTCTTTTCTTTGTAAAGAAATTAGGGCTGTCTCTTTCCACAGTACTTGAAAATCACATTTGAAATCAGACTTCATGATTTCAGAAAGCCTTGAAAATATGTCTGTCTGCTTGAGGAATAATCTATTACCATAGATAGTTGTCCCTATCCTCAAGAAAACAATGTAGATGTGCCCAAAGAGTCAGAAGCTCTCAAAGGAACATCCAATGTGGGTTACAGAGAAAAACTGTCCTCCTGCCTAGAGTATGTATACAGAACAACTGCACTGAATACTGTACCCCAAGCCAAACTCCATAGAAAGGTGAGCTCTGCATCAATCCAGCTGGCTTAGCAGGCTAAGAACCCCACCTACTCAATCCGCCTTGACTCAATGGCTTGCTTCTTTTTACTCATCCACTTACCCATCCTGTGTTCCAATAAACCAATGGTCCTTACTCTATCCCTCAAGACCCTAAGCATGCTTTTATATGAAAATTCATTAAATAATGTACCACTTTCAATATATTGATCCTACAAACTGCAACTCTGTGAAGTGGTTCAACACGATGTCATCACTACACAGCAACTTGTTTCATTTACAGTATCTGTTTCACTTCTACTCATGAGCTAATATAATTCAATTTTTTTTAACTGCACACAGGCTGCTAGACACATGTGCATGGCAAATGGAATCTGAACTTAGCTTAACAGCCTCATTTATTCCTGATGGTTTAAATTATTTCATCACAATTAATGACACCCCCTCAGCTTCCTGTGCAGCGCTGCCAGATGTTCAGAGACCACAAAGCCACTCTCTTCTTTGACGGCTGGTGACAAGTCATCCTCTGAAGGACGTTCCCTAGGTACACGGGCCGGATGACACCTCCATTGCTTAGCACCTCTCTGCCTCCCAGAGTAACCATGTTGAGGAAAAAGCAGGAAGGCATGAGAAACCAGCAAATGCATTAGCAAAGGCAAATTACGTGAAGTGATCTACACTCGGAGGAACTTGGCTCCTGCCACAGGAGTTCTTAACCTTGTTGTTTTATGAAAGAGCTCTTCACCTCCACCTTCCCAGCCACTGGCATCCACTGAGTGCCTAACATGGCGTCAGTCCTCAGAGAATGTCAAAGGACAATAAAAATATAAACTTTTCCACAGGGATCCTTTTTGATTTTGACAATGTTGTTTTGAGGAGTGTTGTTTAAACTTAACACCTTCATCGTGATCATCATCTTGTTTTTGAGAGAGAACATGTTGACAGTTTATCATTATCTGTATTTTCAATGATAATTTTCTTCTATCCTAATCCACACATACTTCTAGTTGAAACATATAACATATTGGCAACTTGTGGCAAGCAGTTTTACCCCTTTACCTTTTTTAAACTTTACAGAGAGGTATAATATAATGGATATACAAAAAGTTACACACATTTCATGTATATGTTTTTGATGAGTTTGGTTTACCTATCTGTCTTGGGCTTAGGATTTATTCATTTCAGGGGCTGTTGGCTTTTTGTTTTTCTTCTTGTTAAGTTTTGCTGTTTTGTTATTTTCTCAAAGAACATACTGAGAAACAGACTTCAGACTTTTCTTATTTTGATTCTAATAATGAGCAAAGCCATTTACTTCTTTTCTTAACAAAAACCAAAATTCTTGTTCAATACTGAAATTCAGAAACAATAATTATCTTATATTCATCATTTTAAGTTCACAAAAAAATATAAATTCACATAATCACAGGTAGGTAAGAGTAGCTAACAGGGTAGCAGAAACAGTAAACATACTAGCACTGATACAGTAAGAGTCCAATACTACAGCTCTAATTTGGAAAACATTTCCATCAACTAGAGAACATGTGGCAGACATTTTATGGATTATTTTTTAAATGTTAAAAAAAAAAACACAAAAAATCGCTGATCTTATTCAGGGAATAAGGGACCTTTTTCTTTGCCAAAAAGTGTAATAGGAAAACTGAAAGGCCACCTGTGTCAGCCCACCCTATAGTATGAACATAAGCTATAAGAGTATTTTGGAAAATATCTTTAAACTGAGATGAGAAAAAAAAAATCAATATCAATACAGATTCCAAGCAGATGCAAAAGGCTTCTGTGCATGTTAGTGATTATGTGTGTGGCCTGTACAGCCTAATTTCAGATGCCTCACAAACTCAGTGTACTTTCTCTTTTATAAACTCTTTGGGATTAAAACTAGGACCTCATCCATATCAACTTTGACAATAGACACAAATACAGCATAAGCTAATCAAGCCAAACAAGTTTAATTTCCCCCCTCATAGATGGCTCTTTTAATCTTAAATGCCTACTGAATTTTATAGACATGCTACACTTAATATTTTGACAGTTGTTTATTAAAATTACTTTCCTAGGAAGTTCTATGAAACCAACAGTGTAGTTTGTATCAGAACTGAGGCGATCAGAGAGAAGTCAAGATGATGGCATACTTGCAGCAAGCAGACAACAATAGGAAACTCTTAGCACTCCCAGAGTTGCATCAAATTTTCCATGGACCGAAACTAAAATGAAATAGTTCAATTACTAAGAGGTAGATAAGTAAAATAAACAACTAATTTCATACAGTGAAGTTGGAGAGAGTCATATGGACCTCATTCTGTTGTCTCCAAACACTGTATCAGAGAGGAAAAAGGAGCTGAATAAACTTTAAACTCTCATGTAGGGATGTATTGCTTGTGTGTCCCTGGCAGATGTGGAAAGGAGATGAAATGGGCAAGGGAGAATCAAATATCCCATCGCTGCAGGTTTGCTGAGGGAAAGAGCACTGCAAAGATCTCACATCTGGCAATCATTTGTCAATAGCTGGAAAGAGAACGGCAGGAAACTTTCTGGCTCTTGGAGAAGATGAAAAGACAAAAACCATGTGTCACACACACACACACACACACACACACACACACACACACACACATTCTGCAATGGTACAATGACTACTACACTTATTCTCCACCCCTCTTCTCCCCCCCCTAAATTTAATGATCTTCAGATATACTCTACTCCGTGGTCAAAAACATGCAGTCACTTGACTTGTTAAAGCTGCAGTGTATGTACATTTTTCAAATAAACCCCAGGGCTGATGTTAGAAAATCAAAATCAGTCAAGCATAGACCGCCTGGTACTTTGGGCAGGAATCCTTGTGGTTTAGTCAATAAACAGAATCTGAATGAAAGACACCACAGTAACTAGACAGTAACGTTTTGAACAGTTCTTAACCTGAAGGGGGGTTGGGAAAGGCGGGTGCACTAGTGACCATGGACATAAGGTCCACTTAGATGGCTCGCTCTACCTGCAACATGACTGTGTTTAGCACAAGGTCATCTGCTGTTTCTAACACACACACACACACACACACACACACACACACACAGAATGAACTTGTATTTGAGGAATGTTGTGAATGAATTTGCTTGTTGTTGTTTTTTAAATAATTATACCTGTTTAATAGGGTGGGAAGGGGAAACCTCAGATTCTGTGTAGTGCATGTTGGTCATAATAATATAGAAAATTTGCTGGCTTCATTATGAGTTCATAAAAATGACCAGTTTTGCCCTAGCAGGTTTATTATGCAATAAAAAGTTTTCAAGACAACCCACACAAAATTAATTAACTTCTCCAAAATCATAGGAATTTAAATCTGGTCATGGTGATCGATAGACTTCAATAAGCAGCTTTCAGTTCACCCTTACGCTGCATTTAACTAGCAGCAGCCAGCCGCCAGGCTCATCCCTGTGATTCCATAAGTGAATGCTGCAGGTTGTTTAATAACCTGGCAAATTCACAGTAGCTTGTCAAATTATTACAGGAACAGTGTCATCACTAAACAAGCCTGATCACGGTTAATTACAATGCAGACTAGAGAGCAGCCACAATTGTTCATTAATTACAGGAAGCACCTCATTTAAATTTTATGGAAATTTACACTTGCACCCCGGTATGTCTGGGAAAAAAAAAGTGATCCTTCACACATTCACAGAAGAAAGGAGTCTGTGGTTTATGAAACATCACAGTAAATTGTGTCTAATCTGGTACTGAAATATTGGTTCATTATTTACTCTAATTTTCTAAGCACTTTAGTGGTGAAAAATATCAAGTCAATCCCACATCTTGAATTCCCAACCAAGAAAGAAACTGTTGGGTTAGCTGTAACAACTTAATGCAGGATGAAGCACAGTTAGACTCAAAAAGTAACTTTTCTCTGATTGAAAATACAATATTTAATAGCAATTAAGGGAAGTCTAAACTAGAATAACCACTTCCTAGAAAACAACTACATCAGAGCACAATTTTTTGCTAATATCAGTTAACCTCCAAAGCTAAACAAAGTACACAGTTTCATACCCACTTCAAAAACCACTGAGGAAAATCAACAAAATTAGACAGTGAATCTAAGTCTTGATTTCCAGCTACTTTTCAAAGTTAAGCATATTAACACAAAAAGCCAGCAGATACCCTCGCAAAAGTCAAGTCAAACACAGACTTCCAGGATAAAAGTTACTCAAAACCAAAGATGCGTTCATGAAAGAGTGTCAGGGATCTTGGGATTATTAAGCAATAAAGTTGCTAAGCCATCTGAAATTTTAGGGATAGCAAAAAAGAGTGAAAAGGAAAAAGGTAAGAGCAGAAAGGAACTCCACCAGTCATGAGAAATTATGTCAGTTAAAATACAAAAGTAAATCAGATATGGGTGCACTGTATGTCTAAATGAAAATCCTTCATAGGAAAGGATATAAATAAACCATTGCTCCTAAATCGAGGTGTACAAGAGGCTGTTCTCAGAATCAAGAGGCCAAACAGCAAATCCTCTAGTGGATATAATGCCTGGCCCTGGGGGACAGCCTGAGATCCAAGTAGGAAAAATAGATGCCTCTGGCATGTATTATAGTGAGTTCCCTGGAGTGCAGAATTAGACGAAAAACTAAGAAATGGCTCGTTCCTGGGGCAGGGGGGAGGAAGACCAGAACACATGCCATGGCAAGAATGAAAGGACTCTAAGCGAAAAACTACTCCCAAAATTGTTAGTCGGTGAAGAACATTATTAAGTGTCAGTTTTTTTATGACTGACATAATATGGATATGTACCAGATATTATTAAAATGTATGGAAGCCATATTTAGAAAAGAAGAGGAAAAAAGAGAAGGAAATGGTTCAAATGGGTCCCAGTTAATCCACCAATTCACCGTACTTGACTATCTTTGAATAGAATCAACCTTTCCACTCAGTCTGCCAAAATAGTGTTGCAAAAGGAGGAGCCCAATAAAATGAGACTCATTTCTTTGCCCAGGGGCTTGGTCTTCTTTGCAAGGACCGTGCTGAATTGTCAACTCTACAAATGTTTAACTACCTACAACCAGGGTTTCACTTAAACCAGTAAATATACATTTTCTCTCTTGGTATGTTAAAATAATATGCTCCATTGGTCTCTTGCAGTTTTATTTGACGCAGTCACATCTGCAAAACCCATTGCTTTTTGCTCCATAACTCAAGGTTCACAAACAGATTATCCAACAACCACCCATGACAGACCATTCCAGGTGATGTGTTTGAAGAACATCACTCGTCCTACCCAAGGAGGTCAAGGATCAGACCACTCTCCATGAAAAGCCTTCCATCACTCTGCATTTGTGTGTCACACACAAGCTGTTAGCTTTCTAAAACTGGGAAATACATGATCATGTCTCATATGTGTCACACCTGCTTTTCTGTTGTACCATAGCCATACAACACCCGGGCAGTACCAGCTTGTGGCACAGCAGAGCTCAGGTGGTCTTCCCTAGGCCAAGAGCAGGTGTGCAGGAGATGGTATACTCTTCAGTACCATAAAAACTGAAACCTCCTCCTACCACCACTTCTACCTTCACTCCAACTGTGAAGAAGTCAATTTTTAAAACTATTCTCCTGTCTCATATGGGGTGTCTAAATAGTAAAAATGTTTTAAGACCAAGCTTACCATGCTCATCCCATCAGTCTGAAAATTTAGAAAGTGATGCCAAATGGAGTCCCTAAAAAAATATTATGTGTTTGCTCATGCTAGGGGATGCCATCCATGTTACAACTTCAGCCAGTATCTTTGCATTACTGGCACACACATCCCTTAAATCCTAATAGGCACATAAAAACAGAGCTAGGTCTTCGGCCACGATGTCATATTTACATTCTTAATCTGATATACACCAAACTACTTCTAATCTCCCAAGACCACATAACATGAACTGAATTCCAAGTAAATACTTTCACTGTATTAATAAACTTAATATTGTGTCACAGGACATATCTCCTAATACATGAAAAGGGAAGATACTTATCATTAAATCATATTTTTCTATACAGTGCCCAGCTGAATGGCTTCTATTCTCCTGACCTGAGGGATAATAATGCAGGAAGCATGACTTGCTCACCATGTGTCTCCAGTGCCAAGCACAGTGCTGAGCACATGATACTTTTAAAAGATAAAAGCTAATATTTACTGAGTGCCCATTATGTGCCAGGCCCTTTGCTAACTACCAGGTAGAAGTTAGAACACTTACTCCTTATAACCACTTTGGGTGGTGAATCTCCGTTTTATAGATGGGAAAACTAAAGCTTAGTTTGATAAAGTAACTTGACAAAGGCCTCACTGTAACTTTGTCAAGTGAGGCAGAAACCATGCTCTTATCCACTGCAGTATGTATCATTTCTTGAATGAGTAAATTAATTATCTCCAGTTACAGACAATTTATCCTGAAAAGGACCTCTCATTGCACACATGCTACCTTGGCTCCTCTTTTACACCTGTCTCAACAGTTGTCCAACTCCTGATGGCCCTGCTATACTTGTATGGCCTTCAGGGACCACTGTGTCTGTCACACCACCCCCACCTAATAAAGCAATAAGACTCCAACCTGGACTTCCAGCCTCTGGTCTGGCTCCTCCAGGTTTGGGCAAAAGTCTGCACCCAGCACTCTGCCAGCACATGCCACTGGAACCTGGGGGAACATGGCCAAGTTAGATGCTGGATGTGGAGGCTGCTGAGAACTGCACAGAAACACATTAGATCCAGAAAGAAGCAGGGACATCCCAACTGCAGGTATGAAACAGGCCAGCATGACTCCATTGGTTTTTGACACTCAGTATGTCAAGTATATTGTAAATACCATGTAATCAAGTTTATGAACTACCAGAAGGTAAATTCCAAGAATAAAAGATATACAAAATTTTTATTCCCCCTTGTATCCACAGCATGTAGCACAAAGTAGGCATTATATAAATATCTCTGGATGAAAGCAGAGAAGGTTAAAGTAAAGAGAGAAAGAAATGTAGAATCTCTTCTTGATACTGGTGACTCTTTTCCCCTCTGTCATTTAATTTGCTTAAGTGAGAGTGAAAAACATTGCATTCTATAATGAATAATATTCCTTTTCACCATTTACCTGGTCAAATTTATTTTTCCTATTCATGGAGTAGGTTAGCACAGACAGATTCTGTTTATCAATACTTGTTATTTATTTACTATCTCTAAATTTTATTGAAGAGGCTTATTTTATGTCTGTTTCCATAATAAAAATGATAACAACTATAATTTAGAACATTTCTCTATATCTAAAATTCTACACTGAAAGCCACTTAAGATTCCCTTTCAAAACTAAATTAGCTAATTAGTTGATCTCATCCCAAAATGTCACCTACTGTCACCTACTTACTTCATTTTAGATTTTTTCTGAGATAAAGACAAAAGGATTTAGATTCCACCTAAACCTGCTTTCTGCTTTTTAAAAAACTTCTCTGAATCACTACTCAGCATTTCCAAACATACACTATCTTTATGAATCATACAACTATGTAGTTCAGAATCTTGGTCCATCAATCAGCTTCACCCTGTCTTCTTTCCCCATCAGAGCCCACCTCTGCTGTTTTGTTCTGTGCTTTAACTCCACTTAGGATTATCTGTGCCAGTCAATTTTCTTTGCTCAGAGATAAGTTTTCAGCCAAGTATGCTGCCTTAGAAGGTATTTCCCTCTTCTTTTGACCCACAAATCAGTTCACTTCTCTAAATCTAAACAACTTTCAATAAAGTCCACTTTGCAAGTTCCTCACTGAATATTACTAATATTTAAAAAGAGCACTGAGCCGATTCTTCATTTGTAGGACCAACTCTCCAATTTCTTTCAAGTCCTGCATTCTCTCTTCTTGCCTATGTCCCTAAGGTGACATGGGCAGATTATCATCTTTCTTTGAAATTAACTGTTCTTTACCCACAAATTTCACACTGGAGCCCAAAAGGAGAAGGAAGAGAGTCACATTTACTGAGCACTTGTGGTCATGCTACCCTGTGGGCACCTTACATGCAGATTAACCTGTTTTTTTCTTTGCAACTTACAGGATATGAGCATCTCCATTTGACAATTCAAAACACAACACAACACAAAACAACACAACAAAACAAAACAAAACCAAGGCTTCAGTATAGGTAACTAGCTCGACAAAACTGAGAACAGGGGTGCCTGGGTGGATCAGTCGGTTGAGCACCCCACTCTAGATTTCAGCTCAGGTTATGATCCCATGGTTTATGGGTTCGAACTCCACACTGAGCTCTGCACTAAAAGTAGGATTCTCTCTCTCTTCCAGCCTCTCTCTCAAAATAAATAAATTGTTAAAAACTTTAAAAAAAAAGCATGAGGCCTCTTAAAAAATAAAAAGACAGAACATATTTCAAAGAAGTTAATGAAAAACATGCAATAGTTGCATTTAGTGGCTTACATTCTAGAGGCATTTGCTGGTGTTTCATATGAAAGAAATTACAAAAAAGACAAAGGAAGTGGAGAAGGTGTGTTATCAAGACCTACTACTTGCTTTGTGGTCTAGGACAACATAAGCAATGTGAAAGGAATTTAGCCTCTAACTTGAGGAATGAGAAAGAAATGGGGCATGGAGAAGAGCAGAGACACTGTGCATGTGTGTTGTGGCACATGCAGGCTGATGCTGATGCCACCCCTCAGCTGACATATGGAGGGGCACTAATGAGTTCTGCATAAGTAATTCTCCCTATGGGGCAATAGAGGAACTGGGGGAAAAATTCATCTTAGAATATTCCACAGGAAAAGAAAACCCAACACACAGCTTCCTATAAAACCTCAATATATATGATGACTTAACTGATTAAAGCAGATTCCATGAGCCAGAATATATATATTGCAAATTAAGTGTAAATAATACTTTATTTTATGTACACAAAACAAATTCCCACTTACCTTACTAGTATTTGACTGTATCACCAATACTAAGTTTCTAGTTCCTTTTTACCACCCTCTGCCCCACAGAATACATTTTATAAACACTCTTGAGAGGAAAGGAGAAAGTTAAACAACTACAATTACACTCAATTACAACGTCAGACACTTAGAAATACACAGTTTCTGAGAGAGAACAAAAAGGTCTGTGAATAAGTTAGAAGAAAACAGTGCCAGGCTACTAGAGTGTTTCAACAATCCAAATCACGAAAAGAACTACACTAGGGACGTGACTTAGCACTCAAAAACTTAGAATCCTAGAGTTTCTGAGCAGAAAAAAAAGCCATCAGGATCCATGAAAATGGACTCCCATATTTTAAAGATTAGGAAATTGAGATTTAAAACAAAGCTGCAGCTTTACTAATGGGTTCACCATTTAACAATACTCTCCCTCCCCCTTCATTACATTTAGTGGCATTATCAGGTAAAGAAAAAAATTTTAAGGGGAAAACAAGCTATATCTGTTTCTTAATTTATCAAAATATACCAAGGAAAAACCAAAAAATATAAAAGTTGGTAACCTAATTAGTTTTAACTCTGCACACCTAGACAATTAGGCCTTTTGATTTACAACCCTCAGTAGTGAGACAGCTAGCTATAAGCGATCAAAAACATGACTGACAGATACAGCAGACATAAATTGTCTGGCTCCTTATTATCACTCCAGTTTAAATTAAGATAATAAAATATGGTGTGTACCTAACCATGGTTTTCCTGGAATATAAAATTTAAATTGATTTGGAGAACTCCAAATCTGCTTTCTTTCATGCTGGTGTTCTCTATAAGGATTTTCACAAATGTTTCACAGTGATTTTTATCTCTGAAAAATGGTAAGACTAAGGGGACATCATATTTTTTTATGCTTTTTTGCATTTTAGTATCTTTTGCTATTAAATAAAAACATTTATGTTAAAAACAATAAAAAATATTAAACTCATCGGCTAATATTTCTGAACAGTATGCCACAGGTTTAATTATGAGAATGGTAATTGTCTGGTACTCATCTAAATTTCATTGTGCTAGAACTGTAACAGGAAGTAAGAGGCCTTGAAAGGGACCCTCTAAAATCCCCTGGGTAAGCTGAAGCTGAGTGCATATCTACTCTCCAGGACATACCTCAAAGGAATCATGGTGTGTGAGAGAGCTATTTACAACTTACTTTGTGTATAATCAGCAGAAACAAAAGATATGACAACAAGCATAAAGGCCTCCCTCTCTTTCCTCCTTTCTCCCCTCTCAGGGGAATTCAGCAAGGGAGGGCCAGTGGGCATTCACTTCAGTGTCAAAAGGGCTTCCAGAAAACACATTTTCTGTGGGGCAGGGAGGAAATATGGCAGGCTTCCTATACACACACACACACACACACACACACGCACGCGCGCGCGCACTCACTCTCTCTCTCTCTCTCTCTCTCTCTCTCTCTCTCTCACACACACACACACACACACACACACACACACACACTCTAGTTCTTTGTTTAGTGAGATCACACATAAAAATTGTTAGGGGCCAGACTTCTGAAAAGAAGACTGAAAAAGCCCCACAAGAGGAGTTACTACTCAAAACAACTGAAACTGAATGAGGCAGAAGGTGTGTGTACCGAATGGAAGAAACAAAGGGACACAGAAATGATAACTTGTGAAACGAAACATGTTACCAAGAAAAGGGATTACACAGTTTGGGATGCTTCTTGCAGAGTCAGAGCCCATTTGAAATTTAATTTCATTTTTAAACATGAAACATTCAGGTAGTCATTTGCCTGATAGGCACTATAAAAATCAGAGCCTAAATAAACAAACTAACTTCCATGTCAGCTCAAGACTCTTCAGTTAAGCTGGCCACAAGCCTGGATCAGTTCTGAAGTGTGTGTGTTTTGGTGACTTCAGTCTAGCAGTTGCAGGGATGAGGGAAACTATTTGAACCCATGAAAAACTTGGAAAAGAGTGGACAGACAAAATTTGTTTTAAAAAACACAGAGGAGAGAGAAAAACCAAAAAGAGTCCCATCAGAAGACTGAGGGACATGGCTGGGTACAAGCTCTGTCACATTCCAAGCCAGAGAGAAGCACGGATAGAATCAGCCTAATTTCAGTGGCTAGACAATGCCAAGCAGCAAGAGGAAAAATTACTCAGATAACACAAAGAATTCAGGAAGACCATTAAGGGAAACAGATTTGGCAATAAGCTAGTCAGGAGCTCTTGTGAGAAAGAGCAGAGAAAGAAATAAATTAATTACCCAACACTGTAAAAATAAAGATGTACACTAAACACTACATTTGCTACAAACAAATGAACACAAAAAATAAAAAAGAGGAAGATGCACTAAGTTGCTGGATGTACAGATAACTTACATTCTAATTTTTCAGGCTACCATTTAACTAAAGGACAACAATCTGGGCCTAACCTTTCTGAGCTGTGGAACCCCAGCCTAAGATTCAGAAGGGAGAGGTATACAAAACCTAAAGCTCAAGAACGAAAATACTGCTTAACAATCAGAAAGGAACTGGTGAGTCGAAACAGTATTGATCCAGTCTCCAATACAGAATGGCCAGAAATATGCTAGTTCTTACAGAGGCCTTAGATGAGGCAGGGTTGTATCAATAGGAACACGGTAAGAATGAGAGACATATTACAGAACTGAGCAGGACAGAGGACAGTCCCCTCTAGAGTCATCTCAGAATAATGAACTACAGGATCAAGCGGCAGAAAGCAGAGAAGGGTCAAGGAAGTGATTCTGCTACTCAACAGGTTGACAGACATAGATGATTACTGTGGGGGGGGGGGGCGGGGCGCACATCCTCTCAGGAGCAAGGTACCGTTTAACTGAGGTTCACTCTCCCTCTGCCTTGGGAGCTGGCCCTCTTGGGTGAGCCAGGGCCCTAGGCTCTGTGATAGGAGCACCTCTGCAGGCACAATTACAGGAGATTTTCACAGCCACAAACAATACCTTGGTTTTATACTGTAAATGTGGGATAGGATGTAAAAATCTTTCTTTGCTGGTGACACCCTGGAGAGCCTGATGGACCATGAATAATGTTGAAATTACATAGAATCTTTCTTCCAGAGCCCTCAAAGGGCTTTACACATAGTGTTTATTTATTCCCCTCTCAGACAAATAAGAGAGGCGAAAATTTCTATCATACTCTTTTTAAACAAGAAAACTGAGGTCCATCACTACAGTCCTCCCCCACATTTGACAAATTGAGTGAAACTGAAATTAAAACAAAGTTCTCTCAACTACCACGCTAGTATTTCACTAGAAAAGCCTCCTACCATATGAGAGTTGGCTTATTTATCCAATTCTTGATTTACAGGGGTTTTAGCACTGAAGAAGAAAATGTGAATGAAGTTATTTGTAAATGTGCCATGCGGGCTTTACACTTAAAGTACAGAATCAGATTATTTTTCAACTGGTTTACAATCACTCTTGTAAATTGAGTATTTTGGAAATTTAACACTTCAGACTATTGCTTATGGGCATATACACCACATTGCCAAGTCTGACAAGTGACATTAAGTGAAATTTCAAGTATGCTTATATATGCCCTGGTTAAGTTTCCTTCTGTACTCAGGGCTCATCTCCAACTATCCTAAAGGCAGGTAATATGAAAAGAACATTGGCTTGGGAGTTAGAATTCTGCTTTAACCTCAGAGGCAGTAATTGTAAAGCTGATCAGTAAAATACCAATCCAGAGCCTTGTTTCCTGCATCCGTAAAATGGGAATAATTGTTTTTACTGTGTAAGGTTGGCTAGGTTGAAGGAGATAACACAGATAAAGCATGCAGTAGGGACACAGTACTAGTAAATGATAAGGGCCCACACACCCACCCCAGCACACACTCTCATGAGAGCTGAGAAGTTTGAGACCAAGAGAGGGATTTGGGGGAGATGAAGTAAACCTCAAGTATCAAAGGAATAATATAAACAATTAGGGAAACTAAAAAATAATATCTATTCAATTAGTCTCAATTAAGGGCCAGGTCAATCAACTTTCAGAAGGCTTCCTAGAATGCTGTGTTGAGAAAGTCTATAAAGATCTGTCGAAACTGTAAGAGATTGGGCATTAAATTCTTCACTGGGGGAAGGAGCAAGAAGCCGCACATCTCACACTCCTGCCCCAACCAAGCCCTTCACAATGAAAACATAAGGCAAATTTCTGGGTACTCTTTCATGCTAGCGGCCTGACCTAAGAATTAAATATACAGAGCTTCCAGGAAACATAGGCGAATACAATCTGAAGAATCTCTACCCTTTTGGTGGGGGGAAAAAAAAACTGAACAAACCAGCAAACGGATAGAAAAAACCAACAGTCTAGGCAAGTGGTTCAAGGTATATTCCTCATCCAAGCCACATTATTAGCATCAACTGGGAACGTGTCTGAAATGCCTTTGGGACTGAAGACCTGAGGCCCACTGTGACAAAACCCAGGGTGCTGCCCAGCCATTTGTTTATGCAAGCCTGCCAGCCAGGTGATGCTGAGGAGCATTAACATCGGAGAATCACTAGCCTAAATAAACAAGAAAATAAATAATAACTGGGAAGGCAGTTTAGATGATAACTTAGTTTTAGAAAATATATGCCTCTTGGGGCACCTGGGTGGCCCAGTCAGTTAAGTGTCCGACTTTGGCTCAGGTCATGATCTCGTGGTTCGGGAGTTTGAGCCCCACATCGGGCTCAGTGCTATCTCTCAGTGTGGAGCCTGCTTGGGATCCTCTGTCTCCCCTTCTCTGCCCCTCCCCCACGCACTCACGCTCACTCTCTCAAAAATAAACATGAAGAAAAAAATTGTTTTAATAAATGTTTAGAAAAAAAGAAAACATACGCCTCTTTTAAAAAGTAAGGAAGAGGAGAGAAGGAAGAAGAAGAAAGCATCAGGGCATAAGTTCCAGGGTGTCCCATAATCTTACTCTAAAGGGGGCTCTTAAGTAAGAAAGCCAAAATGAGTTAGCCATTGGCGCAGTGGTCTGTCCGACTCCACAGATGCTGCAAACATCAGAAGAGGATGATTTGGGGATAAACATTAACTTTAGCATTTAAACTGAAAGCACTTTAAAATGATCCAGGTAACCTTGAACTCAGCCACTGGGTTTGTTCTACTCACTCAGTTTCCCTCCCTGGTTTTCCACAGTGATCAAGAAGGAGGATAAATGTAACTACGTAACTATCTCTAATGAGGGGAAGAGGCTATTTTGCGTAATGATCAGGAAGCCACTGAATTTTTTAAGTGGGGGGCATTATTTTTTTTTTTTAAGAAAGGAATTTACTTTTGAAGAAAATAGGTGTGTTTTACTTGATCTTACTTCATTAGAGGCACAAAATGGTACAAATCAAAAGGGCTTCTTTTCTCCCTAAGTTTAACAATATTAAAGAAAAAAAATGTATGTGAGAAAGCAGAAAAAGGAGTCTGAGGGAGAAAATAAGATACAAGACTGTTATGTGCCAGACAGTGAGAAAACAAATATTACCCCCCAAAAAAAACTCAATGTCTTAAGTTACCCAGTAAATCATCTCCATTAAACTTATATGGTTAAAAAAAAATTTTTTTTAGTAGCCATACATGGCTTAAGAGGCAAAATACAAAGCACTTAAACTAGATTTAATGCACAGTGGTTGTCTAGAGATACAGATTTCTCTGGACTAGCCCCTTGCCCCATTTGACAGGAGTCAGACTCACTATGAAGAGTGAGGCTGAAGGAGGCCACAAATTGTATCAACAGACCAGAGGAATTCCGACTACTGTAAACAGGAGAGCCAGGGGAGCCTTTACCAGGCTGCCAAAGTGCATAATGCAGCATGCCAAAGATCAATGAATCAACGTGGTTTTCTTTGCATGCAAAGTTTGAACACAGGTAATGATAAGAAAGGAACGGGAAAGCAGATTGAGTCTTGCTGTTCCATACAGTAAAAACTTTCCCAATTCAAACATAAGTCATACTGTGTGTTGCACAATACCCCTCCAAGCCTGCTGAGGACCTCAGCCCAAAAAGAGAAAATGCCCAAAAATGTACAAAGTTGATTTCTACAGAGTGTCCACCCTCCCACTAACCACAGCCCCTACACCCCATCCCAAGTCCACTGATCCTAACTGGGGTGAGATCTAGGGGAGATGAAATGCTGTACTATACTCGGCACCAGACAGCTAAAAAGTGAATATAAATCCCTCCTATCAGGGGCATTGCTTTGTTACGGGAGGGGGGGGTGGGTCTCAGCAAGTGGTGAGAAGAGAAAGTAAAAGAGAATTTCTTAGATTTTCCTTGGGGAATCTTACAAAGTAATTTTTCAAATATTTTTTACTGCTAAAATCTAGTGGCTTTAGAGGCTAAAAGAAGCAGCTTAGTAGACAACAGAATGCTTTATAAATGATAAAACACATAATTTTCTTTTCTGTTTGTTTTTGGTGTTAGTAGCCTCACACAAAGAGCTACTTATGTCACCAAGTTACCTAATGATAAGTAATGCTATAACACACCATTTTCTCTTTACAGGCTTCCCTTTTGGTGATGTGATGCTTTTCCCAGGTTTCATGGGCCACTTGAATGAGAATTGCTCCCAAATCCCTCCCCATTCATTACCTCTCATGTGAATTTTAGTCCTGCACTTTCAAGCTCCCACTAGAAATTTCCAAGTGTCCCTTAACACCTGGAGCCAAACAAGCAAAGCAAACAGGTTCATTGCAATCCTGTCTCTACAACTGTCTACTACAGCTCTCCCCTAACTTCTGTCTTTGGCAATGTTATCATCATAATCCTATCAACAGAGACTCAGAACCACAGATCATGATTAAAAGCCTTATTTCCCAAATCCAGCAAATGGGTTTACTGAAAGCCTATCCATTCTTCCTTTTCAAGCTCTTCAGCTGCCTCCCCCCACCACGCACACACAGATCTCTCTCCTTCCAGATCATTTCTAACAAGTACATGCTAAGACCTTTGCCATAACCCTTAAAGTGATAATACCACCTTTATCATTTCACACTCATCAACCAGTGCCATGTATCACCACTCCAACTGTCAAACATATTCTCCTAGATGATGTTTAGATTTCCCCACAAATTACCAATTAAAGTTTCTTCCGGGCCCTCTGCAACCTAGCTCTTTCTACCCTGCCTTTCCAGCTTTATCTTTTCTTCCTCCTTCATGGCAAATACTTAATAGACAGTCTAATTAGACTACTGGATGTCTCTTGCATACTGATTTGGACTTTCCTAATGTGACATAGTTTTCATGCTGCTCTTTTTAGAATACCTTGTCTTGCATTATACTTTTGAAATCTTCCTATTTTCCAATGCCACTCCTTCTAGGAAGTTTTCTGATACCCCCAGGCAGGAGAGACCTCCTCCCCCAGTGTTCTACCACCCTTTAGGGATCTCAGCACTACACAACTTTGGACTGTAAATATGTTTTTCTTTCCTTAAGGGCAGGAACAAACTTATTTCTCTTTGTATTCCCCCATAGCGCCTACCACACTGCTTCACACACACAGCAGATAGTCAACAAATACATGCAAAATAAATAATAAATAAATCTCTTAAAATTCATAGTGGCACCAGTAAGCCAATGCTACAAATACAGTGATTTTAACTGTACTTTTATTCCACCAGATCTTCAACAAACACCCTTAAGGCAGTTAAGGGCCAATAATTCCTATTTTATAGAAATTCAAGATGCAAGGAGATTACTATTTATGCACAGAGCATTCTTCTGAGTATAATTTGGCCTGTAAAGATTCAGTAACTAATGCAATGTCACCCTGTTGATTTGTGGCATGTTTCCATGGAAATAATAACTTCTCTTGCTGGACTCTCCGTCCAGCTTACTTGAGGATACCTCTAAAACCTGACTCCATCAAAGCAATCTTCTAGAGATGAGAAAATGTACAACACTTTCTCTACAATATAAATGGAAGAGATGTTTCTCTGCCCCGTAAGTTGTCAACATATCCTGAAATCTAACGTAAGAATGATAAAAATAAATACTGGCATATAAAGCCTCTTAGTTTAAAATTTACTAGGCTTTGAAGTAGAAGCAGTTATGAAAACCTCCTTTAATAAGATCTTTAAAACATGTATTGATTGCCATATACCTGGAAAGAAAGTACTCAACCCATTACACTGCCCTGAGATAGGAACACATTTCTAAGATATTATGAGAGAAGCATATAGCCAACCGGAGATAAATTTCCATCTCCCATCAGTGTCTCCTCTGTTTCAGGCCAGGAGTAGACAACTACAGCCTCTGGGCCAACTGCTACCCTGTGATCTACTTTTGTAAGTAAAGTTTTATTGAAATATAGTTACACCTATGCCTTTATACAGCCTATATGACTGTGGCTACAAAGACAGAATTGAATAGTTGATAGAAAAACCACATGGCTGCCTAAAATATTTAGTCTTGATTCCTTTATAGAAAAGGTTTACCAAATTTTGTTTTAAACTGCAAAATTATACCTCTTTCCCCAGCAACACCACTTTTAAGAATTCATCTTTAGGAAGTAAGAATACAAGTGCAAACAAGAGTGTGCATATTGAAGCAACACTCCTTTTAAAAGAAAAGAGCTGCCAACAATCTCAATGTCCACAAACCAAGAGTCCATTAAATAAATTATGGTACGATGATTTACTAGGAATCCATTAAAAATTATGATGGACATCTAGATTTACAGACATAAAAAGTTATCTATGATAGGGCTGAGTAAAATTTAAAATGCAAGTCATGTATCCATAATCCTTTTATGCTATTGACACCTATCCTTCCTTTGCAAATGAAAATATGACTAAAAAGATGTTAATGAAATGGTTCCTTGGTGGCAGCTTTTCAGAAAGTTTTTATTTTTACTTTCTGCAGTTTACTTAATCAGATCTGTAGAAAATGAGTATATCCTTTCTACAAACACTATAAAAAAAGTTTAAACTATTATAAATTAAAACCAAGGTGCAGGGTTTAGATTCTGCATTTAAAAAGCACTAAGCTTTTCAGAAAATAAAAGGTTGTGTTTTTTGGGGTTTTTTTTTTTTTTTTTTTTTTTTTGTATTTTTTGGTTTGGGCAGGCTTCTAGTTTTGTTCTTGCTGTTTTAATTGTTCTTTTTTCTTTGTTTTAAAGACAAAAAGGCTCTTAGGCTTACCAATAGCCTGCATATCTAGGCACTGGCATTCCCACTTTATATAGCAACCTCAGTTAGGATGGAAAAAGTCCCCTGCAAAAGCATGCATGGGTTAGGAAGAAGAGAGGTTAACAGAATAGTCCTCTGAATGGAAATGTATTAATTCAATCAGTGTCTTACTTGGGTTACCATAAAAAGGTTCATAAAGTACCCAAAAGCCACATAAGATTTTAGAATTATGCTGCTCAGTGGCTGATTCTCAGTGAAGAGTAAGAAAGGAGAGATCTGTCTCCATCTTCATTTTCCTCAACAAAAGTACTTTTTAAACCAGCAATGAAAAGGCCAAGTATGTACATGATACAAATACTAAGAACCGAGTACCACCACTGATAATGAGACGCTAAGTCAACACCGCATAAGGCTTGAAAACTAACCACAAGAATAACAGAAGGAGAAATTGCTAATAACAACCAAAACAGCTCACTCTCTCTGTGCCAGACTTTACAGGCATGATTTCTAAGTCCCACTTTATAAGTGAAGTAACTGAGGTTCAGAGAGGTTACAAAACTTTTCCAAAGTCACATAAAAAAGAGATAAACTGAAATGCAGATAAATCTGCCTCAAAAGTCTAGACTCTTCCCACCACACTAGCTAATGAAATAGAAATTACATTTCTAATCAAGTACTATATAAAATCCCAGTATAGGTACTGATGCATAGGGGCACTTGTACCCCAATCTTTATAGCAGCACTCTCAACAATAGCCAAATTATGGAAAGAGCCTAAATGTCCATCAACTGATGAATGGATAAAGAAATTGTGGTTTATATACACAATGGAATACTACGTGGCAATGAGAAAAAATGAAATATGGCCTTTTGTAGCAACATGGATGGAACTGGAGAGTGTGATGCTAAGTGAAATAAGCCATACAGAGAAAGACAGATACCATATGGTTTCACTCTTAAGTGGATCCTGAGAAACATAACAGAAACCCATGGGGGAGGGGAAGGGAAAAAAAAAAAAAAAAAAAGAGGTTAGAGTGGGAGAGAGCCAAAGCATAAGAGACTGTTAAAAACCGAAAACAAACCGGGGGGTTGAGGGGGGGGGGGGGGGGGGGCAGGGTGGGTGATGGGTATTGAGGAGGGAACCTTTTGGGATGAGCGCTGGGTGTTGTATGGAAACCAATTTGACAGTAAATTTCATATATTAAAAAAAATAATAATAAAAAAATAAATAAATAAAATAAAATAAAATCCCAGTATAAATTTAACAAGTTAGAAAACTTGAAATTCCTGGTTTATAAAGATATTACAAAATTACCATGTCAATTAATTTGTTTTACAAGCAGTTTATTTTAAATAGTGTTTTCTACATTATCTTCTCAGTTAAATCTATCAATATTCTTCATCTTTACACTTACACATATATACGTATATACCTTTGCAGATAGCAAATATAAAGCCCAAAAACTTTCATACTGAAGTAGAGTATGGATATATTTGTAGACACAGACTCCAGTTAGACAGAAAACTGTGACTTGGTCTTTTATGACTTTTCCCACAGTAAAATTATTTCATTGCTATGGATTAAACAAAATCTATGCCCTGAAAATTAATATGTGAAAAGCTGTACAATGACATAACTAATTTTTTTTTTTTACATTGGCATTTAACTTATACTATTTTTCTCTTAGATATATTCTCTTTTAAAATTATGTATAGGGGCGCCTGGGTGGCTCAGTCAGTTGAGCGTCCAACTTCAGCTCGGGTCATGATCTCACAGTCTGTGAGTTGGAGCCCCGCGGCGGGCTCTGTGCTGACAGCTCAGAGCCCGGGGCCTGTTTCGGATTCTGTGTCTCCCTCTCTCTCTGACCCTCCCCTGTTCATGCTCTGTCTCTCTCTGTCTCAAAAATAAATAAACGTTAAAAAAATAAAAATAAAAATAAAATTATGCATAGGAGCGCGTGAGTGGCTCAGCCAGTTAAGCGTCCAACTTCAGCTCAGGTCATGATCTCACAGCTCGAGTTCGAGCCCTGCTTCTGTCTCTATGTTGACAGCTCAGAGCCTGGAGCCTGTTTTGGATTCTGTGTCTCCCTCTCTCCCTGCCCTTTCCCCACTCGCACTCTGTCTCTCTCTCTCTCTCAAAAATAAACAAACATTAAAAAAATTTTAAATTATGCAGAGACAGGGGCGCCTGGGTGGCTCAGTTGGTTAAGGTCTGACTCTTGATCTAGGCTCAGGTCATGATCTCACAGTTCATGGGTTTGAGCCTGACATTTGTCTCTGTTCTGATGGTGCCGAATCTGCTTGAGATTCTGTCTCTCCTCTCTGCCCCTCCCTGTCTTGTGCTCACGCGCTCTCTCTTCCTCTCTCTCTCAAAAAAAAAAAAAACAAAAAACTTAAAAATATAATAAAATTATGCAGATATTGGCTTTTCCTATGAATTCCCCATAACTGCACCTCCAAACTCATAATAACTAAAACCCTTAACTCCCAGATGGGGAAACTAAGGTTTTGCTGTGCCTTCGTTTTTGGAAGTGTGGGAGTACTAGGCTTTGGTTTTCTGATCAGGTAGTCAATGGATCTCTGGTAGAGGCCTAAAACATAGGACTCTGTAGCTGTACCCCTTCCATTTAAAGCACCTCTGATTTTTGTCAGTTCTACATATTGACTTCCTTATAAAATTTAATTTGAAAGAAGAAAATCCCCAGAAGATTGTACAACTACTGTTTTTCTTCTTTCTTTTTTAATAGCTGCCTTAAGTTACAGATGGATTAAAAATTAAGACAGAGGAAAAAGCAAAGACTTTGGGGTAAACTTTTCTGGTTACAGATTTTGGAACTTTATTTCCTCATCTGTAAAAAAAATAACTGTACCTGCCCTGAATGCTTTTTAATAATTGAATAAGATAACATGGGTACCATGTCTAGCACACCAGCTGAGCTAAGAGGTAGCTATGAAGTTGTTAGTTTTTAATCCTCATTCTTTTACTGTTAGTAACAGATGAAAATAAATGCTAAGCCAAATATTTATTTTAGATCTGAAGATGCAGTATGTTCAAACTAGGATTGGCTAAAAGAAACTAGATGTTAAGCAAAATAACAATGTTAATCAAAGGTCATCTATAACAATATTGAAGTACCACACAGGAGAACACAATTACTTCTGATAAAACATAATACAGGCTTAAAAAGCACTAAAAGCAGCACATGTTGCTCAATAGTTCTCAAGCCCTATGCAAGACTATAAATGAAGATAAAATATTGTGCAGATGTACATGTATGTTGCTTGCTACTATTTTGTTTGATTCTGAGAGGTGTAAACACTACCAGCTTTAGTATGACCCTAATTCCATGAACACAAGTGAATATTCACAAAGCCAGGGACAGAGGTGGGGGTCTTATCTACACAATCAAGCTTCAAGCTCTACTACCAAATGATAATGATAATGAGTATAATAAGGCAGGAAGCTTCCATTCAGGCACATGATTAGAAGTGATGATACAGATGTCCACAGAACTCAGCTGAATTTCCCAACTTTGCCTCCAGTCTAGAGCTAACCGTAACTGGTATCACAGAAATAACAGCAATGTACTGACATCCACAAAGGCCAACCTGGTGAGAACTGTGCAGAGTGGCAAAAATGCAAAACTAATGGATGGCACAAGAGGATTCTCAGAAAACAAAACAAAAACAAAAACAAAAAAACCAAAAAAAGGGAAAAAAATCGAAAAAGGGAAAAAAATAAAAGAAAAAAAGTGTCTGCCAATGCCTACCCTCCCTTCCTTTAACTGAAGATATTAAAACATTTCATTTAAATTTACCTCATTGTTCCCCCAAATTCAAGCTTCCCAAGGGCAAGCTGTAAGAAAGGGATATACAGTTTACTCAATACCTACTGGGTCCCAAAGTTTCCCATGTGTTATCTCATTTCATCTTCCTGACAAATCCTCAAGCTAATTGTTCTTTTCCCCATTTCAAAATTGAAGAAAATAAAGACTAGAATTGTGACTTATCCAAGGTCACAAGACTAGTTAAGTGGCAACATTAGACTCTGAAGTCAGGTCCCATCTTTTAATCTTACTCCCGAGTTCTGCAATACCAAACACTCATGTCAGATACAATGGGGCCAGGAAAATGCTGAGAGAACAAGTACTGATATTAAAAATCTTAAATCAACTTTAATTTTCTCATTAGATATGATATAGGAGTAATTCTTTTTTCCTCTTGGATTATGAAGGAAAATTTTTAATAAATCAAATTGGAAAAGGTTGAAATAACCACAACATCCTTTTTATAGTAAAAAACTGCTTCCATGATCAAGATAACATATATATTTTTAGACAATCTAAATGTACATGATAGATTTTTTCCCCCAAGTTTGGCAGTGTTAAAGAGTTTTTCTACTATTTAGGATAAAGAATTAATTTTGAAACTGGCTGTAACAGGGAAAAAACTCCAACACAAAGTAAGTTTAATATTCTTCTGAAAAGTGCACTATAAAATCTGCAACTAAAAACAAAAATCACCAGAAGAAAACTCCCAACATCACTTACATCACTTACATCCAACAGAGTAAAAAGAAAGAATTCTTAGTTTGGAGTATTCTTTAGGATGTTACGTAAAGTATCTAATCAATTCATCTAAATTCTGAAGTGCCGCATCCATACATAAATCTTGATTCTTACTATAGAGTTAACTGTTTATTGGTTTAAGACCTCCCATAGACAATGAATGTATCTGTTTGTAAAGAACAAACCATTATACAGATAGCATTAATCCGATTAAACTTGGAGGTCTATCTGGACAAAATCATCACCTGACAGAAGTATATAAACCACTTCACAGAAATACATAAAAATATATAAATTTCTAGTACATAACATTTTAAAAAATAACTTATTTATCAAGAGAAAACTATCTTAGTTTAACAACTCTACAAGTTTTTCCTTGTATCTGACAGTGATCAGAAGGTCTGTGGACATACAGGCACACACATACACAACTCTATATACGTATATATATATGCATTATTAACAGGAAGAAAAATGACACATCACAAGAACATGCAAACAAAAAAGTATTAAGGTTTGAAAGTAAAGAGAAACTAAAAGGCAATTCAAAATTAAAATTCAAACTATTATGGTATCTTTACTTAGGTAAGCCCAAGAAAATCCGTATTTCTCCTATTCACTGGGAAAAAATCAGGCACATGAATATTTTATAAAGTCACAATGTAAAGTCAGAAGGCTGTTTCATACATCCGCACTTTAATCTGTTGTAAATTAACTGGAGTCAGATAAATCGTGAAGCAATCCTGAGAGTTACATGTAACATGCACAATTACAACCGAAGTCAAATCATACACACCCTCAGCTAACTGTAAGCCTAAAACAACTGGAACAGCGAATGAGAAGGCTAGAGTGTCCCCTGGAGAGGGACTGGGGTGGGGGCAAATCTGCAAAGTGGATAAATCTGATACAACTGGAAAGCCTGAAAATGTCCTAAAACCCTGAAGATGCTCACGTGGTTTCACAACAAAGTCCCTTTACAAGACTCACAGCCCAGATGACTTGCATCTTTTAAACTGCCCTATTTCCAGAATTCCTGATTTTAAATCACACTGGAAACCTCTGGCTGCAAATGAATTAGAATGGTTCAGTTTACCCCTTCTAAACACCAAGGGGGAAAAAAACAAGCACCATACTGAAGTTTGTTTTGTTTAAACTGGACCTTCTGCATTCTGAAATTGTATCCCTCTAACAAATATAAACCGTTATTACAAAGAAATGGTTAATAAAAAAAAAAAAGAAAAAAAAAGAAACCAGACTAGCCAGTGAAAGGAATGAGGGAGTAGTAATGGTAACATACAGTACCATGAGCTGCAGTGGCCTCCCAGTCAGTGGTGCAAGGTTAACAGATCACTCTTGGCCTTCAGGCAGACAGCAAAACACAGCCTGGGGAAGGGGGGGGGGGACGGGGAGGGGGGGAGACAGGGACCAAGGCTGGGGGAGGGGGCTCTTGCTCGGGTAGTTTACACAAGAAGGCAGCTCAGCTCCTTTCTGGCGCATTCCTCCTCTCTATCTCCCAACCTCTTTGCGTGTGTCTTGTCATATTTTCTTCAGCTGTTAATTGTCCAGACTGCAAGACTTTAAACAGCCACAGTTTAGGAAAAAGCGAAACCCTTCTAAGTGACCATCACAGCAAATCAGCTTCATGCTGGTGGGTAAAATTTTCCAAGGGAAGTGTTCTTCTGATAGTTCCTGAGTCTCTAAGTCACCCCCACCCGCCGCCACACACACTCCCCTAGAGGGCTAAATGCACTGTGGCAATAAAACATTCATGCGACTTGGAATTTTAACACAATGCCATTTCCCTAGTTTAACCTGAAAGGAATGCACTAGTCACAACAGACTACATCATCCTGCCATTAAACCCTGCCAAGGAACCGCTTTTTTGGCCGTGCTGAGCCAGCTTTGACGGGAAAGGAGTACACAGACCCACACAGTGAGCACAGAGGGGCCACCTCTGCTTCCTCAGCCTCATCCAGCAACACCCTGCTCTTGAACATGACCCTTGACCCTTCGCATTGTGACCGGCTTGTGATGCATGTGTCACTCTGGAACTTCTGCAGAGCCACACACTGCGCAGGCCATTTGCTGCTCCCTCTCAACAGGACTTGGGAGGATGCCAAGAGTTCTTATTATTACTGCTACTATTGAAAGTCATAGGTTTAAGTGTGGGGATGCTTTTTCTCTGTGTCCCAGAGTGGTCTGCTTTTCTGTTTCCTTTGTTTGCTCAGGACTTTTTAAAAAACAAACTTTGCATTTGCATTCATAATTAGATTATGATTACTGACAAAATGGTTTGCTTTTGGGACTACTTATCAAAGCCGCCAGTTCTTTTGCATTTAAGTGACATTTAATTTAGATTTACAAAATACAAAAACAGAAATAATTCTGATTTCTCCTGAGAATTTTAGAGAAAAACTCAAAGGTGTTGAATTCTAAAACATCCACACTTAACCATTTCACACAAAGCAAGTAACGAATTAGATTTAAAAAAAAATAACTCTAGGTTCATTGATTACTGGTGCAGAGATTTCTGCCTTCCAGGGAGCATAATTGACAAATCCAAGAAAAATAGATGATAATCAGACGAAAAATTTAAGTATTAAAAGTTTTTAAATGTTTTCATTATTTTTTAACTCTGTTCTGATGCCAATTTGGCCCTTTACAACCAATCACAACAGTATCTTTACTAATTTTGCAAGTTATCAGATACCATCATTTTGCCCCCCAAAACCTTTTTCTTCATCCTCAACTTCTCTTCCACTATTAAAGTATGCCTTCCAGATTTTTTTTTTTTTTTTTACTTTTCTGATCATTAACTATTTTCATATGGGGCACTTTCACTTTCAACTTTGCCCTATTATTTTGGCTTTATTATTCCTACTTTCTGCTATAGTCCCAGGCAGTTGTAAAGAGCTCTCCTGCTTGCCCTTGACCTTGAACTACAGCCAGGTAAGCTGCGAATTATCCCTACAAAAGGCAGAAGGTGTTCCAGCTTTAATCTCCTTGAGTAAGGCCATGTGCTCTCCTCAGTAACAACTGAAGAACATCTTATTTCATGGAAGAGAATAATCTAAAATACAAAATGATCATCTCTAAGCAAGTTAACATGCACATGTAAAATAAAACCAAACTGTCTTCTTTAGAGTAATTTTTGTCTCCTTAGTAGTTGGAATTAGTCTTAAGCCCTAGTTAAAAGAATTTTCTTCTTTTTCTTTCCTTTAAACAGACATTATCAGGCCTTGAAAAGTCATTCTAATCCCTTCACCTTAGCCAAGCCATGCTAATTCTAGACAGGAGGACAGCAATTGATTAAAAACAAAAAAAAAGAGGAATTATATTTGACTTGGGGGACGGAGGGTGGGAGATCAACCCAACAGAGAAGCTTATCAAAGATTATCAAAACCTATATTAAATGTTTCCATTTCAAAATGTAAGTGCTGAAATAAACTCATTTTAATCTGTATTAAAACAGCAATAAATACATGATTTTTTTCAAGTTACCTGACATCAACATATATTCATATTCCAATTCCGATGTTTTATTGGGAAACCTAGTAAAGTTGAAGACAGCACTAAGTCAAGATATGAGATTAAAATTATAAAGGATAATTTCTCTTTAAATCCAGACAGATACACTTTTTTGATGGTATCAAATTAACCAATACAGTGATCCCAAAGTATCTAGTATAAACATTCAGAGAAAGAAAAGAGTGAAGGTCTGTGAATATTACAAGAGGCATGTTAAATCCTCTCGATTGTGATGCATTTCCTGTGAAGACCTCTGGAATTTTGAGATACATCACTCAAAAAAGTGATAATCCATCTCATTCTATTTCTCAACAAATTGTCAAGCAATTTTATAATGTAGTCACTGCTCCACTGATACAGTGATGCATCATAATGCAGAAACCACAGCATGGAACAAATACCACAATGAAAATATTTTATATGAAATATCAACGGCATAGAACTTGCTAGAAAATAAAGTCCTCTATCAGTTCTCTGAAATGCAAAAAGTTGCAAAAATCCAAGTTTTATAGAAATATTAACTTATTTTGGTGGGTACATTTGAGATGATCAAATCTGTGATAACCGTTGGTGATCTTCATTTCCTCTTAACCAAAAGAAAACCTTACCATGTGCAATGGCATTTAAAAATACAAGTTTAGAAGTTTTGTAAGCTACCTTTTAATTTCTAGAAAGCAAAATAGGTGAGATTTTTCTCACTGACTTCTATTACAAGGAGCACAAACACAAGTTCATTTATTCCTTTCAAAAAGAGTCCACTTGGAGCCATTGGATTGGCTAAATCAACTACCACTACCCCACACCCAGGCAGTTAACAGGCTAACCCTGAGTTAAGGCAAACCTCAGAGGCAAGAGATAAGAAAAGGAGATGTGTGGATCAAGGAGGGAATGAAGAAAAAGGAGATGGTGTGGATGAAATCCGACTGAAAGAAAAGCAAGCAACAACAAAAAAAAGGGGGGGTGAGAGAAAGAGTGGAGGAATGAGCTGGGAGGAGTGAAGTGGAAAGAAGCAGGGAAAGGGAGAGAAAAGAAGAGGGAGCCTGAAGGAAAAAAGGGGATGGCTGGGGGAGAGAGGAGGAACTGGAGCCCCACAACAGCACAGTGGATCAAGCAGCTGGCCAGAGATGCTAATTCAGCGCTTTAACAAATCAATGCCACTTGAAAAGTACAATGCGAGCCCTCACTGGGTAGATGTCAGGGGACTGAGAAAATGCATTCTCAAGTATTTCACATTAAGAGGGAATAATGTGTTAATTTATAACTCTTCACCCTATACACTTGGATTATCTATCTGTGTCAGCGATTTGACTTCTTAAATTTATCAAAAACGCACGCAAAGGGAGGCAGCTTCAGCTTCACCACTGGGAAAAGGAGGTTTAGGGAAAGTCTGTCCTGGGTAGTACTGCAGTTCTCTTCACTTTCCTATCTGGGCTGAAGTACTGCGGTGGGGGGAGGCAGGAAGGAGGAAGCATCTGAAGCAGAGATCAAGGGAGGAGGGGAATTCCTAGTCCAGTTACGAACACAACCAAAAAAAAAAAAAAAAAAAGGCTTTCTTGGCCTGTGGTTGATTGCATTAGGTACCATCCGTCAAAAGTGACACAGAAGAGAAGGAATAACTTGAATCAGCAACCAGAGCTGCCATCATCAGAATTTACTTTACGGAAACTTACTTAAGTCTCTCAGCACACCCAGCGGAAGAGAAGCTGCTGACAATTGGACTGTAATTAAACAGTACTCTCGCCTTGCCACCAGAGTTCCATAGAGCTTATCAAAATAGGAAGGGAAGAGAGGGCTAAGCTTATTCTATCTGGTTAGCTTTGAGACAGGGAGGAGAGACGTTAACTGATATTACATCCTACCCTAATGTTCCTTTCTTAAGAAAAACCTATTTTATTAAACATGAAATTCTTGGAATTGTTTCCTAACTGTCCCATAATGTAAATTTAGCCCACTTTTAATATAATGATAGCATCATTAGAGTGTTTCTAACCTGAGGTAGAGAAAAAGATTCTGTTGGTGCTTTTGCTGCCAAAATTAAAGCATTATTAGACTTAAGTTTTTAAGGTGCAAGCACTGTCAACACACAAAGGCAAGTGTCTTAAAACTGGGGAATAAACAGATGAGAGTAAGTTTCCAAACAGTGTTTTAATTATGATCATTTCTTCAAAGATACGAAAGGGGAAAGTGGTTCTACATATAAAGAACAAAAATGATTGGACTGTAACTGTTTTGAGTTTCACTTTAAGATTGTTTAAACTACACACAGCAGTATTTTAAACTGTGGAGTATTTTTATTTGCAACTTGCACAATTGCACAGAAACAGACATTCTCTTTTTCGAGACATTCATATGTAAATAAATGCTGATGAATGGAAATGAGATGCTATACATGATGGGCAATGCTCAACATTTAGTTTAAAAAAAAGGCGAAGTTACCTCACTCACAGAAGCTGGAATCTCTTCCCGTCTACAACTGGGCACAAAAGGAAATGAAAGACAATGATGGACCTTCTACCAGTTTCTATTGGGTAAACATTCACCAACAGAGATACTTATGACAGAAAACAAACATTCCTTCAATCTTATGTTCTGCATCTTTTGTATGACATATTACACAGAGCCATTTTTTTAAAAATGTGTATTTGATTAAAAACTGAAATTATAAATAGCTCTTTTTTACAGCTGCGTTGAGCAAATGGGTTAAAATGTCCAAAATAGTATAGTTATTTAATGAATGTTTTGTTTCTTTCAGAGGAGATAATTAATAAGGAATTTCTTAGGTCAAGACCATGGAGTACACTACTTTTCCTTTCCATAAAATCTTAGGAGACATAATATATATTCTAGGCAATATGTTTTCAATGGGAAAGAATCATACTGTATGCATTTCAAGGGTCTCTATGCCTGGAGAGTAGGATTTGTCCTATCCTTGGTTTTTGCATGAATTACCATTGCTGTCTGTCCCATCCAAGCTATCCCTGTGTAAACTATCTATCCTTATCATTATTGGTACCATTAATCCCATTCTCCCCTTCCCCCTCCTCCACCTCACTCACCTAAGGGGTTAAAAGACTTCAGTACATTTGTGACTTGTCAGTGACATATAATACCCGGGTCCTTCATGCAATCAACTTTTACTTGACATGTATTTGCTCATCACAGGACCCGCATTACTACTGGGAAAATGAAGAAAAACCTAAATTAACACTTGACATTCAATATGGTCAAGTCCTTAATTGGCTGGGCTTCCTGAGAAAGCAATTTTCTATTCCCCAAACTGTTCGCGTGTCATGTGTGGAGTGCAGCTCTTGGCCATCACTGCTGTCCCTCGCTCCCTCTAATGAGAGCAGATGAATTAGTGCTACGTGACACGATTTGAACAGGGCCTCCTCCTCTTCCCCTCCCCCCAATCTTTCTCCTATACCAGTGACAGCTGTGTGGCAAGGGAAAGAAAGAAATGCAAGAGCAAAGAATCCTGTAAAGGATGATCATTTTTTAAAATGAACCTTAAATGTCTTGTTGAAACTCCAGAACAACAGGGTCATTTAATTGTGGAGGTGGGGAAGGGGGCTGTTACTAAGAACAGGGGAATTATCTGGCTATGGTTGATTTGGGTTGTATTAACTTCCAGCATGTTTCTTCCATTCCTGGCTAGTTGCAGTATTAGATTGCACTGGCCTAATTAAAATGGAATTTACATCCACTTAAAAAAGTTTTTTTAAAGGTCTGGAGAATGGGTCAACTAGAAAAAAAAATGAACAGCATGAAATGATTATTATTCTAAGATAAACATACCTCTAAAAGAAAGTCCTTTCACCAAAGTCATAAAGGGCCTACAACACAAAACTGTCACTATACTTTGTTTCCAGATACCGGTCAGAGTCTGAACTTACGACTAACCATCCTATTTTAAATCATTTAGTTACCTAAATTGAATTAATTGAACACTGATTTCATTCTATTATTTTGGACAGAGGAAATATATTCTGCCTTAGATGTGCTTACCTAACTCAATAAACAACTGAACAGATGCATGAAAGGAAGGCAGGACAGATTCTGCTGTATTCAGATACTAAAAGGTAAATTAAAGGGATTTCTGAGTCTTCACTTACTGTTTTGAAACCAAAGAGGGAATTAATTCTAAATGCCTACACTGCTTGGCCAATCTGATTGGGACCAAACATAACTGGAGGAGGGCTGAGGGGAGGGATGAGTATGTGGCAAATCATCTGGGAAAGCAGTTAGTCCAAAGTACATGCATAAGTGAAAATAATTAGTGAAAGTCGCTAGCACCTTAGCATCTTGGATCTTTTTTTTTTTTTTTTAATTTTTTTTTCAACGTTTTTTATTTATTTTTGGGACAGAGAGAGACAGAGCATGAACGGGGGAGGGGCAGAGAGAGAGGGAGACACAGAATCGGAAACAGGCTCCAGGCTCCGAGCCATCAGCCCAGAGCCTGATGCGGGGCTCGAACTCACGGACCGCGAGATCGTGACCTGGCTGAAGTCGGATGCTTAACCGACTGCGCCACCCAGGCGCCCCCGCATCTTGGATCTTTACTCATTTTTATTTAAACGAGAAATGAGGCAAAGATGTTACCTATGTACTAGAAATTATATCAAGAATATACTGGTGCCACAAAAAAAAAAATCAATGGAATGCAAAATGCAAACTATTTCAAGTATAGTTCCCCTGCTATCAAATAAGTAGTGTGATCATTTATCAATCATTCCTCTACGATTCTGAATATAATTTTGTACTTAAGTAAATTAAGAAGTAAATTTACATACATAAAAATATGGTGAAACCCACTTTTGCAGTATGTTTAAAGTTATTTCCACATTTTGTATTTATGGAAAACAACATGAAAGGAAATGAAGCTTTATTTTTTTTGTTAATAAAAAAGTCAGTTCATAACATAATTTTAAGTATTGACATACTAACAAAAGACAAAATAACATAAGGGATCTTTTTGGAATACCTTGGACTTTCAAATTTGTTGGAAAAGTTTTCACTTTGGGCAATAAGAAAACTACAAAATAAGTATAATTTAGAAGTACTTTTACTGAAGCAAAACATACAACGGGTACACACTCTGCACGTTATCCCTCCTGTGGCCAAAGCACTGGTATTTCAAGTATGGTTAAGATCCCTTTTGAAAACACACTTGAGACAGCTTGTGAATGGGCATTCTATCAGGTGTTTAAATGAAATAAATAGGTAATTTGGTATTCTGGAAAAGTAGCTCAATCTAATGCACCCAGTTAACTGCTACAGTAGCATTATCATCACTGAGCAACAAAGGGCAGTGTATTCTGCCAATAGATTTAGGGTGACCTTTGCAATGCTGACTAGTCCGTCAAGTTCCATCTCTGAGATGCAAGGTATAGACAGGGATGGTTTATTAAGTGAGTTAGGAGCCAAAGACCAGGAACCTCCAAAAAGGTAGGCATTTCACATTCAGGAAATGGGGAATTCCTTTCCCTGAGAAGCAGTGTACCATGAGGATCAGGCTGAACAGCCCATATCCTTTCCTGGAGCACTAGCCTTCCATGGTGTAAAATTCCCAGCTGTGAGGAAAACATCAGCATCTTTTTCCTCCTCAGCTACATGTTTAAATACTGCAATGAAAATCCTACTGTGAATTGGTAAAATGGGATCAATGACAAACTCCTGAAATAAAGCTGAAAAAGAATACTGACATCATCTCAGAACTTTAAACACACTGTGTGTGATAAGCCCTGCTTTATTGTGGGGTAGTTTCCAACCATTGCTACCAGGATGGATGGACAAGATTCAAGAGGGCAGCAAGAGAGGGTCAGAAAAATGAGTCTGTAGTGAACTGAGAAATTAATTCAAGGATCACCTGTTGAAAATCAGACTTTTTGATTCAAGAAAGGTACTTTTTGATTTAAGAAAGTTAACTGTGACTATGGCAAAGTGACATGCTTGAACTTGATATTCTCTTAGGGACGAGCAGTCTTTGAAGCTCATAATAAACTTGAAATGGTTCTGTGGAATGTTAAGGCTTAATGTAGATAGTTGGTGCCACTGTCATGCCTACACAAAACTATGTCAACCTGGAAATAACTGAATTAACAGCTTCAGGGTATTTAGAATGGAAGGCTTGCTCTTTTTTTTTTTTTTTTTTTAGGGATTTTACTTTGAACCACAAGAAGCTGCATTAAGTTTCCAACTTGTTTAGCACAGCTAAAATTAAAATATTTCAGTTTAGAAAGGCATAATGTTTGCCACCCACTTAGTTCATGTTACCTTCACATTATACCATTTTCAAAAAGTATAAACACAGCAGAGAGAAACAATTGCTTTAAAATAGATTCCTATATGGAATGATACAACTATCAAACAGAAAGCACAAAGGTTATTTTATAAAAATTAAGAGCATCTAAAAGAGTATATTATCCTTTATTCTTCACCGCACTCTTTACTTCAGTGCTCCCCTCCCCTTGTATTAAAGATATTTTATCAAATTCCCAGTTGAAAGGTTTCTGAAAGTGGTAAGTCACAGCTGTGTTAATGCTGAACTTGAACATGGCATACTAACGTCATTCCGACACACTTACAGATGCTTCGTAACAAGCTGCACCAGTCACTTGATTTGAAATACCTGACTTATTATAAAACAAACTGTTAATCTCTGGTCTTTTCTACAGTTCAGCTCTTCTCTGCAGTTTTGGAAGCAAACCAACAGCTTATTATGTTTACATCAGGAATGACTCCCTTCTGATTGGTGTCTGATACTGTCCAGTGATGCTGTTCAACAAGGCCCTAGACAGAACCTAGGCACACCTAGGCCCCACTTGCAGATCATTTTAACAAGATGTTCTTGTTTCCTGTTCCCACGAAAATCAATAACAGGATGACCTCCAATTTGAATTTCAAACCAATTAATTACCTGTTCTCCTGAAAATGTTGATATCTGATTTGCCTGGAGAATTTCAATTATGAATAGATTATATCTTTTAAAGAGCCCCTTCAAAAAATTTAGACACTGAAAACTTCATCTTATACAACATAAATGATGTTTTCTTGAAGCCTGTATAAAATATTGGTGTTGCCCAAATTAGTATGGGGAAGTTTTCCCCTTGTGGTCCATCTCCTCCTCATGACATCATAATCAATTGCCTGGTAAATTACAGCAACCCCACAAAGATTCAGGGCCAAGAATCACTGCTTAAAGGTGAAATGAAAAGCTTTTTATAGTGGAATTCAGCTTTTCATCTACATCAATGACTGACACAAATCATGGGATTCTTTTCAGAGTTTAGAAATCTCCCTTTCTTTCTCTTTAATTCTAAAATTCTTACCTTTTCTACCTTTATTAAAATCCTTTGACCATTTTTTTTTGTTTTGCTCACATGTTTTTGTTTTTATGTGGGTCATAAAGAGAAAAGCTATACATCAAAACTATCAGCACCAGAAACATATTTACTAAACCTTTTTTTCAACTGTGAAGAAAAAAAATGAAGAATTTGGTTCATCCCAGCGGGGAATTCCCAAGATGAATGATCACATGCAATGAAACTATTATCTTCATCCATTAAAATATTATCTAAAACAGAGGTTTCTATCTGGCAACCGGTAGGCTGAATATAGCCTGCAGATGAGTTTTGCTTGGACCACACACTTTAAAAAATATTTGAAAGGGTTGCCAAGATTTAAAAATCAGGAGATTTCACATAAAAATCTTGATTTCTGGCTTCTCATTTAAGAAGGAGGGGGGGCAGGGAGGTAGTCGTTGTTGTTGTTGGATCATCTCACAACACCAGGCCTGCATTCCCACCTGGTAACAATTGGCTAGAGCTGAAGAGCTTTCTGGTCCACCACAGACCCCATCAGACTCACCCCACTGGTTTAATTTACCTTACCTCCACACACCCTTTTAGGCAACTCCTGATCTTTAAAATGTCACACTACTCCAAAGACAGTTTGTAGAGTTTTTGGAAGAAAAAGAAAAGGGTATCTAGGAACAGAGATTTAAAAATACACATTTCATGGGCTTAAACAATGCAGAATTTCAAAATATAGTTGTTCAATAAAACATAAATGCAAAGTCATTTTCATAATTAAAATGCTTTAAAAAGTAAATCCAGAATTGATGATCTCATCTTAGTGAATAGTTTGACAAAGACTTACACTGGTTTTCAACCAGTGTCCCAGCCCAGAAAAGATGTTCATGTCAAACCACTGCCCAGATCTACACATCCATTTTGTTCCTTCCCATGTTAACGCTTCTGTACTTCCTTTCTAGAATGATCATGCACTTAAGTGAAAACTAACCCTAATATGAAAATAGAATATATCTTCAAGGTAAATTTTAAAAGTCAACATTTAGGATGCATAAATATTATAGCAAATACACATCTTTACAGGCACCACATGTATGTCACAATATGTATTTATATATTTAAACAGACATTATTGCAGGTTCAAATGACCCTCACAATCATGGCATATTTCTTTAAAAATGATTACTACCTAAAAGCAGATGTTTATGACAAAGGCACCCTGCATTTCTATTTGCTCTTTTTCTTGACTAAAATGAAGTACAAGGAGAAAATCTTTTCTATTTCACTATTTCCAGTCAACCACAGCAACACTGTACTTCTACTTATAACTGGACTTTACAAATTAAAGTACCCTATTTTAGTAAAGGGAAGAAAGTACCTTTTCACTTCATCCAACTATATTAACAGGCTATCTATGATGTACTGTACAGTAATGTACTAAATAGGCTATGACAGGTCATATTACAACTTATTAAAAAGTAAAATTTAAATCAATTTTAGTATAGTGTTTTGAAATGATGTGTTATCATTGGTCCACATTCTTGAAAGATTATTTTTTGGTTACTTGTTTCCTCCCTAAGAGAGAAGCATTTTTCTTCCATTTTCACCTTAAAAAAGTAACTTTTGAATATATGCCAAATTTACTTCACAATCAGACCTTAATCCCCAAATTCTCTTGATTTTTAACAACTTGAACAACTTTAGTTAAACAGTTCACAAAACTGTAATGATCATACTGCGTTCCTCAACTCCCAGTTGAAATTGGAAAAGAGAAAATACCATAAGTATGAGCTCCATAAGTATAGTCTTAAGCCTCATACCTGAACAACAATATGATATATTCCTTATGGAAAGTATTTTTCCTTAATATCATGTTTGAAATTTTAGTAATTAGCAGCAGACACCTGGAACTCAATTATTAATATAGCGCTCCCCACCCCTTTTGTACTTCTTTTGAAACCATCTCTTAAGGTACTTCTTAAAGAGATGATCCTATGGGACAGCATGCATATAAATGTTCACATTATTTTCTTTGAAACATCTTGGTATGATCTAAGACTAAACTTACCGTTTCTTCATTAAACATGTCAGTTTTAGAAAAAATTAAGACCTCTCAATTGCAAAATGACAAAAATAGGGGCACCTGGCTGGCTCAGTGGATTAGAGCATATGACTCTCAATCTCAGGGTCATGAGTTCAAGCCCCACATTGGGCAAAGAGCCTACTTAATAAAATCATAAGAAAATCTAAAACATATCAAAAAATGGCAAAAAACTAAAACAAAAATTCTAGGTAAAATATAATTTATTACATTCATGTTGATTGATCAACTATAACATTTTAGAAAAGAAATTTTATGAAAAAACACAGTTAATTCTCACCAGTGATGACCAAAGCTTTAAACTGGTCTCCTCAGGATCACATCATGGCAGCTGTAAATACATAAAGTAGTTCTAGAAGACTCCTGATTTTGTTATTTTTGTTTGCACTTGTTTTAAGATGAAAAATAAAATATGTGATAATGAATGTTTAATGTTATTTAAACCATGTTCTATGGGGATTAAGGTACTGTCCTCACTTAACCCCTCCCTTCTTTCTATTAATCACTGAATTTCAGAAAAGGATATCTCTAAATAGGCTTTTATGTTGAGGCTCTCATCAGCATTCTGCATTTGTTAAAACAAAACAAAAAAAATTTTTAAAAGAGACCAAAAGTATAAGGACACTGTCATCTAAATAACAGTGGTTTTATCAGAACACTCGGAAGGCAGGTTTGACTGGTGGGTTTTTAAAGAAATTATTAAAAATAACTATTTGCACAAGTTAAAATAACCAACTTCTCACTTTTACCAAAAGGGTGTTTTTAATATAATGAACATCCAAGCTTCTCTGGTCATGAGAAAACCTGGAATATATTATGCACGCATGAATGTGGCCTAGGATGCAGGATATGAGATGTACTTGCTATCAACAGATTAACACTTCATTTTCATTACTCTAATCTCACCACAGGCTGTGAACACTCTCTTTTTCTTATTTGAACAACAATGGTGCATGAAAAACCAAGCTGACAGGCAGGCGGGGTTCATTAAATGCATAAGGCCTTTATTCCCATAACATGTCTCACCTGTATGAAGCCAGGGTTTGGGCTTCCAGGCTGGCTACTGAAACAAGCTCTCCCAGATGTTGGACTTGTAACTCTACCCTTTCCTGCTTAATTTATGATAAATGTCAAAAATATAGTAAAACTGGAAAAATTCTTTCCCACAATGAGCTCTATTTAGTAGATAATAGGATTGGTAACATATTTTAAGATTTATTCAGCCCAATAATTACTTTCCAAAGTTGCTCAAGAGAACAAAAAAAAAATGTCTAGGAAAGAAAATGAGGACATATTTGAAGTTGGAATTAAAGGCTCTCACCTTGGTATCTCTATCCCAGCTTAGTTTTAACTTGTATGAGAACTATAGTTTGTCACTGGTTGAAAATACCAATTTGCAAAATAACAATCAATCAAGCTATTTCCCAATGAATGACATGGAGCTTCACTAAAAAGCTATGCTCAGGGCGCCTTGGTGGCTCAGTCGGTTAAGCGTCCGACTTCAAGGATCTTGCGGTCCGGGAGTTCGAGCTCCGCGTCGGGCTCTGGGCTGATGGCTCAGAGCCTGGAGCCTGCTTCGGATTCTGTGTCTCCCTCTCTCTCTGCACCCCCCCCCCCATTCATGCTCTCTCTCTGTCTCAAAAATAAATAAACGTTAAAAAAAAAAAGCTATGCTCAAGGAACAGAAATGTTATAGAGTGTAAGGAATCATTACAATGAGATTCCTAAATGGGAAATTCTTTCTAAGAGGGGGAGCCATGCACACACTCACTGCATTTGAGGCAGCCATTAACAAATCCTCAACAAACCTAGAAATAAACCACTTAATTCCCACCACCAACCAATGGACAGGTGCACACTTGCTGCATATCTATGCAACACATATGAATACATGGTCATGTAACAATATGAATTTTTACTATGTTCCATAGCAATATAGTAAGTGTTAGAGCAGGGCTTTGATTTGGGTTCTTTCTGGTACTCTAACTTTATAACTAAAAAAGAACAGAAGAAAAGCAATATTAAATAAAGCTGCAGACAACCTAGCTGACTTGAGTTAGGTTTTGACACAAGGTCAACAAAGGAAATGTTTGCAGGCATTCTCACTCAAGGGGTACTTTCAGGATTATGCTCGGTGTATAATTTTTTCCCGTATCTTACAAGTGGCCTCCCAGTCATGTCCACTACCCTCTAGCACTAGCATAGAGCACAGGAGTGGGCAGCTTTCTTTACCTATGCCTGAGTAGGTGCCCCAAACAGCCATCCTAATGATTTAAGTCAATGGAATCTTTCTTGCTTAAATTTAAAAGAAGAAAAAGAAAATATTAAAATCCTGCTAATGGAGACTCTCATTTTAATACTGGTTTTGTTATTATGTTAAGCCGGCTGAAAGTAATTATTTTTGGCATGTAAAATATTCATTATCCTAAAATTTTTCTTTTCAAACCTCCGGTTCAGGTTCTCCGATCATCAAATAGGAGTCCTGAAGAACTGTCTAGAGAACAAATAGCCACTTAAAAACACCTTAATAAAGTTGAAAAATTCATGACAGTCACACAAAAGCACAGCAGGTATAAAACTAGAAGCTATGTCTTTCCCATACAGAATAATATTTTTAATCTTGTCAATTTTAACAATCTCTCTGCCATGTAAGACAATGAGTTAAAATTTATTAAAAACAAAACAGTAGTGAATCCTCATTGTGTTATGTATACTGCATGTTTTCAATTTCATAATGTCATCCATTAGTATTAGCACTGCCATCATTTTAATTCCTTTTTTAAAAGTTCCAGTTAACTCTTACTAACTGCAGTTTGTCTCAAAGAGCCATACCTTCCACCTACTGAAGGAAAACCTTTTGTGTCTTCTTCCTGCTCTTGTACAGACAGAAGTCTAACTGTACAAAATGATAAATCCAAGAACTACTTTTTTTAAAAAAAGAAGAAAAAATAGAAAAGCAAAATCTCTTCAGCTAAGTACTTTCTTACACAGGGAAAGGATCAAACTGAGCTGCCTTTCAGCGCCTCTGAACGATAAGCCTGGGCCCCTGGTTACACGTTTTTATCACGCCCTTACTTACAGAACCCTTACGTAGCAAAACTCGGGACAGTCTTCCTGTCAGCACTCACACACTGAGGACCACATCTGAGGATGCCACCTCTTTTACCATACCTCTGCCGGAATGATATATTGGCAAAAAGGTCATATTCAGTTTCTGTTACATTTAAGGTGCATTTCAATTCTTCTATTAGGGCAAAAATTGCCAGTGAAAGTAAGGAGAAATTCATGAAAGGAGAGATGAAGTGAAAGGAAAGAATGAAGTGAGAAAGAAACTAGGTCTATGGGAAACGGAAATAGGAAAAAAGAGCAGACTAACCATGTATTTAGGTCATTAAGTAAATTGCTGCCAACCAAACAAAAATGAGACTTAAATCAACCCTTCCCCCTCAACAACACACAAACCCTACAGACAGTAGCAAAATAACACTGCAGTCCAAAAATACTGAGTAAATAAGATGTCAGATATGCTCAAGAGAATCAGTGTTTCAATGAGTAACTTCCTACTGTTCAAGATTATTTTCATTTTCCTAACAGGGAGAAATGAAAAACTGATGGGCTTAATTAAAGAAAAACAAAAGGATATTATTTCATTGTTAAAGGATCAATTCTTTTTTTTAATTGGAATGATGATTAATAAGCTGAGAATCTGATTTCTAAGCTAGCCAGTTTGAGTAATACGTTGTTGTTCCACAAGCATTTCCATTAAGGAAGACTCTGAATGAAGAAATGATACAGAACTTCCTCCCTTCTCTTCATCTCTGACTCTGGGGCATGAAATGCTACAAAGAGTGTTTGAATAGAATGACACTGCACACTGCCCTCATCCAAAGGAACTCCAGTCATAAATTTTTTCACCTTAGGGTCTGAATGTTCCACCATGAAACTTACTAGGCTTCTTACGGGGAATGCAGAAATTAAAGAAAGAATCACCACTTTTATTTTTCCTATTCTCTAAACTTTCTTTTTTAAACCTGGGGGGAGAGAGAGAGAGATAGATCATGCTCAGTGAGATGCAGACACTGTGGTGTCACAGTCCTAGGCATCATTTTTGGGATGTCATCTTGCACAGCCTAAAACTTTCTTAGAGCTTGAGCTGCTCAGAGTGTTTTTTCAATTTATTCTTCTTGCCCATTTATTAGTTTACCTTACAAGAAAAAGTCCCCTCTTTTACACAATGTTTTGCTTTTATGTCAGGATATAAAGGCTGTTATTCCTGAATTATGCCTCTTTTCCTTTATTTCTCTAACGCTCAAAAATAGATGTCAAAGTTCCTTGAAAGGGTCTTTGACTCCCTTTCTCCCTCTTTTCCCTGTCCTTCATTAGATGAAGATCACCAAGCAAAATGTGGAAGCCAGCTGCTTTTCGGGAAATAAAAATGGCATCAGCTTTGGCAGACAGAGGTGAGATCAATCATTTCCTACAATCCCCAAACAATCTTCTGACCAAGGCCTAGAGAAGGGTAGGTATGTAACAGCAAAAACATACAAAGGTACGAGAGGATTTTCACATGGTGAAGAATTCATTCTATGCACATAACAAACCAGGCTCCAAATCTCATGTGAAAGAAAATCTTGGAACCATTATACTCTATGTTCTTTGGACAGTAACAAGCAGGGAGCCCCAGACAAAATTTCTCACTGAAAAAGTCATCCCACGATTCACTCTGTTCTCCCTATGACCACAAAGTTCCCTGACAATATTCTGGGGGGGGGGGAGTTAATTCTTATACAGATTAAAACAGTAGGATTCAAGTTAAAGCAAACTCTAGTTTCTTCTTGAATTCCTTTTGATACATATATTCTAATCAAGAGTCCAAGTTGAGAAAATACCTCTTCGGCTGTACAGAGCCATTAGCTATTCATGTTCACAAGGAAAATCCTCTCAAAACCCTTGTAGATTGTTATAAGTGGATGCCCAATGTAACTTTCTTTAAGTATGTGTAATGCATATAAGGTGGGAAGGCAGAAGCACTAGAATTTTTGTTTTTCATCGAAATAGATGACACCAGCTCACTATCTGTAACAGTCTGTTCCTTCAGAATCAGCTCCCTGTGTCACAACGACCTGGCAAACTTGAATGCTTTCACTATCACTGGAGTCCTTGCAATCCTGCTTTGGCTGTGACCCATTCACTTTTGCCCCAACTTCTCAGAGATGCCTTACTCAGCATCTAATTAGTTAGGGAGGATTTGCCGCGGCTCTTAACCCTGACACAGGAGAGGGAGGATGTGCTGCTGTGGTAGCCCAAATCTGTACTGTCACTACATTAATCACATTTCCATAAAGCCATGCATGAATAATTGGATTTATCACTGAATGTTAAGATACACTCATAAATATAATTATAAAAAATACCTAAAATTATAGATAAGGTATCTGCACCTTCAGGGATTTATTTTTCAACTGTGCTTACTCGACTCACCTTAAGCACAAGACTTAACAATTACACAGAGTACCAGTTTGCAGTTGACAGAAATAAGGGAAAAACAATTTCAAAATGATCACCTACTATGTTCAAATTCACTTAGTGTACTGTGTTGAAAATAATCTTGAAATCTGTGCACAGGTTTTTCACATAGGCCAGACACATCTGAGAATATTTTGTGCATGCTTTATTTTCATTAACACATACATAAATACCATGTATAGGACCCTATTACCTTTCCGCTGTATTACAAATTAGACAATATCTGTTATGTGAAGTCTGCAGGTTATACACAGACTTAAAGTACAGGCCAACACACAAGCACCTGTCTATGCTACAATATGTATTTTCACAATTATGCAAATATTCGTATTTTAGTGTCACACTATCAGAGTGGATGTTAAGGATTATATTTGAATATATGTCTGTAGTTAAAACTTCAAAATGAAACATATTATCACTCCAATTAGAGAAGGGAACTAAATTGGAGGTAGCAGCCTGGTAATTCAACAGGCTGAAATTACATGCTTCCTAATATAAACATTTTCCTATCAAGACCATAAGTTTGGTCAATTTAAGACACGATTACCAAAACACACCAACTATAAGAAGGGGAGTAAAAAGGGAGGGAAAAGTGCAGAAACCTAGGGATGGATGATGCCTGGCAATGAAAGTCATTGTCAAAGACCATTAACTATCAACTGCTTTACTCAGGGCTCTGATTAAATAAGAATATACATCCTATGTTAAAAGGGATGTCTACATGAGTGGGACAGAGTTTAGAATAAAAATGTACCGCACAAACAATAAAGAAGAATCAAACCACGATATACAATTAGGCATCTGACTTATAAGAAAAACTGTACGTGTGCCTTTTAAACTGTTGGTGAATAAACATTTAAATTATTTGGTGAGGGGAGGTAGGAAGTCAGACAAAACCACCATTTCCACTTTAAAATACAGATTCAACAAACTGAAACTGTGTTTGCCTATATGAATAGAAAGAACTAAAAGACTACTGGGAGAAAAATTCATATCAAACATGCTTTTAAATGGATTCCAGCAATGTTATTATATATTTCCTACAATATATTTTATTTATCATTTCTCTGAAATGTGCTAGATTTTATATTAGAAAGAAAGTTTGCTTTACTCTGTCATATCTCTGGTGAGCAGACGCTCTAGTATTAATGTAAATCGTTGATTTAATTTTTAGCTTTCTTGGTTTGCCCCTCACCTACCTAAGAAATGATTTCTCTGGTGATAACTAACACATCATGCTAATGAGAGAATCTAATGCACAATAGAAAAATGTCACTACTAATAATATTTGCATGAAGTTAAATAAAGCAACTCTAAGAGAATGTCAGACAGTTGTTCTTTAATAAGACACAGTTTCACAATGAAATTATGTTGTTAATTTTGTTACATCATTGGGTGAATCCTAAATTACTACATAATGATGCACAGAGTCATTTATAATTCTAACTTAGTATTTCACTTGTGTCTGAAAAGAGACCTTATTAAGGGATCTACATTTTATTTGAAACAGGTTAAATACACCTCACCAATAATAAAAGGTGAATGTCTCTAATAATGTGTAAAACATGGGCTGGAGCCATTTACCTGTTACGGTTTCATGTCTGGGAAGATTTCAAAATATATTAGACTATTGCATTCCTTGAAGTAGCTACAAAGAATTTTATTTGATAGTCTCTCAAATGCGCAAAATATTTATAGAAATAGAAAAATCACCTTTTAAAACCTGATTTAAAAAAACAACTTCTAAAAGCAGGCCTTAGTTCTGCTTTTAACAAAACTTAATGAGGTTAAAATGAGCAAAATAACATTCTAGACTCTAGGAGATTAACATAGAAGATGAGCAAAGGGTTTCTGGTCATTCTCGACCTGTCACTGATCAAAGTAACTCAAAAAAGAACTTCCTTTACGAAAGTCCAAGAGTCATGCCCTTTAAGGTTATCAAATATTTGTATGGAAAAAAAATTATCCTTTTTAAAAAAAATCATGCTTAAACATGGGAAAGACGTAGAAAGACAGGAAAATGTGGTAAAATGATCATATCTTGAACTTAAGGGAAACATACTTAATTCTACCAAATCTAAACTGGCTTCAGTTTGTGATGTCTTTTTGTTAGTACTGGACAGACTGACAGATTTACATATAATCAGATACAACTCTGCTCATACAAAAGACAAAGAGTTTTATAGCCCTACTTCCTAATTTACTGTAGAAGACACAAATCTAGATTATTGAATCTCAGTATTCATGAGATATTTCCCACTACAAGTTTTGCTCTAGTTAAATAATATTGGTAGTTAATTCTCTGTAGCTCAGTTTTGAAACCTGCCACTCAGTCTTTTCTAATGTTTAAAGAAATTATCAGGTGAATCTTATAGTTTTTATATCGCTACAGAAAACTGCGAAATAAAAAAAAGTATATCCAGTCAATTCTATTCATTTCATGAGTTAAGTCAATTTTTTCTTAGAAATTAAAATAATCATAATATACAAAAACCTCTTTATTCAGAATTCTGCATACCTGATTACACTGGACAACTTTTACCTTAGTAAAACAAAAGGGGGCTTAATGTGTATATTGAAACTAGTATTCCTTGAAACTGTTAACTTCAAGAAATAACATTTCAAGAAAAGTGTCTTTGCTGCGTGCACAAGCACGCGTGTGCACACACACGCACACACACTGAATCAGCATTGCTGACGAACTACAGGTACAGAAAATAAACATATTAAACATGTAAAGCACATATATTTTTTAGATTTACACAGTTTGAATTTAAGTTCACATAATATTTACTCAAACTCAAATGTTTTTATCCTGAAGGAAAAAACGAAGATGTAAACTCATATACTCTTTACATGCTTTCCAAAAATGAACAGGAGGGTAAATATTTAGTAACCATGACAGAAAAAAAAAGAGGGGGAGGGGAGTCACTAACTACGATAAAATCAAAAAATAAAAATGCATATATACACACACACATATATATATAGTTAAATCACACTTTTTAAAACTGATTTTTCTCCTTTTATTTTACTACTCTGTTTAGTAAATGGTATATTACATAGTTTTATATAGCTTCCATTATGCATAAATTACCTCCCTATATTTCTACTCTTTTCATATAGTCAACTGAGGCTCAGACACATATACATGTACACAGGTAGAAACAAAATAGATGTGTATTTATCCACAAAGTAACTGGATCAAAGACATCATAATAGCTTAGCTGTACAAGTTTCTTTCTCTCAGTGATTTCAAATTATTTTCCTAATTCTGATCAATCATTTGTATAATTTACTTTTATTTGTTTTTTAGCTAAAATGTTTTCCAGGACTTAAAGTCTTCTTAGATTCAAATCTACTTGGAAATGGGTTAGTGCCAAAGAAGCAATCTAACACCATCTATGTGGTTCAATAGCCATTTATCAATTGATCATTATCTCTATCTGGTTTTATTAACTCTTTTCTAGCTAGAGAGAGATCTAAGCCAATCTTCCCTTCACACCACACACACACACACACACACACACACACACACACACACACACACTTTACCTCCCCTACCTCAAGGAAAACCCTAAACGTAACATCTAATTTTTAAAGTGCGGCACAAGTTGCTTGTTCCTAAAGTCAGTGAAAACATACTCTTGTTTCAACTACGGAGAGAGCCACCCAGGCAGGGATGTGCCTCAGAAACATACCTCTCAAGGCACTCTACAAGGAAAAGGAGTATCTCTGGGAGGAAATGAACTTTTTAACTTGCAAGAATGGGAAATGGCTCATAAAGAGTTGCTTATTGGGTTTATGTTGATTGCATTTAAATCCCAGCTTACTGTATCAGCAGTAATCAGGGTCCCTCTACAGGATATGTCAAAATACACCTTATTCAAATGCATTTATCCTATCTAGAAAGGCATGATAAAACTGTTCGCTAGCTAAATCCTACAAAACCCTGGCTCCGAGCACTGGCTTTTGCAGATGTACCTCTAAACTTCTAGTAGTTTATAGCCTACCAAATTGTTTTCTTTCCTTCATTACCAATGCTTTAAAAAATCTAATTAACTCAATATTTAGTCCTCATGAACTCTTGCAAGCAAAACAGGTTTTAGAAAAAGAAAGCAACTACAATATATATATATTTTTTAATGAGTGGAACATTACCAATTTCTTAACTGCCATCTACTTAAAATCCAAGTGCATTTTCCAGCAGTAGTTTCGTGCTGTGTGGATGACACTATCATGCTAACTCTTGCTTTGTGTGGGTTTGGTGTAGGCTTTTGAAAAGCAAGACGTGTCTAGGAGGGAGGCACCAGGGAACTTCCCTCCCTCGCTTGAGCACAGTCCAAGATGAAAGTTTCTGGGTTGTTTCCCTTCGCTTCCTCTCACCCTCGCTCCCCCTCGGAGCCGCAGAGCCAGCAATTGTGCAAGAAGAGCCGGGTGTGCAGGGCGCGTATCACCAAGCGCATGGTACGAGCCGCCGACTCTGGTGATTAATTATCAGTTGCCGCCGGCCTCACACTAACACGTCGGCTTTCCGGGCAGAGCCAGCACACCCAGCCGCCGGCAGCGCGGCCCGGACCGAGCAGCGGCTCTGGGGAGGACGCCGCGGCTGCGCCCGAGTGTGAGTGCGCTGGCCAGCGGGCGGGCGGGCGGGCGGACGGGCGAGTGTGCGGGAGCCGAGCCGGCGCTGGCGCCGGCGGGAGCGCAGGGGCGAGCGTGGAGGTGGACGGGCGGGAGCGCGGCCGCGGCCGGTGCAGGGGAACTGGGACCGGCCGGCACGGCCCGCCACGCACACCGCCGCCTCCTCCTCGACCCCAGGCGCTGGCAGCGATTCCTGCACAGCCTCCTCTCCGCAGGTCGAGTCGAGCTGCTTCCAGCCCATGGAGTCGGTCTAGCTGTGCAGAGGGGCCCCTACATTTTATGGCTGTTTGGTTGGAGAACCTACTCCAAGACAGCAGACACTTTGATGAAGTGATTAATACAGATAGAAAGATACATTTGTTGGGTGGTGGCTTTTTTTATTTTTAATTTCAAACAGAAAACAAAGAAATAAAGTCTTCCCATGACCCAGGCTATACTGTGAAACTTTGCAACGAATGCCTTTGCTTTCTTTTACTTCACTATCCTTTCCCCCTTTTTCTTTTAAGGAGCCCTCAGGGAAACCATGAAGTAACCCTGCACATTCCAACACCACAGTTATGACAAAACAGAGCCTAACTGCGGATTGATCAAATTTTTAAAAACGTTTAGAAAGAAAAATAGCAGAAACAAAAGTACACATAACAATTCAAGGTTTAAAAAAAAAAATAAAGAAAGAAAGAAAGAAAGAAACTTACCTGTTGGGACATTCTGAATAAGAGGTTAGTATCAGCGTTTTGCCATGTCCCCATGAACCCTGGTTCAGCCGTAGTCGTTCTGGTTCCGAACTGCATGGAGTTGTCAGTACAGGAGTCTCTTAAAGTCAAGTCTCTTGCCCTCTTTGGCTCTCTGTCTCTCTGTGTCTCTCTTTCTCTCACATCCACTTCTGCCTCTTCTGACTGAAAAGTGAAGGTGGATTTTTTGAGCCTCTTGGCAGCCAGTAGCAGGAGTGTAGTGTAGTTAAGAAGCTGGCTGAACTGTGCATTTCATTTGGGAAGGGGGAGTTTTGGGGGAAGGAGGGGGTCAGTGCTTCTTTCGCACCTTCTGCACAGATACCCCTATCATTTATGCATAGATTGTGACTCCCCGAGCTTGCCTTTGCTCGGTTTAACAGCTGCCTGTCAGGTGTGCAGGCAGCACTGGAGACCCAACCATCAGCTTCAAACTCTCAGCCACTGCATGTCATTGGATAGCAGAGCTAAGAGTCAACTGCACTGTTCCACTGTCAGGCACCAAATGACACTCTGCACTAACCCCTCTCCAAACACACAGATACACACTTAGGCACACTCCAAGCAGCACCATGATCAGGGATGGCACACGGTGTGAGGAGAAGCTGAGGCCCTTCCCAGGGAGATTTTCCCAACAGTGCTTTTGGGTATAACATGCAAGACCTGACATCAGACTTTACTTTAACGTTTGCAAACTGCTCTGCTTAAACATTGTTTTTTTCTAATTATACTGGAATAAAGAAAAATATTCAGTAGTAAGAGAATGTTAAGTTGGCGCAGTTGTTGCCTAAATGTTAGCTCCTAAAAGTCCTATAGTATATGCTGGGCTATTTATAACCACATATAAACTCCCAGAGAAAATAATGTACATAGAAACTTGACCTTCCACTCTGAAAAGTAAATAAATAAACCTAGCAGTTTTTCGAACATAGAAGATGTACAGTAAACATTTGCAAAATAAATACATACTATTTAATATCCAGTTCCTCTGGTCATTAATTACTAAATTGGATGTTAATAAGAAATAGAATGGCAAGGAAAAAAAGGTAGGTTTTCTTAAAGCTCACAAACAAAAAAAGCCTTTGTTAAAGTTCCTGGATGAAGCATCTACAATATCCTTTCAAATCATAAAAAAGAAAAAGATGAAGAAAAAAGCCTGTCCTATTTCAGGGAAAAAGTAATGAATATAAAAATTCCGTTTTTCATTCAAGATCTCTATAGAAAATTCTGCAATGCATGCTTGATGAAATATAACCTGAGTAGCATGTTGTATTTTTAATTAAACCAGTTTTAAAACATCTATTTATTAGATAGTGTTTATCTATATTATTTATGGAAAAGCAGAACTGAAGAAAATGCACAGTACATAAACAGTAACTTCAAAATGGAAAGCTAAATTCATGTCATCTCATAAAAGTAGTCAGCAGGAAAAAGCCATCCTTCCTAAACTTAAAATGTAAGGAACATTAATCTTCAACCACCTACAAATATCGAGGACAAATGTACCACTCTCCTTGCTCCTTCTTAACTCAAGAATAACAATAAACCTTACTCTCTGAAACAACAAAAGAAACAGAAAAGAGCTTCAATGGCAGCTCTGTGTCATTAGTGGACAATGAGAAAAGATGAGAAAACGTACACTATGTTGACACAAATGTGCCTTCCCCTCTAGAACCGACATCTCCTGAAAGCTTTTCTGTTAAACTTCCCTCCGGTTCACCACCATTAAGCACAAAAAAGTCTCAAAAGCAGCAAATTCAATATCTGAGAAGAAACAAACAAGAACCCAAAGAATTGTTGCCTTAAAATATATGAAGTCCACCTGTGGTCAATAAAAATATTCTTGAGGGGGGAGGGCAGGAAAAGCCCCTATGAGTCAATTGTCAACAGTGACTGTACCTTTACAGCTAGCTATTACCCACTTAAACTCCCTCTAAAATTTGCTAGCCTCTTGATTTCTGAAGTGGCACTCAGTGCCTCAGTCAAGCTGCCTGCTCAGCTCCTGACCTTCCCACTAATGGCTGTTATTTGTGGGAGGCTTAAGGACACTGTCAATAGCAAGCTTCCTCCTCGCTCCTCTCAGGCTCTGTTGTATCGCTTTGCCTGCGTGTTCTCTCTCATCTGCCTCTTGCTCTCCGGCTCTCCCCCTCTCACTCCCCCTCCTTCCTTCCTCTCTCCTTCACTCCCTCTTCCTCTTCTTCCAGCCCCCACCTCTTATTTCTTTCAGTCCTATAGTCCTCTTCTTTCCCAGGTATCATCCCCCCCCCCAAACCACACACACACACACACACACACACACACACACGCATGCACGCACACACACAATACAAAAATCAACTGGCATGCAGCAGCAAGCACCTGCAGTAATAGACTCTTTTATTAAAACTGTTATTCTGCAAGACTTGAAATTCCCCATGGACCGGGCCATGTCAAAGCCGATATAATTAACTAGAGGCTCAGCAACGGATCAATTACCAGACAAGCAAGTGATAGTGAAATCAATGAAAGATCATCAGCCACATTATCAGTGTTGCAACTCATTAGGGCAAAACTGAGAAATGTGCTCAAAGCGAGCCCAAGCAAGGTGGCATTACAAAACAAAGGGCTAATTTGGAGACCCTGCTGTGAACAATCTGTAACAGAATTAGCCTTTTTTCCCCCTAAACTGCACAGCTCCGTAACTAAATGTGACAGACTGAGAGAAGCAGTTTATTAAGACACCAACCCCAAGTTTATTTAGTTCATAAACTCTCTCCTAGAAAATCAATACAGTCTGTACAGGGTTATTAGGCTGACTAGCTAATACATCCAAATCTGGTCTGCCCAGCCAGCAGTCTTCTGACAAAATGTTATCCAGCGTAGGCAAACTGAGCTCTTTCAGATATCAAGGTTTGAGGTTGTTCTAGATGAAACAGGTCTGCAGTGTAACTAGGACCTGCATATTACTGCCAAGGCACAAGCCTAAAAAGCACCAGGATAGCCTTCTAAGGTTTAAAATTTTTCACAACAAATCTATCATAAAGTACTGCACCTGCTAAATGGATTAGAGCAAACAAAATTTTAACTGGTTTGTAAGACTAGTTTACAAAGAGGACAAGCTTTATTACAATAAAAGACAACAGTTAACCCAAAGACCTAACAATAAATGAGTAAACTAAAACAAAACCTCAAGCGTATATATATGCTGTATTTTGCAGATTTTAAGTTTCAAATATTAACTTTTAAATCAAGTTTTGAAAATACATATTAGACTTCTCTAGAAATCCCCAAAATACATGATTTGAACTTGCCACTCACTGTTACACAGAAACACGGCATGCGGAGTCTTTGATCTTAGGCTAATTTTCTATCTAGCAAGAAGGGCACAGGTACAAAAAATAAACCTGCAGGGCACAAAGAGGACTTTTGAGTTTGCTCATTGGCTATATAGTCTGTAGGTTATGGAATAGCTGTCTGGAATCATTTGTATTAAAGTTAATTTAAGGCTGGGGGTGGAGGTAGGCATCATTTCCACAATAATTGCTTTTTATTGCCCTGATTCCATGTATTTCCGGTTAAAGAACTACAAATACTAAAGGCTATGAGCTGGCTTTCCCACATTTACTGATCATGAGAGATGGAGCGTGGAACTTAAGAATACACCAACTAGGTCTAAATGTGGACATCTCCACCAAACAACATAACATAGCAGATACACACTTGCAAAAAGGAAGAAACTCAATGCAGTTTACAATGTTAAAACAGACTGGAGAACCGAAGGAAAAAACAAAAAGACGACAATTTTTAGAAGTGATTTCTGATGTTTATGTTGTTTTAACATTTAAAATGTTCCAAGAAAAGGATTACACTATTAACATGACTTTAGTGTACTGGCTCTAAGACACTAAATTCTAAACTTCAAAACAAAAGTCCTTATTTTCACAGGACTTTATTAAAATCCAGTTTATAGGTTGCTGTAAACATTTTTCCTCTAATTTTTGAGCTGGTACCTTATTAAGCATTTCATAGATCACGTTTTTGAGTAATCTGTAAAAAGTTAGACACACATCTATTCTAAACCTATACTATAGATGCCAATGTTTTAGATAGTAATTAAAAGTTGTAATTACAGAGATTGTATTTTTTAAAACCTTTTTGCATATAACTACATACTGTGCATGTACCCTCAATGAGATCCAATTAGTTGCAAAGAATTTGCATTTCAGTTAGTATGGGATAACAAGACTATAGGGAGGCACAATGCAATTCCACCAGCAGAGTAAGAAAGTGTGTTCTTTCTTGTTAGCTCTGTAAGCAATAATTCCCACAACTGACTGTTTAAAATGTTACTGATCTTTTCAATATTTGGGTACTGAGGTAGATTTAAGTTCTTCCCTCTATTAAAAAAAATATATCAGCCACAATGAACACTTGAAGAAACAAATGAACAAAGGATTTTGCTTTGCATGTATGTTTCTGGGTCTTTTTTTTTTTCTTGGTGTGGGGATATTTTCTTTATTTCTTAATACTTACTGATGATTTCTTAAAAGCACATTGCTTTATTAAAATAAGTTCTATAACTGGGGGACAGGGAAACCTCACTGAGACAGCTATATGTAAATATATATGGTTTTGTGATACAGGCATGCATTTAGTATACTGAGAAAGTACTCAAGGATTTTCATTTTTTCTAGTTATGTTCCCAGCAATGTAAATCCTGAGCAAATATCAAATAAATGTATATAATTTATATACACAGTATAACATGCATCTCTAGGACTTCTGCTGGTTCACGGAACAATACCTGTAATTCCCTGGGTTCCCTTCAGCAGCTGTTAACAGATTCTGTAATCTGTAATGACAGTAAACTGGCCTTTGCTCTTCTTTTATTCACTATTCATTTTCAAGGCTTGGTTAAGTACAGAGCTGGGTTAAAGATCAGTGGTTTTTCATGTGACACATGCTGGTATTCATCTAATGGCTTGTCAAGACAAAACTGTCCCTGTTCTTGCCAAAATAATAAAAATGACGCTCCACATCGCATGACAATCAGCACTTCCTTATGGCAAAACAACTCCAGCTTTTGTAGTTCATTTACTTTATATAAAAAATATTTTATTAACTGGCTATCCGATCCTATATGTGGAATTAGGTTGCCATTCTCAAAGGAAACTTTTTTAAGTTATGTATGGCCTCTCTTAACTCTAAAGCAACATGTAAACTAGTTTCTGATCAAATCAGACTTTACCCATATAAAAATAATGCCGAAGCTACAAATTCGTATGGCATTAAGGAATATAACTTAATACATGCAAATTATGCAGAAAGAGCAGGCTGGGCCCGGTCACAGAGGTGGGGGGAACCAATTGAGGAAATGTCATTTTTCTTGAGAACAAAGTATGGGACTTGCTTTGCAACATCTGTTGGGCTGTGTGAAATGTTAACAGATGTCTTAAGTGAAAAAAGGAAAAAGAATTAATAAAGGAAACCTCCTCTGAACAGATAATCCACCCAAATTTCCATATTCCTAAGGAAAAAAGTTGACAGCAACCTTTCTGCCTTGTGAAACCTGCCATCCCTACTTTATCGTGTAAAGTTTCATTTTCTAGGTGAAGGGATCAAATTTTTTGACTTGCTAAAAAGAATAGAGAAAAAGTAAAACTAACAATAATTCCAACTGAGGCTTTCCTTTTGTGAATAATTATATCATAATCGAAACTGCCTCTTTTCCCTTGAGTCAGATATGTAATTTGATGGGAGGACAGTGAAAAGTTCACCTCCCCCCACCAAAAAAAAACCCACACAGAACAATGAAATATTACCCTGCTGTGCCTGCATGTTGGGGGAAAGGAAAGAAGAGAAATTAAGGAGTACCTCTTCAAGTAGAGTTCTAATATACATTAAGGTGTCCTTCTTCACAATTAGGACTCACATATCATTTACACCTACATCCCTGTACTCTCCACTGGTTCCTACACTCCTTCCATTAGTAGCCTTGTAAAGGGTAAAACACCTCTCTTTCAACAGCCAAGTATTCTATAGCAGTATAATCTAATGATCATGAAAAAAACTTCTGGAATACACTACATGGATCCTGGTATTTAAATTTTAAGAAAACTGGAAAACTTTTCTTTCTTAGAAGTTAACAGTTTTCATTCATGTTTCAAATTATTAGATGATCTAGCCAAACATGAAGGCTAGTATGCCTTCATGCTAAGGTAGCAGTCTTTAATCCAGGTTAAAAAGATGATCACACACGCCAACTACTGAATCTAACCTAGTATCCACTTATATGTTCTATAAGTCTTCCTGTTTGGAGATATCTATTCTATTGCTTATGCTCTTAAAAACTAAGGACATAAGTTCATGCATTAACTAGTTCAAAATACAGTTAAGGATCTGTAAAGATTCTGATGAAGGAAGAAAAGTATTGTTATCTCTGATGACCAGTCTCAGTCTCTTCTCTCCCCTATGAAGAGTCTGCTTTAAAACTGTACATGTTACTTCGTGTTTACAGTTACACCTTCTCCAGATGGCTCCTGGCAGCCTTGGCTGGGCATTTCAACATATAGGAAACTCAGCCAGAATAGCCTGAAGATTTCAGGGGACAAGATCATGGTCCAAATTGTAAGTAAGACATGCAGTCATGCCTTTGGTTTTTGGTTTGTTTTTGGCCAAAGCATTGTGGGTGCTAAATGCTCTGGTGTTTACTCACAGGAATACCACATCAGAGCATGTGACAAGAAATAATAATAATAATAAGTGCCGTACCAAAAAGAAAATTGATCATTTACACTGAGGGAGAAAGCTTGTGAACTGAAAACATCATTATGTGACCTCAGACCAAGAAAGGAAAGCACGCCTAAGAAAAATATAAATATGACCAAAATTTAAATAACTTTAAACAGTGGCATAAATATTCCCTATAAGCAAACAACACCTAAAAGCTGCATCTTTTTTTTATTATTATTATTATTATTATTATTCTTGCAGAAGGGAGTAACTGCTCTGGTTGACACTTGTCTCTGTACCAACTAGAGCAATCAATGTGATATAGCATCTGCTGACAGCCTAATCAGGGGCTCAGTTTCAGAAAAATACATCAAGTATATATCCGAACGCCATAATCCCTTGATACACTGTGAAAAATTTAAAAATTAAAAGATTTGGGTAGGGTGTGGTAGATGAAGTAGTTTATAAAATATTAGGGAAATGATAAGTACTTACAATCGAGACATTTGCAAATGCAAAAGCATTTTGAGGTAAGCACAAATCTTAAACTTCCAAAAGATCAAACATTTTACCTATCCTGTTTTGGTTTCAAAACAAAAAAGTAACTTCATACATTTTCTGTCAGGTCAAACTGACAGTGGCTTCTTTCCACCATAAGCTAAAGTCAATGTTTTATGAGAAAATATCCTAGAGGAAAGAACCAGTGATGTGTTTCCTTAAATGAGTATTAAAAAACAGGCCGGGGAGCATCTAGTGGAGTATTACTTCTATATCACCATGAGAAGTTGCAAGGAATGTAAAGATAGTATTAATTTATTTACTTCCTTCTAAAGTCTGTGGACAGAGAAGCTTGCAGCCCCATTGAAGATGTCCTAATAATAGTTTAAATTACTGTCAGGAAGGAAGATTGAGTCTCAAAGATACCCAGGAAATCCAACACTGCTTTTTAGAGTTATCATAGAAATAAAGCAACTCTATTGATGGTACCCACTTACATGAAATTCACAAACCTAGAAAACAAATTTAAAAAGTGCAATACCAATACACCTGAAGTTCCAAAATCTTTGTAAAACAACAGACTATGTTATATCCGTACATATTTAAATAGAAACATGTTGAAATAAATTTGAGTGAACCTGGAAATGGTTTCCAAATTAAGAAACCCAGAAGATGTCAGAAACTCAGTAGAGCACGTTAAAAATAGGAACAGGATCTTAAGTCTGAATAGAACTGATCTTCGGTGGGGAGTAGTGGTTGCCAAGAGGCACAACGAAAGCTTCTAAGGTACAGGTAATATTCTGTATCTCTACTTGGTGGTTCTGGGTATGGTCACTTGGTAAAAATCCATCAAGCTATATACACTTATGATTTGTACACTTTTCTGAATGCATATTTCACTTCTTAAAGTTTACTACTGCTACTGTTAATGGCACTACTATCAAAAATAATAATAATAGATTAAAACTATAGGAAAGAAAGAAAAGGAAGAAAAAAAACGCCATGGGAGAAAAAAGAGACTAAAGCCATCAGGTAATTTATCACAATCAAAAATTAATCAAATAACTGCCATTAAATGTCCTGTTTGCAACAGTTTCTTCAGAGGTAAGAAGCATTAAGAATCAAGTAAATATCTGAGTTTCAGAATGAGGATACACGTGAAAGGCAGTAAAAGGGTGGAAGAAAGAATTCAGTGAGAGATACCTTAACTAGGCAGTACAAGAATGTGAGTATATCCAAATGGCTTAAACAGAAAAGAACATCATATACAACACGGTGTCGTGAATTATGCTTGCCAGTTTTGCTCTTTGAGATTGTCCTATGATCTGTAATTATGACTGTTTGGGGATAGGTAATTTGGGGTGAGCACAAAGTGTACCTGTTGAGACTGGGAAGGAAATTACATGTACCCTGCAAAATAGTATTACTTGGAGGCACAGAGTGTATCAAGACAGGTTTGTTTGTTTGTTTGTTTTTAATTGCAAATATAGCATACTCCTCTGACTACCCAAACACATTTTAAGTGTTTTTAGTGTCCAAAGCTGACAGCAGCCAACCGTTAAATAAACAAACCCTGGGGAGAACGAAAGCAACAAAGTGGGAACACGTGAATAATTTGCTAATTGATAAAGGATACACTTTTGCCCTCAATAGCTCAGTTTCTTGCTCCTTTTTCTTCATTTATTATAAAGAAGGTCATTTGAAACATTTTTAGTCACTGCTAGAGAATACTGATCAAAGCCCTACTTGCCAAGTAGAGGAAGGTGTAGGGAACATGAAAGTTAAGGCATAGTCCTCGCTCACATGAAGTTTACAATCTAGTACAGAAGATAAGCCATGTACAAAAACAACCTTAATAAAACAGAATGTGATAAGAGAAGCAGCAGCAGAATCCTAGATGACTTGAAAAAGGAGATTCCTTCCAGCTGGTGTGGTAAAAGAAAGTTTCTAAGCAGAAGCAGTATTTGTGCTGGAATTGAAGAACCAATAATATTCCTAGAGAAGTGATCTAATTTGCCTTGAAGATAAGGTAGGATTTGTGTAGAGCAATGATGAATGAAAGGGACAGACTGGTCAATAGGAACTATTATTACTGGAAGGGTCTTATACTCCACTGTAAAGAGTTGCTATTTATCCTGTTATCCACCAACAGTCAAAACTGCTGAAAGCTTCTCAACAGCGGCACGGTATGATCATTACTGTATACACTAAGAAGATTTATCTGGCAACAGCATGACAGACAGACTGAAGTGTGAAAAGACAGAAGCAAAGACACCAATTAGGAAGCTATTATAATAATCTGGGTAAAATGATTACAGGCATTAGAGCCAGGAAAAAAAAAAAGAGCAGATACAATGTGGAGATAAAACCCAGGGGACAAGAATGACTGATAAAATGTTGGTAACAAATGAGAACAAAGATGACACTAAAGCTACAATATTCTGTGCATGGGAAATGGTAGCAGAATCAAAAGAAATGGGGATGATCTAGTTTGTAGAAAGCTGAGTTAGAGCTCTGTGTGGGGAAACAGGAGATCAAACGAATGACAAGGCAACTAGAAATGTTCAGAAAACAGACTGACGCTAGAGTTGTCAGATCTGGAGACATCTACAGAGAAGCAACACAAAAGGTAAACCAAGGCCAAGGTCAGCATTTTGGGGGACACCTATGGTTATTGTGGAAGAAGACAGAAGGAGCATTAACAAGGGCACTGTGATTGCCCAATGTTCTGAATGACAAGAAGTTGGAGTTTAAAGGATGGTCAGATTTTTAAAAAAACAATGCTATATTTAGAGTATAGTGAAACGAAGCACAGTAGTAAGTAGTAGTAAATACAGTAAGAGTGTTTATTTTTTTTTATTTTTTTTTATATATGAAATTTATTGTCAAATTGGTTTCCATACAACACCCAGTGCTCATCCCAAAAGGTGCCCTCCTCAATACACATCACCCACCCTCCCTCCCTCCCACACCCCATCAACCCTCAGTTTGTTCTCAGTTTTTTTTTTTATTTTTTTTTTATTTTTTTTATTTTTTTAATTAGTAAGAGTGTTTAAAACACAATGGGTGGGGATGATAAATACCAAAATCAGAATAATGCTGGAATGTGGGGGTAGGTATTGGAGAAAGGATATGGTAACCCGGGGCTTCACATGTATTTTTACATGTTAGGTTCTTCTGCCTGGGCAAATGGGTGTTCATTATACCATTCTTCTTGATATATTTGTGGTTGTAATATTTTATAATTATATTTTGTGTCCCAAGAAAGAGCTCTTAATGCACAAATTGGTATGAAAGTTACAGAATCTGGATCGTAAATGAGTTAAGAAGTAAGCAAATTATAAAGACAAGGACGCAGAAAAGGTAAAACATTCTGGAGCAATTCTGCAATGCAAGCAAGTAAAGTAAGAAAAAGGTGGTCTGAAAAGTTTGCAGGGCCTGGGAGAAGCTGTGTTAGTGTGTTGACGGTTTGTTACTCATTACAGGGGGAAAAAAGAGTGCATCATAGGCAAAGGGGACAAAGCCAGTGGAGAAAAGGATATTGAAGATCTAAGCCAGAGGGAAAATGATATAAAAGGGTCCTAGGAGAGAATATGATCAAGACTATAAATAAAAAGGGTGCCCCTGAAGGGAGAGGGAAATTTTTTTTTTCAGAAACCAAAGGTAAGAGATATAAAAAAAAATCCTGTGGTTAAAAAATATATGTATTGAGAGTGCTCATGTCAGATAACCAATTTACTACCCATCTCCCCAACTAAATTCTACATTTGTTGAAACGTAAAGAGTTTTATCTACCTTTGGTAATCCAGGGCCTAACAGAATGCTTAACACACAGTAAATGCTCAATAAATGACATCTGCACAAAAGAAGTGATCATCACAGAAAACACTGACAGGATAAATAAAAGACCAGAAGGTAGAAAGAGTTTGGTCCAATTGGAGAGGATAAAATGAAAGTGAATCAATGAGAAATGAATAAAAGAAATGGCCAACAGCAAAAGGGACTCAAGCCTTGGTTCCCGAAAAATCTCGAGAAATTACAAGCAAGCAGACTGGATTCAAGAAGTGTAGTTCAGACTTCCCACTTTGGGAAGCAGAATACTTAGAACCAGAAAGGAGTTTTGTGTTTTTTTTTTAAATATTTACTTTTGACAGAGAGAGACACACACACAAAGTATGAGCAGAGGAGGGGCAGAGTGAGAGGGAGACACAGAATCTGAAGCAGGCTCCAGACTCTGAACTGTCAGCACAGAGCCCAATGTGGGGCTCAAACCCACAAACCGTAACATCATGACCTGAGCGGAAGTCCTACCCTTAACTGACTAGGCCACCCAGGCGCCCCCAGGAAGGAGTTCTTAATTCAAAACTGGTAAATGCCTTGCTCCAAAACAAACACCCTAATAGGCAACAGTACATTGTAAATCACTGCCCTTATAAGGCATTCCTTTAGCACATAATTCTTATAAAGAAAAACACTGAGAATTGACTTGATACTTTACTTAGCTGTCCCTTGATTCTAGGTGTTTACTATGTAGTGTTTTTTAAATGTCTATACATGTACTGCTAATGAAATTTCCCAAAGCAAACAAAAATTGAAAATCTTTATGCTATGTCACATATGTGATTTGCATGAAGGAGCAGGAGATGTGGAAGAAAGTCACTTCATTAACAAATGAGACAAAGCTGAGGAGAGCTAAGCTCCACTACTTACTGCCTGGTTCTTATCTCCAAGACTGCAATTGTGGTCTAAAGTCACACCAACCCTCTGCACAATTAGTGAGGGCTGCATTAGCAGAACTGGGCACTCTGAGTCCAGGATCTCTCTAGAGAGCAGGGAAATGATGAGTTCCATCACCTGGCCAACATCAGCAATCGCCAAACAGTCACCTCAGGGACTCGGACAAAGACATTCATCTGCTGCGCTGGCAACCACTACAGCCTGCCTACCTAACAGAGTCCTCTCTGTGAGGACCACTGTCTAAGTGACCTGTCATAAAGCTTTATAAAGCAGCATTAATACTGTGGGCCAAAATGAGATTGATCTTTGAGCTTCGTGGTCTCCTGTTGTCAACGGTGCATTATAAAACCAATACTAAATACTTTATAAACAGGTCTCCCTACAGTGTATTAGAAAAACAGTGCATATTTCATGCCCCATAGTTAGGTAGCCACATATCCATCAGACTAATAAATTATTTATTAGGTTCTCAGAAGTGCAATAAGAGTCAATAAACTAACTTCTGAATACTTATAAACTACTATTTCACTAGAAATTGTACCTGAATGAGAAAACTAGCACACTACCTGAGTGGGGGAATGGAAATATCCAGCTCTCTGAAGTGTACCATTAGAAGGAAGCACAGGTCTCCTGGGTGAGAAGAGACATAAATTCCGTGCCCTGAAAAGAGTCTTGGTGATTGAATTTACACAGAGAACACAACCCAACCCTATCCTCCCCTCTCCATTCTCTTCTATATAGTTTTATCTAATCTTACCAACCTTGGAGACGGCTCAGGAAAATAAAAATTGGTGGAAACATTTCAAACGTGCCCTGAATCATGCCAGATGACATCCACCAGTAACAGTTTGCACTTGACATCTCCAAAGAAACTATATAATGGTTTAAGTGCACAAGCTGTCTGCTACATGTATGGCATGGAACTGAACATTCATGAATCCAACATTTAGGGTAGGATTTTTTTTTTCTATTTTCAGTTAAAGCTCCCAAGACCATAGACAACCTATGATACAGTCCTGATGCCCAATCCAACATCATCAGGCCCCTCTTTCCTGATTGATTTTATCCCTCTGGAAAAGGACTTTCTGTTCAAGAATGTATTCCAGCCCTTCATGAAGGAATTCTTCAGCTGGGAGTTATTTCCCAAACTATCAGAGGCGTGGACCTTTGTGTAGTATTGTGGGTGCCATGGTTTCACATGTTGGCCACATTAATACTGGAGATCAAGCATCTGTAACCCACAGCTGAGTGTACTGCAGCCCCAAAGCACCCGCAAGGCTGGTGCCAATGCAAACCACTCTTCCCATCCCACATCTGAACCACACTGGTTTTCTCCAGGAGCCAGGGGCTGAGATACAGTTCTGAAAATGAAGGTTTTGGGTTCTTTCCATTCACATGATGGGTATAGAGTGTTGGGAAGAATACTGCCAGAGGGACTGGCTTTTTTTCTCTCCCATTCCACACCGAGTGAATAAACCATAAAGAGGTTTACAGTGTCTAATGGTGTTCCAAAATCTCCCAGGGGAAAAACCTAAACGGATAAATATATAGATTCTCACACACTGTTTTCATTTTTCTTCCTAGAGTCTTATGGTTTTACCCCTATAGGCTGGAGTTTTTAAGGTTGAAAAACATCTTATGTGGATAAGGAAAAAGAAGTAGAAATAAAGGAGAAATATGGCAGAGACCTGATTTTACATCACTTTCTCAAAGATCTACCCAAATCCTAGAAATAATGAAGAGTTGATGTAGAAGTGTAAGACAAGACTTGTTTCTTGTATTACTTTTGCTACCACAACCACTACAGCTCAGATGATTATTCATATTAATGAGTTTGGTATGTAGACAAACTATAAAAGATGCAGTCTCTGACCTCAAGTACTTATCTCTGTCTTTTGGGATTTACTCCTCCTGCTAGATTTACTTTTATTCTACATACCCTTGCCCAGAGGAAGTGATCATCACTCAGGACTTGGAGCATTTCCATGGGTGGGGTTTAACTATGGCAATGAGAAGTGAGGGAACTTTTGCCCTTGGACAGAGACAATGTTGGCCCCACAGCTCAGGATGTCTAGTTTGTAACACAGAGAAATATAAACCCCCTGTGAAATTACACACTGGCCTCACTAAGCTTTATCAGAAAAATCTTATAAAGTGTGAAAGCATATAGCATTCCTGTGCTTTATCACATCAAGCACACATATGCACAAACCGTATCACTGCACACAGATGAGCTAACATCAGACAATAATCTCTACTTAGCCTTTACATTCAGTTATTTATGTTTTGTGTGCGTGCTGATAGCATATGTAGGAAAGAGAGCCATCTATGGAGTCAGTTTTGCCCAGTGGTTAAGTCCCAAAGTTCTACAGTCAGATTACTTGACGTTGAATACCTGTGGAACCTTTTAAAAAATATGTGATCTTGGCAAGTTACTTAGCCTCTCAAAGTGCCAAAATTCCTCAGGTATAAAAAAAATAATAGTTCACCTAATTATTGTGAATATTACATATTTCGATTAGCGCAAAAAGTTTAGCTGAGTGCCTAGAACATAAGCATTCAATAAATATTAGTTGCTGCATATACATATGTGCATAAAGAGATTTCAAACTATAAGCCCACAGGCCAAGTTTGGCCCCGAGGCCTAGTTTGTTTTGCTTGGCTTCCTACATGAGTGTGTATGCATATGCATGTATGTGTGCTTAATTATTGGCCAACATGTAAAAAAAATCAAGAAGTTTTAAATTAAAGTCTGGCTTTCCAGCTGCTGGGGATGGAATGGGAATAAGCAAAGGGTGGAGTTTCAGGGAACTAAAGATACAGCAACGGAAACCTGTGTCCCTTCATTACAACATTCTGCTGCAGTGGAGCAGAAGCTACTCTCTTCAGCATGTATTCACAGATGAGCAGAGTCTTCACCACTCTTTACATTAGACCCCAACTGTTTACCTCAATTCCATTATTTGCGTGGCCATTAAGGCCATCTGAGGTTGTAAATCCTGGCTATAAGTTACACCTCATTAACCTGACATATCTATATGGAGAATTCATTCACACATAAGTGAAAGTCATACCTTTTTTTAAAGGTACCAAAACTGTTTTCTGTTTACCTCTTATAAAAACAACACAAATTCATTAAGTTCCCTTTTGCATTTCACTAAGCCTTAAATATATATATACACACACACATATATACACAAGTGTATATACATATACATGTATATAATAGTATGCATATTAGTATACATATATATTACAGTAGATACATATATAATAGTATATATTATACATATATAATAGATATGTATATAATATAGTATAACATAATATATAGTATATATAGTATAGTATATATAGAATAATATATAATAGATATGTATATAATATACATATACATATATACATATATATAATAGTATACATATATATTATATGTTTAACATATATATTATAATTTATATGATATAATATATATATTATGTATATAATAGTATACATATATATTATATATATGCATACATATATGTTTACATTATACAGTGAGTAAACCCATTACCTGTCACTGTATTAGAGCCTCTGCTACAATTACAGACACAGGCTTTGTGAGAGCTATTAAGTACCAGTGGTTCTCAAACTCAAACACTTTTAACCAGTAGAGGCCTTTAAAAAAAAGAAATTCACACTAAATATGTAGGACAAAAAAAGCACAAAGCTTGGGACCCTTGGCCTCTGTAGTCTGAGATACCGTCACAGAACTGAAATGCTGTGCCAAAAATGTTTAGAGAACTGATCTACTCCTACTCCTTTACTATATAAACAAGGAAGAGGGAAAAAAAATGATGGTGGTACAGCATGGACCATTTTTTGAGCCCTGGGCTTCCCTAACTGCTTTTACATCAGAGTTCAAAGCAGTGGTCCAGAAATCTAGCAGCATGTGACAGCTGCTCCACTGACTTGTAAGAACAGACTATTAAACTTTCAGGAATTTTACAAGTCAGTTGACTTCACCCTGGTAACTTGAAATCGGCCATGGTGGGAATATTTATACCACAGCAATCAGCAAATGCTACAAATCCAAGCTCCCCTGCCCCATAAACCATTTTTAAACATTTACAAGCACATCACTGGTTGAGATTCTGACATCTGCCTATTGGGCATCTTCATATGGTACATGTGATCATGTATGTGTCTTTGTACTTCTTTCTAGAGATTTGGGGATTTGGGTGCAGAGTATGAAAAAAACCAAACCAGACGCTAAACAGTGAGAGGAAATAAATCAGTGCAGAAATTTGAAATGCTTAGTATGTACAACACATTGTGATGAATATTACAAAAGATACAATTACAGTAAGATCTCAGCATCCAGAGCCCTTAAGAAATTAATAGTTCTGGATAGACAAGGAGGCTGGGGGATGTTACCATACATTTACTGAGCACCTGTTGTGTGCCAAGAAGAGAATAAACTACTTTTTCATTTGTTCTGCACAGGTCCTATGAGATAGGTATTATTATTTTCATTTTACCAATAAGGAAATTGAAGCTAAGAGAGTTAAGTCACTTGGCTAAGGTCTCATATTAAGTGTCAAAGTGGGGATTCAAAACCAATTTGGTCTGAGTTCAAAATATGTGCACATCCCAATATCCTGCAATGCCTTCTAAAGTTTCTGCAATTTTAGGTTAAGAATTTTCTTAAAAGGTGTTGTATATATACCTTGTTTTTTTAAATAGGGTAATTCTTGATAATTAAAATTTTTCATTTTGAACATCAAATTAAAATGTAGTGGTACCTTCAGGGCTTCTAAGGGCTTATGGGGTCTCTGTTTACTCTTGGAGGAAAAAAAAGAATCTCTGGAAATACTCTATTTTTTAATTTAAAAATTTATCATTTTGTCCTTTTGTAGTTAGCTATAATTACTTCTTATATCTCAATATCTGCCTTTTTCACACTTCTAGAATTTGCTGTCTGATTTTACCATGAACCTCTCAAAGGAATATTAAGCTGCTGTCAACAAAAATGATATAAAGCTATGAGTATTGATGAGGAACATCTCCAAATAAATCACAAGAGACCAGACACAAAATAGTAAATATGGTAAACTCCCACTCATATTAAAAGTAGAAAAGAGAAGGGCCACCTGGGTGGCTCAGTCAGTTAAGTGTCCAACTCTTTTTTAAGTTTATTTTATTTTATTTATTTTGAGAGACACGGAGGGTGAACAGGGGAGGGGCAGAGACAGAATCCCAAATAGGCTCCACACTTAGCACAAAGCCTGACCTGGGGCTCAAACTCACAAACTATGAGACCATGGCCTGAGCCAAAACCAAGAGCCACTCAACCGACTGAGCCACACAGGTGTCCCAAGTGTCCAACTCTTGATTTCAGCTCAGATCATGATCTTGCCATTCATGAGTTTGAGCCCTCTGTGGGGCTCTGCACTGACACCATAGAGCCTGCTTGGGATTCCCTCTCTCTTCTCTCTCAATGCCTCCCCTACTCATACTCTCTCTCTCTCAAAATAAATAAACATTACAAAAAAAAAAAAAAGAGAAAACTTAAGGAAGGGGTAATAAATACTTCTATATTTAGACTAAGCTATTTCTGAAAATACGTTTATTTTTTAATGTTTTATTTATTTTTGAGACACAAAGAGAGACAGAACACGAGTGGGGGAAGAACAGAGAGACAGACACAGAATCCAAAGCAGGCTCCTGGCTCTGAGCTGTAAGCAAAGAGCTGGATGTGGTGCTCAAACCCAAGAACCATAAGATCAAAGTCAGATGCTTAACCAACTGAGCCACCCAGATGCCCCTGGAAATACTTTTAAAAATCTGGTAAATAGAAATTACTTCTGAGTAGGAATGGGAGATCTATTTCTCTGTACACACTTATATGTACTCTTTTCTCACTTCTGGCAATTTTTATGTATTAGCAATTAAGAAAACAAAAAATGGTTTTAGCATTTTCAAATTCTAAGCAAAATGTAGGGGAAATGACTTTCTTAGAAGTTTGATATCTAAGCTTGAATGCATTGTTGCATCTCTTCAGGATACTCAAAAGCACTGCTTTTCCTGGTTCTCAACTGTGCTAATATTTTTAAGGTTTTAATATGGAAGACAAAAGTCTTTTAATTTCACCTGACTTATAGTGTAGTTGGTAAGATCACACATAAGCCGATGAGTATTTATAAAACATAAATAACTGCTCTCTCTTACCAAAGCAGAAGTGCCACAAATCAGTATTTGTGTTATTGGCTACAATGCTTCCAAGAGCATAATTTGATCAAGCAAAGGACAGGAGTTGAGTTTCTTGGGCTAAGGAGAATATCAAAAGTCAAACAGAACATTCCAAATTAGTAGAGAAGCATGAATAAAAGTAAGGGTAAGAAAGTACTGTTTGGGGCGGCTGGGGGGCTCAATCGGTTAAGCGTCCAAGTCTTGATTTCAGCTCAGGTGATGATCTCACGGTTCATGAGTTCAAGCCCCGCATCTGGCTCTGTGCCGGCAGAAGGGAAACTGTTTAGGATTCTTTCTCTCTCCCACTCTATCTGGCCCTGCTCTGTTCACTCACTCACTCACTCACTTATTTATTTATTTATTTATTTATTTATTTAAATAAACTAAAAAAAAAAAAAAAAAAAAAAGCACCATTCCTTAGGTAGATGAAGAATGTTAGAAAGTGAGGAGTTTAGAAAGAAAATACACAGGCATGCTACAGAGGCCTTGAAATTGAGGCTTTACGTTCCTGAACAGAAAAGTTAAATAATAGAAGTTTTCTTTTGTCTAAGAACAGTATGCAAGAGGTATCAGAAAAGAGAAAGTTCAGAGGCTGAGATAATTCAATCAGGAGATTTGTGTTGTATTCAAGAATGTAAGTTCCAAGGGCAAGAAAGTTTGTAGGTTTTGTATCTGTTTACACTACACTTGACCCTATAGTGGAACACTAAAAGAAAATGGTCAGCACATCACAGAATATGAAGACCTAAACTGAGTGACAGTGAGAAACAAAAACACAATTTAGTTGTTTTGTTTTTTAAAAAATCTTAAAATCGATGCTTAATAAATTTCAACTTTCAGAGAAAAGAAGGAGTCAGATAATTTGAAGACTTCCAGTTAAAAAATGGTGGAGGGACCTCCTAAGACTAATACTTAATCTATGCATTATATATAATTTGGTATTTTGCACATATATGTACTATAGAGTTAAAATATTTCTACCTAAAGATATTTGGAAGTTATTAAATGCGTAAACACTAAAATTATGCTCTATCCTTGATTCTACCATGTATTTCTGGTTCGCATCTCATCCAACAGCATATGGTATCACCACTCACCTACAGACTGATATTTCCCTTATAGCACCTCTACATTTGCCTTTCACTATCAAAATGTCACATAGAGGCTATACATTTGATAAGGCAATCATCTATCCATGACAAATGGGCATGGGTATCCCTCCAGAATGCCAGCATACCTAATCAGTAAATATAAGTTATCTCTCAAAGAAGCTTTAGAAACTGCCAGATTTCTGCAACTGAATACCCCTCTTGCTTAGAACTCAGTATTTCTGATTTGGACCATAATAGTCTCTCCAAAATTGCTGCCTACCACATTTCACATTTTTGTTAATGAACAAGTAAGGCTCCCACCCATTAAGACTTAAATTCACATCTGTTCCACTTCTACATTCTTACCATGTTTGGCACACTGCCTTATATTCAGGGATGTTTAAGATTGGTTGAATGTATGAACACATGATGAATTAATGAAGAATTACAGTAACTTTCAGGGGTTTATATATTAGGGAGTGAAATTCAGGCCACGATTCCATTGACTGTTAACCCAGTAGCTATGGCAAGCATTGCTAATTGAGGACAAAACATTTTTATCCCCCTCACCCACCTCACCCTCTCAAAGCACTCCCCTCCAGTCAGTCAAAATTCACACACAAGACGAAACATATTTGCCATCCCTGAACTATGAGCCTTCTTAAGTTCCAATTTGTTATCATTTTTAAAGTTTTCTCAGGTAACCCCAAAAGAAAAAGTTTAAAACACCGATAAGGTCAAAACTAAATCCAGAACTATGAACTCACTGGTAAAATATTCTTTCCCTTTGCATTTAAACTTGGTAAAGATACCTAGTACATTGTGAGCACTGCAGTGCTCTGTGAGAAAGAGCAGAGCTCAATCTTCCTCTGAGGTCTCTTTAGCATAAAAGTGGCAAATGCCTTCAAGGAAAATGCAGCACATCTAAGAGATCAGCAATGAAATCTTTCAAGGAAAGTCCATTTCTGTTCTCTTTCCAGACATCCCCCTATCTCTTAGTTTTCCTTGTACTACAGATTTATTTTTCTCAAAATGAAGATAAATAAATATTAAATACTAAGGAGTCATTTGTCCAGACAGCATACAAGTAATCACAGAAAAATCATAACAATTTTTCTAGAAATATTAACTCAATCAAGAGTAACTCCCAAGCACCATACTATGTATGTGTGTATACCTATATATTTTTTTAATGAATTTATGTTAAGATTGTTTCTAGTCTGAGGAGATCACTAAAAGATCTAATTTTAATGTAGTATGACACATGTCTATATGAAAACAAGTTATTAACTGCTGTGTGGTATTTCTAAGAATTTTTAAAAATTAGATCTTTTAAGAAATAAGACAACAGATGACAAACTTTTTATTTTGTCACATTTTGTTGGGGGAAAAAAAACACACCACAATAAAACAAAAACCAAACAAAAACCCTACATGGAAAGGAATTAACATTTCAGAGGTTAAGTTGTTTTGGCTCTTTTTGTTTTGTTACATTCTGTTTAACTCATGCCTGAACGTGATAAACAAATACAAACTACTAGGAAAAATAGGAGGGTGCGGTGTTTTCAAATGAATGCACTTCCATCTTAGATAGATAGTGCCAAGTGTACTGCTTTAAATACAATTAAGTATCACCTGAAATTGCAGCTTCCAGGCACATTAAAGACTGTGTCTTCACAATATTAAAACAACTGATCGATGAAGTCAATGTGTTTGGGGGGCAGCAGTAAGTCAAATGAGATGTTTCATGCTGCTGGAGACAAAATAACCAGCTGACTGAAGCTGTGAATTAGCAGTTTCATCTTAGAACTAAAATTCTCATGTAGTCTCAGAGAACAAGTCATTTTTACAAATTACTTGGCAATCATGCATTTCAAAGACAGCCTCTCAAATCACCAGGTTGAAAAAAATTACAAGTCATAAAGTAATCTGTACACTTTCCTTCTTTCCTATCCTTCTTGAAACACATCCATACCATCAAGTAAACAAACAAAGTCTCAACGATCTTTTTTAAAAAGAGAAAGAAAAAAGAAAGCCTAATATCTTGCCATATCTGAACCATAACAAAGACGTTGCAGGAGGAGTGTGAGCTGGCAAGTCTGCCAAAGCTAAATGTCTTCCACATGGTCAGTGGCCAGTGAGCTCTGAAACAGGGGGAGAAAATCTGACACTGAACACTTCGACGTGAACATAACCTACTAGATCCACTCTCTGTTATGATTCCGCATATACATTGTAATCGTGATTAAAACGTATGGAACTGCAGAGAGCCTAATGTCAGGAAGTTTCCTTGTCCCTTAACATCATGAACACCCCAGGTCAAATATTATATGACACTAATGGTCAGGAAGCAAAGTGGATGATCTGAAACTATGTACTTTATTTTAACAGATCTCACAGACTCCTCTTTCAATGGTTGTGGGACAGACACAGCAGAGTTTGAACATTAACAGAGGTTGTTAAAGTAAAGCTTAAACCCAAATGTGTTAGCATAAAAGTACCTACTTGGAAAGATTTTAAGAGTATGTTTTATTAAATCCTGAAATGCATGTCCTGGTAAATTTCTATATAAATCTGATTTACAAATTCCACTGAAAATGTACCACAGCTGGCAGAATAAATTACTACAATAAATCATTATTAAATAACTGTAAATCTTTGTAATGACATAATGCCTAACTAAAAAAGTATGCAGAAGTGAACATTCGGTAGAAGAAAAGCACTCTTCACACAAGAAAGCAAATTACAAAACTTACCATGCCAACACCACAATATGATTCAGTGACTAAATAGGGAAATAAAATTCACATAAATAGTACTTAAATCTGCAGTGGAGTTATGTTCACTATTGCATCAAAACGAATTGTGTGACAATTCGTATGGGTAATAGGCTCAAAGTTTCTAACCTTAACATTCACACTGCCAAAGGGTAAGTCTTACAGGTACATCTGCATCCAATACTTAGCTAGACAATAAAAACATATCCAAGGTATCAATCAGTAAGTCCAGTTTGCCCCTTCTCTAAAGCTTCACAAATATTCCATAGAAAATAATGTCTTCCCACTACCACACTCTCCCCCATATAGAACACCACCCTACTTCAAAATAAACTTTTTGGAAAATATATATAGCTCTATTCTTCTCGATGTGGAGATGAACAGTTACAGTAATCCATTACTCCAGATGCCACTTGAAGTGAATCACTCTAACCGTCCCTTATTTAGATCTCCCAAGCCTCCATTTGTCAAAGTGCAGACACTTGGCACTTGTGTCACAACCAACAAGGCACAGCGCTCCGGCCAAGATGAGCTCCAGCAAAACGACAGGCCCCAAAGTGCCGGCTTACAGCATGTGATTGCTTCCTCAGCCTCTAAGGAAGGGTGAATTATTAACCGACACTTTCATAGCAGAAAAACTGTCTAAGATAAATCCATTAAAACAGTTAGTCTACTGAATATCTCATGCTGACAGTTGGTAAAAATCTTTGTCTAAGTCATCACTGCCCACTCTTGTTTGTGTTTGTATTTCAGTTCACAGCCACTACCCTTCATAAAATAAAAACATGTCCCTGAATGCCACCTCCACCTGTTTTTCTATTTGCCAAACCCCAGGTGGCAAAAGTATCTCTCAATAAGGAACCACTGCCTTTTCCAACGAGTACAGGATTTACCAATATGCTATTCAGGAAAGTTGCCCCCAACACAACATACTTACAAACCGAGCTGTCCAATAAGATAAATGGGCAAAAATGGTCTCTATTTTAGTCTAGATCAAAATATTTTTGCAAATATTAATAGGAGAATATTTTCCCCTGTATTTCATTTTCCAATTTGCCTTCCATTACAGGTACCAAAAAAAAAAAAAAAAAAAACCACTCTTTTTCAATATGCAACAACTACTTCACTGAGAGCATTATTAAATGCATCTACCCAAGAAGCACTTGGGTTCCATCGTCACATACAGTCTACCCTTGAACAATGTGGGGGTTATAGATGCCGACTGCTCCACTCTCCTTGCAGTAGAAAATCTGTGTATAAATTCTGACTCTTCCCAAACTACACTACTATTGACCAGAAGCCTTCCCAATAACATAAAAAGTCAACACATATTTTGTATGTTATATGTATTAAATACTGTATCCTTACAATAAAGAAAATATTACTAAGCTAGAGAAAAGAAAATGTTATTAAGAAAATCATAAGAAAAAATACATTCACAACACTGATTTATCAAAACAAATGTGCATGTAAGTGAACCTGCAAGGTCCAAACCACGTTATTCAAGGATCAGCTGCATGTCTTCCCAACAAGACAAGTTCTCCCTTCATCCTATTTCCATCTGCACAAAAGCCATTCTCTTCATTTCACCCACCATCATGAGAGAGCAAAGATCTGTGCTGTGGCCTCAAGACCTGGCACATACCAGACCCAATGAATGAACAGTAAAAGTATACCTCACTCCGTGAAAGGGAATAAACATCTAAAAGTTACATGTGGAAACTGAAAACATTTCCAAATAAGCAACAGTTCAAAGAGAGAGACAAAGACAGCATGCAAAAGCACACTGGCCCAAAAGGAGAGGGTGGTTCAGAATATACAGGGGCGCAGGAAAAGGAGTAAAGAGGAGACCTAAGAAACTGGAAGAGAATGTACAGTGTATAAAAAGGCAGAATTCTAGGGATGCCTGGGTGGTTCAGTCAGTTAAACATCTGACTTCAGCTCAGGTCATGATCTCACAGTTCATGAGTTCAAGCCTCATATCAGGCTCTCTCCTATCAGCACAGTGCCCACTTCAGGTCCTCTGCCTGCTCTCTCTGCCCTTCCCCTGCTTGCACTCACTCTCTCTTTCTCTCTCTCTCTCTCTCTCTCTCAAAAATAAGTAAAAATAAGAGCAAAATTCTAGGTTACAAGAGTGTGTGACCTAAATTTTCAGCTACATTCCCTAGAAAAAGTAAACAAAAAATGAGAATGTTGACCATTGCTACGATTAGGTCTTCAGAGGTAATCTTTTAGGGTAACCTACTTATGTTAACTCCATGATTATACAAGAAAAGACAGGACTTCCTCTTTTCTTCCTCACCCAACCTCCCATTTCTCTAGGCAATCCAGTGTACTCCCAGGCTTAAGTTATCAACTGAACTTTGACGGCCACCAAAATCCCTACCTTCAGCTTAGACTGCTCTTCTACACTGCAAACGTACTCAACTGTCTACCTGTCATTTCCAAGAGAATGCCTAACAGGAACTTCAAAAGGAACTTCCACAAGGGCTGTCCTAGGACTCCTCAAATTTGCTCCTTCTCCAGAATTGAGCTTATTAAATAGCACCACTGACCACTGAGTCCTTGGAAAATAATTTTTTTCCATTTACAAAGTCCAAAGGGATGGACTATTTTATCTTTTCCCATTTTCTTAAGAGCATTTTCTTGGAGATATAGTGAATCTCAGTCTTTACATTAACCGTTAGAACAGAGGTAAATCTCTAGGGATTAAGTCCACTCTCCAGTTTTCATTGCAGAGATATCTCCAAGGTCACATGCCAGATCACCTCAATATGTAAAAACAAACCACTAGAATTAGCTCAAGTGTTTCTCACGACATGTACAGAACACTCTCACAAGGAGAAGCTCCTTTTCTCTCGAGAAGATGAGACAGTGATGTACTTTGTTCTGCTTTGATGTATACAAACTGTGAGATTTTGTCCCAACTTTATAGTCACTTTGTGTTATCCTACATGCATGTAAATCTGTTAATGTCTACTCAATAATAAATTGTGTTCTTTCTCTCTCTTGTAAGTCAATAAGATGTCCTTTTTGTTGGCAGGATTATTTTAGTTCCATGACAATCTCTCCCCACCCCCTCTGAAAACTCACATGCAATCTCCAAATGGCTTCTAGTTTATCTCCTAAATAATCTCTGGATCCATCTACTCTCCATCCCCATGTCTACCACCCTAGAACAGACTACATCTTTTGATAGTTAAAATAGACTCCAACCTCAGCTTCTCTTGAATTTACTTTTTGTCCCATCCAAACCATTCTCCTCCAAATTATAGCTGATTTTTCCAAAATCCTTTAACAGGACCCTACAAGATCTGACATCTGCCAATCTATGCATCTCTATCTTTTGACCCTTCACAATGACCCAGATTTTCTGTGTGCCCCAGCATTCTCTCATTTCTTTAATCCCTTTCCTTTTCTCCTTCCTGAACCTGCAGAGATGCCCTCAGAGACGGTTTCTTTACCTGGACTAGAGTAGGTTATTATCTCTTCCTATAGCACCCTGTCCTTATTCTCAGCACTTGTAATTATTTAAGGTCTAACTTCCCTATGGGTCAACAAGCACTATCATGGCAGACCTATATTCCCAGTGCAGCTACAACAAATATTGCTGACTGAATATCCTAACGTATTAGCCAGTGAAAGTAGAGAAGCAGCTTAAAAGCAATTAAGAAGTATGTAGGTCGGGGTGCCTGGGTGGTTCAGTCAGTTAAGCGTCTCTTGATTTCAGCTCAAGCTGTGATCTCATAGTTCATGAGTTCATGCCCCCACATTGGGCTCTGCACTGACAGCAAGAGCTTGCTTGGGATTCTCTCTCTCTCCTTCTCTCTGTTTGCCCCTCATCAGCTCATGCTTGTTCTCTCTCAAAATATTAAAAAATAAATAAATAAAAGTATGTAGGTTTACCTGTTTTATTGTATGTATTTATGTTGATCTTAAATCTCTTGCTATATCTTAAAACTTGTCATTTTACAACTAATTTAATAAAAAACCATTATCTGAAAGATTAAGGCTCCTCACAGCCACTGTAACCTGGCTACCACTGGGGCCCGTTTATCAAGACAGAAATGAACCCTGGTATACCCTGGGATTTGACTCCAATAAGCCCTTAAATAATTCCTTGACAATTGTCAAACGAGACAGAAATGTGAAGTGCATTTATCAAAAGCCTGGAGACATTTCTTCAAACCTAACACAAGCATTTATAGTCCTAGTTTTCTTCAAGCCCCTTTCTCAAACTCCAACGTTAACAACTAATGCAAATTTTGACCATGTAATTTTACTGTTCTGAACATCTACTGAATGTCTACTGTATGTCCTCATACAATTATAGCACTAGAAAAAAAATAACAGTTGCAAAGACAAACAATTCATTGTTATTTAAGAGCAAAATGAACTGTGGCACCTGGTTTGCTCAGTTGGTTAAGTGTAGGACTCGTTGGCTCAGGTCATGATCTCAGTCATGAGACCAAGCCCCATGTAGTTTGTTGGGCTCTGCCCTGGATGGGAAGCCTGCTTCAGATTTTCTCTCTCTCTTTCTCTCTCTCTCTCTCCCTGCCCCTCCCCAGCTCACACACGCACATGCTCTCTCAAAGAAAAAAAAAAAAAAAAAGCAAAATGAATTGGAATTGTACCAATCCATATATAAGGAAGTCCTACAAATTGGTCAGTATTATCCATGTTACCAAATAGCTTTTGTTCCTTCACAGTTTTCAGATTTCAGTAATAATTTTATTCAATAAATTATAAGCATAAAGATTGGAATGATAGCTTTCGATGGTGGTCATAATAAATTACCACTACTTTATAGTGACTTAAAAAACAAAAACTTACTTTTTTACAATTCTGTTGGTCAGTAGCCCAACACAAGACTCCATGGACTAAAATAAAAATGCTAGTAGGGTTTCGTTCCTTTCTGGAGGCTCCAGGGTACTTCATTCCTTGAGCTCAGGGAGGCCTCCTTCCCCCATCTTCAAAGCCAGCAATGTATCTATCTGGCCATTCCTGTATAGTCACCTCTACATCTCTGACCACAGCAAGTTAAGACTCTTTTAACGATTCATGTGATGACTGCGTCCACCAGGGTAATCCAGGATGCAATCCCTATCTCAAGGTCTTTAACCCTTTAACTGCAAAGTCCCTTGCAGGTAACATTCACAATTTCTTAACAGTTGGACATGGTGGTGGGGGCAGGGGGGCATTATTCTGCCATTATTTTGCACAAAAGTCATCTGAAATTTTCAAGTTAGTATTCCTACCTGAGAATTAATAGCATTTCTAATTGCCCAGTATGTGACATCTGCTAATTTAATATGCAACTGAAGCCAAATCTATCAATGAATTTTATTATCATAATCAGAATCTTTAATGAATCTATTGGTTTCACTTACACTTACAGATGTAACAAATATACCTTTTTTAAAAAAATACTATTTATCTTTCATTTGAATGGGGGGAAGAAGAAAAATATTCCAGGGTCGGAGTGTATGTTTTTGGTATAAACACAAATTCCTAAGGGAATGTGTTCTGATTATATTAGTGATAAATTCCAGGAAACTGAATCAACTAAAATGGGTTATAAGACTTCACTTCATGATAACAGTTTTCAGTTCACACCAAAAAGCAATGTAGAGAAATGGATTATAGGTTACCACAGCTGGCTATAATCTCACACTTCAATAATACAGAAGATGTAATTTTCATGCAAGAATCTTAGTTGGAATTGAGACTTATTTAGTTAACTGCCTTTAATATTATTTTGTACTTGGTTATGAAAAGGTTTTTTTTTTTTTCAGAGAGAAGTCAAGGACCACACCTGAAGCTTATTTTACTCAGGGTGTGTTTTCTGTATAGATGTTAAAAAGGATTTCAATGGAAAAATATAGTTATTTCTAAGACTTCAGGGCCAGAAAAACCATCAGATAGATTTTTTCCTAATTTTTTTCCTCTGAAACCCTATCATTTTGATAGAATGTAAGTATGGTTTCAAACTGAAAAGGAATTACCAGTATCAATGTGAATCAAATACTAATAAACACAGCTTGAAAACAAATCATCAGGAGAACAACCATTCTTAACCATGATATTTATACATAATTCAGTTTTACTGTTCCATTTTTAAATCTGTGAAAGCATTCCATAATCACATATAAAACTAGAAGTACAAAACCATAATAAAACAGCTCCATTTTTGAAGAAATTCTATGAGCTAAGTATCTTCTGAATTTCATTTGCAATGAAAATGTACTACTTTTATAACAAGAAAAATGTGTAAATGGGGGGAAGGCAGGACAGGAGAATGTCCTAACAAAGCCTATCTACGCATACCACCAAGTACTCATCTTCATATTAAAACTAAGGCTGACAGGTCACGATCTCGCGGTCCTCGAGTTCGAGCCCCGCGTCGGGCTCTGGGCTGATGGCCCAGAGCCTGGAGCCTGCTTCCGATTCTGTGTCTCCCTCTCTCTCTGCCCCTCCCCCGTTCATGCTGTCTCTCTCTGTCCCAAAAATAAATAAAAAACGTTGAAAAAAAAAATTAAAAAAAAAAAAAACAAAAACTAAGGCTGAAAAGACAAATTGAATGTAACCTCTCAAGGTGACTAGTAATTACCACCAAACTACCATAGCTGTACTCACTACTGAGTCTCCAAAAACGTACTCACCATTGGCTAGAATATAAATAGCCAAGTTGTTAAATAATCTGTACATTCTACACACACACACACACACACACACACACACTCACACACACATATACACAAAGCTAATTATCTGTTTAACCTTACTGTGGTATTCATTTCTTTTTTTTCAACGTTTTTTTTTTATTTTTGAGACAGAGAGAGACAGAGCATGAACGGGGGAGGGGCAGAGAGAGAGGGAGACACAGAATCGGAAACAGGCTCCAGGCTCCGAGCCATCAGCCCAGAGCCTGACGCGGGGCTCGAACTCACGGACCGCGAGATCGTGACCTGGCTGAAGTCGGACGCTTAACCGACTGCGCCACCCAGGCGCCCCGGTATTCATTTCTCAATATATACCTGTAATAAATTAGTACATTGTACACCTTAAAATTATATAAGTCAATTATATCTCAGTAAAGGAGGAAAAAAATGTACATCCAAGTTGTGGTCCTAAATCATGCATTCTCAACAGAAGAAAAATATTATAGATATTGCAGTAGTTTATGGTCCTCCAGAGTTCTACCCTACCCAACAAAATCATATTCATTAGGATTTTATGAGTAGTGGGAGTGGGGAGAGGACAAAGATTAGGACACAATGTCTAAAAAGGCTCCTTAGGCCCTAATAGTGGAAAAAATGGTTGAGTAACAGTACATATCAAGATGAACCCAACCCTGGCTATCAACTATAGGCATATGAATACTAGGGAATCCCTGATAACCACAGAACTATCTGCTTCATGCCCATCCACTCCTACAGCCCCACCAGTTCTGGGGCATCTCCAAGGATGACCCAGTTTGACTACTCAGGAAATATATAAAAATCACATTAGTCCATTTAGGTCATTTGTGAACTCCCTAGGAGGTGTATTTAACCACAAAGGAAAAGGTGGCATAGCAAATTACTTTAAATTCTATTTAGAGTCGGATGGAAGATGAAATTATGATACGAAATTTGGGAAGGAAGGAAACAGCTAAAGGAAAAATAATGGGTGCTGCATATCTCTTTAAAAAAATAGGTAACGGGGCGCCTGGGTGGCGCAGTCGGTTAAGCGTCCGACTTCAGCCAGGTCACGATCTCGCGGTCCGTGAGTTCGAGCCCCGCGTCAGGCTCTGGGCTGACGGCTCGGAGCCTGGAGCCTGCTTCAGATTCTGTGTCTCCCTCTCTCTCTGCCCCTCCCCCGTTCATGCTCTGTCTCTCTCTGTCCCAAAAATAAATAAAAAAAAAAGTTGAAAAAAAAAATAAAAAATAAAAATAAAAAAATAGGTAATATTGAACATAAAAGTTTTGTCAGCCATGATCCACACCTAAGAATTTTCACATGTGGGTATAAATAGATAAAGAAGAAGAAAATATTTCAGGTATAGAGGTAGCAATAGCTAGCTTCAGTTTAAAAGGAATTTCACTTATTTTACTCTTGATTCTGAAAAACTAGTATTATACCACATGTCCCTCATTTTCCACAACAATCCCTATTTCATGTAATTGTATTCTTACTCCTGGTCCCCAAAAGTGATTCTTTAAATACAAAACTATGATCTCATTAAGATTTTCCATACAAACAAATCAATACCAGAAATTCCACTGTTACACACTAAATACTTGGGGGACAGAGGAGACTTGGAAAAGCCTATCACTCTACTCATATTTAAAAGCAATATGCTTTGTAACTTTAGGATTCTAGTAAATGAAGAAAAGTTAGAAAACCAAATAAACGATGAATTGTTTTGACCCATCCATATTTATTTCAGCACTTTTTTTTTTTTTAAACGTTTATTTATTTTTGAGACAGAGAGAGACAGAGCATGAACGGGGGAGGGTCACAGAGAGAGGGAGACACAGAATCTGAAACAGGCTCCAGGCTCTGAGCTGTCAGCACAGAGCCCGACGCGGGGCTCGAACCCACCGACCGCGAGATCGTGACCTGAGCCGAAGTCGGACGCTTAACCGACCAAGCCACCCAGGTGCCCCAGCACTTCTTAATTCTTTAGTACTTGCAGTTGTTTCTGTAGGCTCCCTTGTAAAGCTTTTTTTGATGAACAGAATTACCTTGTATTTAACACCACAGCACTTAGCTCTCTTATGCTTCATCTAGCTACAAAGCACTATATTTGAAGAACAAGTGCTTTACAAACTGGACATGTCATCAAGTTACATGCGTACGTTGCACAAGAATATTCAGTCCAGAAACAAGGTAGTAGAAGTAAAATACATCATTGTCCTCAAGAGTATGTATCAAAAATTAAAAAGAATAAACATAGAAAGTAGCAAAATCTCTTAACCAAGAAGAATCAATATAGTCACCCTCATTAGTTTCATAAAATTAAGACAAAGGACAGGGTAGATTATTTTAGAAAAGTAACACCTTAAGATCCAAAGAACCTGCACTCCAGGAAGCAAACTTCACTCTGGGAGAGGAGAGTTGATCTTCTATTTTCTGAAGGACATCATCAAGTTGGTGCCAGCCAAGGCCATATGGAAGTGCATCTCCTTCTGGAATATTATATGAGGTGTGAGGAAGAATTCAAGACAAAATGCCAGAAGGGGCTGATCTAGGAAACATAATCATCTTGTAAAAAATGCCTTTAAACACTACTCAAAAACATTCAAAGATCTTTAACCACCCTACCCTCAACCTTTCTTCTTCCTTAGAGAAATGGTATTCTAAAACAAACAAACAAACAAACAAACAAAAACAACAGAATGAAAGTTGTAAATGAGGATGCATCAAAAAGCCCACGACCCCCTTTAAAACTCTTGAATATGCAAGCCACAGAAAGGGAACCAACAGAGTATACACTCTGGGAAGCTCCATACCAACAGCAGCTCCTAGGAAAAATAATTCAAGGTAGACTACAGCCATCTCCCATTTCCCTCAATTTTCTTTTTCAATTTTCAAGCAAATAATATAGTTTGCTTTTTGCTTACAAACTAACAGAGGCAGTGAGGAACAGAAACTGGCCTCAAGAGTAGGAAGACAGGTAACCTGACCTCTTAATGTCCCCTGCCAACTACTAAATCCATAGAGCTCATTCTGAGACTCTAGCATTAAAAAAGCCCCCCTTTGTATATGGCACCGTAATGCAATAACAGTAATGATAACAATAATGAAGATGCCTTATATCTAGTTCCTTATACCTTAAAGTGCTTTAATGACTTTAATGGATTGAAGCATCCCTATGAGATCAAAGTCAGATATTATCATTTCTAGTCTACATAATAGAAAATCAAGGAAGAAAGGTTAAGTAACTTGACCAAGCCTCACTCGTCAATACAGTGTTCTGATAACAGTTAAAGGGGCTGCTAGTCCCTTTGCTGCTTAGCTGGCTGCCCAACCTGTGGCCTATCCCAAAACAGCTCTCTGGCTTGGGAGCTATGATGACACTGGCCTGAGAAAAGAAATCTGTCTAAACTTAGTATCACTGAGGTCCAAAGGGCTCCAGAGAATTGGTTGGCAGACAAAATCATTTTTATAAAAATTAAGTTTGTTCATTTTAATTTTTTAAGATCCAAATTTCTTTAATTTAAAAATGAAATAAATAAAAAGATCCATGCCACCCACTCAAATATTACAATGCAAAATCACCTTGATAACTTCATAATCACTTCAAAATCACCTTGATAACTTCATAATTATAGAGAACAAAACACACAGGATGAAGAGAACAGAAAGGAGACACCTGTCACCAGGGTCTTTTCCAAGCTAGTGGTGAGTTGGGAGAAAACTGCAGAGCCTGTTACTTCCAGATGATAAGATCTAACCTTCATAGTTCCCATTAAATCTGTTAAAGATGAACACAACACACCCAGCTAAAGAATGCTCAAGTATCACGTCACAAAGGCAGCAATATCTTTAACCATTACAAGACCCAAAGTTTGAAAACTGCAAAACTGTACATGCATTTGGTCATGTTCATATTTACATACATCATGTCCTCCTTCTACAAAAACTAATCACTCCTCACTGGAAGACTTTACCAAGAGAAAAAAAATAACCTATTCCTAACATGAAATCTCTTATTTATTTGGGTTACCAAGTATGTGATCAGAAGTAAAGTAAGAGCTAGGATTAATTCCTAATAAAACTTAACCTTGCTCTCCCACCCACACAAAAGTAATTGTTTAGAAACCTTCGATTATTTGGCCCCAACCCATTCTTGGGGTGTGTAGCTCACTCACTGCCAGTAATTGCTTCCATACAAAACTGTGTTTTAAGACATGTTTGCATACTTATGATGATACGTTACATTTATATCACATTTAAAACCCCAAATAGGCTTACAGGTTTTATTTTCTGTACTAAAAAACAGAGACTGCATGGTGTCCTAAAGAAACCACCAGAAAGTGGTTTCATTTTTTATTTTCAACTAACTCTCTCTCTCTCTCACTCTGAATGTTTAGCTTCTTGAGCTTTTTCTTTTAATTAACTGGAAACAAAACTCATTCATCTGGGAAGAAAATCAACCTAAAAATCTGTGACAAGAGACCATGAGTATATCCCTGTCATGAACCCAAATTGATATTACCCAGGTCAGTATGCAGTAAATTCTACTGGCTAATAATCATTTCACTTAGGGCAATTTCATTTGACTCAATAAGAAAAATAGAAAACTTCTATAATAATTGTGGATCATATTTCCTTCCTTAAAATTACTAATGAAACACTTTTAACCCATCTGCTATTTTATTAATGTAGATTATACAAGTTGGTATGATTTTATTTACCTATATACACTTTTTTAATAAAAAGCAAATTCTCTTTCTGCATCAAAAACAAAATTTTAAGACTTAGTAACTAAATTTGTTAAACTTAATTTGTTCTTCATAGCTCAGTGATTTCAGAAATAGTTAATTTTCACTGTCCCATTCCACAAATAAGCTTGTGGTCAATGATGGAACTCTAAATTCCCCCCAAAATGGAAAGAGAGAGCAAGAAGAGGAGGGGGCGAGGGGCGGGGAGAGAGAGAGATTCATCCTCTTCAGGAAGCATATAAAACTTAGCATTAGCATACATGCTAGAGTTTTTGGAAGGTAGTATTTTATTATTTTGGTTCGTAGTACAGGCAAAGGTAGCAACTCTTCGGAGTCAGGGGAAGGGATGGAGAAGCTAAAGTCTGATTAAGTTTTGTACTCTTCAAGCTCTACCCTACACAAATATTTACTCTATACCCTACATCGAAACCATGCTATTCCAGACCCCTTTGAGTACAGTGAACACACATGTACATACACACAAAAAACCACAGTAAGCAGATAAATCTTATTAGGTAAGAGCTTTACAGAAAGATGATTTTCTAGTATCACAATGTGATGTAAATTAAAAATGTGACTGGATTTGATTCTGATTATGGCTGCTACAATGTAGTAATTTGTTTAAAAAATACATAACGAAATTTTAGATCTATTTTTGAGCAGTAAAAAACCACTCCTAGAGCAAAGGGATAAAAGCTAAATTTTGTTTTCAATACATACAAATTATATATATCACTCAAAATTATTAAAACTGTTCATAAGTTATTATTAATATTTTAGTAAAAAAAACCTCATTGCTTTACAAAAGAAATTCTTGACTTTAGAAAAGCTAAAATAGGCTTGCCCAGGGGTGCCTGGGGGGCTCAGTTGGTTAAGCAGCCGACTTCGGGTCAGGTCATGATCTCACGGTCCATGGATTTGAGCCCCACGTCATGCTCTGTGCTGACAGCTCAGGGCCTGGAGCCTGCTTCGGATTCTGTGTCTCCCTCTCTCATTGCATTCCCCGGCTCACACTCTGTTTCTCTCCAATAAATTAAACAAACAAACAAACAAACATTAAAAAAAAAAAAGAAAGTTGGGGTGCCTGACTGGCTCAGTCAGTAGAACATGTGACTTGACCTTGGAGTTGTAAAGTCAAGCCCCATGCTGGGTGTAGAGATTACTTAAAAATAAAATCTTGAAAGAAAAGAAAAGAAAAAAAAGAAGAGACAAGGAAAAGCAAAGCAAAGCACAGAGTCACAGAAACACCACCTGGCCCCCTCCAAAACTTCATATTTAAACAAACACCAAAACTCTTCTGGTAAAAGTAACAGGTTTTTTTCCATGGGCTATAATCATTCATGGACGATGCCTTAATTAAAGCTGGGCAACGAAACTGTATATTAAGCTGTGTTAAGTCAAAAAACTAACTTCTTAGCATAACAGAGCATACTCAAAGCATAATTTCTTAATGTGTCCTGTTAGGTCTACATATTAGCAGAGATGTAAACAATATCAGTTTTCAACCTTAACTGTGAATTTTTCCATTTTTAGTGCTTTCTGTCCCAACTTTAATGTTCTTTTAATGTAGTTTTTCCTGTGTGATGTATCATATTTATCTCTGTAGCCATCCATCACTATTTTCTTTAATTGAGGTTAATTTCTTTCAACTTGGGGGAAGGTGGGGGGAAGGAGGGAATCCTCATTCTACAAGAACTGCACACAGAGGGCATTCACAGCTGCTGATTTTTTAAATCACAAAGCCCAATTTTCAGGATGCTTAAAGTCCTCAAATCCACCTTACTGCCCTCCAATCTGGACCTAAATCAACAATCTACTGGGATGGGAACCCAGTTCCCCCCCCAGAACCACTTAATGAAAAATTTCTACCTAACTAAAATCCCTCCAGCTGCAACCTAAGTCCTTTTGTTTGTTTTCACTCAAATGGCTAACAGCTGGCACCACCTTCCATGTAAAATTATTTCATGTGTTTGGAAACCGTGATTAACTCATACCTTGGTCTTCACTTCTCCTGGCCACAAAAATCAGTTCATTTCTCAAATCTTTTAAACATTTTCTACTTTTAACTCTGGGCTCCACAGTTGTATTAGAGTTTAGAATAATTAAGTGGCCAGAAATAAGTGAAATACATTGTAAAGGTTGATAAAAGGGTTATTCTTCTGCTCATCTTACAGCCTAGCCGTAGAGCCTCTAGAATGGGCTCTGGCAGAAGGCTGGCTGAAGATGTCCTCCCACAAAGCATAGGTGGCAAAGACAACTCCCTCACCCAGTTTTATGAAGCGGACCAAAAAGAGGGAGGGAGACCTCATAAGTCTAAATGTAGAGCCTGACAATTTTAAAAGCCACAATTAAAAAGAGATAAAAGCTGGTCAAATCTGGGCAAAGGGTTTTATTTTGACATGCTAATGAACATTTGGGTACCTTGCACTTGTACAGTACAGTTTACCTATCATCCTCTTAAGGATATGCATATACACTTCATTCCCTGGGAAGAGGCTGGGATGGTCTTGGGAATGAAGAGGAAAGGAATCCACTACCAAAGTTAGCCCCAAATGCTGGACGGTGACTTCTCCCCATGTTACAGGCCAGAAGTAACTACTAGATTCTATCTCAAGCATTCATTAAGCGCCTAACACTCAACAGGCAGGCAGCAGGTGACCTGAAACTAGAAGTGGGGCAGAAGGAAGGAACCTTCTTGCTTTGGGCAGTCCTCAGTGATGAGTTGAGGGTAAGCAGCACAGCAATACACAAAGAAGCAAGATTATGGGCTTTTTATGGTCTTTCAAAGGGATATGGAAGCCAAAAGGAGAGAAGACCCCAATCAGGCTAATGAAGTAGTCAAGGGAGGATTTATTCATAGAGCTGAGGCTTTCTAATCAATGCTGAGGACAGTCTATGGGGTTGAGGGATCTCAAAAGCCAAAAGAGACACTGGGGAGACAGGTATGAGAGCACTACATGCTCTGCCAAGAAGTTCAGACATTATCTATATATTGTACAAAGTTTTCTGTGTTTTATTTTTTAATTGTATTAATGAAGTTTTCAAACATATACCAACGTGGTGTAAGCCACACCATCAGCTTCAACAATTATCAGGACATGGTCAGTCTTATTTCACCTATACTCCCCCTAATACCCCCTTAACCTCCCCTCCTCCAATGGATAATTTAAAAATCCCAAAGTATCATTTCACTAGTAAATACTTTAGTAGCTATCAAAGGCATTTAAGATCTGACATGATCAGATCTATGTTTTGGAAGGATTACTGGTCCAGGGAAAGAGGTGACAAGACCAGTTATGTGATTTAGATAAGGAAGTCAGTAAGAACTTACACCAAATAGCGGCAGTAACCAGGGATACCAGGGAACCTTCTCCTAAGGTGATCACCTACCTAGAAGATGGTGACTGATAGGGAGCTGTGAGAGTGTCTGGAAGGAATGGAATCTGGATGAGGACACTGCAGACAGTTAAGAATTAGAAAAAAGGAGTTGAGAGATATATGTAGTGTTTGGTTCAACGGGCCAACTTAACATGTAGAGTAAATGTTAGAGACAAAAAAGGATGAGCTGTTTCAGAGAAGAGGAGAAAATCAAATTTACTTCAATATTTGAAAACATACTTGTGCCTGGGATGGGTACTAGAGAGACAAAGAAGTGGCCCCTATCCTCAGAGAACTTCCATTCTAACTGGAGAAATAGGCAGATTGCCTATACAAGCAAAATAAATGTAAAATTGGGCTCAATGTTTTAAAAAAATGTTCATCAAAAGAGGGGTAGGACTTAAAGCCAGTGAAGACAAGGTGGGATCTGAAGAAGGATTAAATTTAAACTGGGTTCAGAAATCAGAGCGTGGTAGAAAGAACAACAGGCAAAGGTAGGGAACTAAGAAATGGGGCACAGAGAGGAGAGAAGGAGAAAGGGAAAAAGAAAGCTGAGAAGCAGGCAGAGGGCAGAACTCTGGAGAACAATGTTAGAGGATTTAGGTAAAAAAAAAAAAGCGACACCAAAGAAAGCAAGGGGCTTTCTTTGAAAATTACCAATAGGACCCTGAAAAAGTCCAGCACCTGTACAGACCATGACTTAAACTTGAAGTCAGTTTAACATCTGTGGATGGTTTAAATATGCAGTGCACAGTTATATTTTGTAACTTTTTGCTTCAGTGTCTTGTGGTGTCCAGAGGTCTGCAAGCTTTACAAGGGCTTGCAGGGACTGTGTCTGTCCATGTCAGTGCTGTACTGGAGGTACTGGAGGTTCTAGTACAGTGCCTGACAGAAAGAAGATGACCAATAAGTAACATGTGCTTTCAGAGACATTACCTCATTATCTATTTACAACAACAGGTTAAGTAAGAGAATCACTCTCCCTTGTTTTGCTGATAGGGAAAATGCAGCTCACTCCAGGAAGGACTAACAGTCACCTGACTAGGAGAAGACTGGCCCCAAAGCACTGGGAAGAAGTCATTCTATAGTGAGTGAGAGCCAAGGGAAGGGGGAGCAGAGCTCAAGGAGGCCACACAGCTTAGGATGTGTTGTCAGTACAACAATAAGGGGTATGGGCTTCAGAGTAAGATCAGGCTTCGATCTGAAAATCCCAGTGCTGTCCCTTACTAGTGACATAGTTTCCCCACCTGCAAATGGGAGAAAAGTAGTCTCCATTTCACCAGCTTAATGTGAAGACTCAACAATGATGCATGTAAATCACTGAGCAGGATGCAGTAAGCACTCAATTAGCAGCAAATGTGCCACCTCTTACTACGTTAACATGGACAGAGCTTCACTGCCATTCAAGCTTGTCTGAGATCCTGAGAAAACCCTAGTGCTGTGAAGTGCACACCACCCAGCAGGGTATCTCCAGACTCCAAGAAGTGCTCTAGGAAAAATCCCTGAGTCTGGAACCCCTGAGAAGGAGGAAGCTGGAAAGAGGGGCTGCAGGTGGGCATGCAGCCCAACGGTTTGCTCAATGAATTACTTGCCCTCAAATAAATGTTAGACCCAACAGTCATGACTAGAAACAGAAAGCTCATTCCTTCCTGAAGCACTTCAACAGCAGGGCACTTGACACAGTACTGTGTCAAATCTAGAAGGTGAGCTCCAGATCTCAGAATGTGACAGACTGGTCATCCAGAGATATGGGAGAGTTGACCAGGGACGCCCATCCACTGTCACTTAAAGATCAGGGCCAACCCTCAATGTTGACAGAGATGGGCTAGTTATGCTCTTCTGTTTAAGTGAAAAAAGATGGTGGGAATAAGAAATCTCTCCCTAAAGGTCATCCACTCTTGAAAATAGACACTTTTCTTTCCTCATGATCCATAGTCAGAAAGTATTTCCAAATCGTAAGTACTATATGACATCAACATCTTTAAATTAATTTGGTCTATGGCTTAAGAACTCAAAAGACAGGCACTTGGAGGAAAAGAGCCAAAACTGAAATGATCCACGTGAACACTGGAACAACTACCTCCAAATTAGCTTACCCACAGTGACTGTGATAACCAATCTCCCAGGGGTTGATTCACTTGAAAAGCTTTGTATCCCTCCCCCAATTCATACAATATTTTTTTCTGAGCAAGGTGACCTAATCTGGAGTGGAATGTGCTGTATCTGTCCTGAGGTCAAGAGGTGGCACTGAATCTAACAGGTATGAAAAAAGTTATCAGTCTGGTGAGACTGATAGGCTTATATCCCTCTATACTTAAAATATCGTTTCAACACAAGCTACCTCAGAATTAATAAATCTTTCAACAGACTGTGTAGGACAATGTGCTCCCAGGTATCTAAAATCAAAACCAAACTTAATATCTGCTATTCTGGAAGTCTGTTAAATACTGTTATATGGCACCCAAGGTTTAGGTTTAAGATGTGTGTTCATTTTCGTCCAAGAGACAGCTACAAGTATAGGCAGAATATGTGTCACAGTTGGCTTGCCTAGCGTATCCTGCATGAATAGTCAGCAAAAAAGATAAGACGTTTACAGATTTTAAAGGCCCACCAACAGCAATACATGAACTATAATGACAAGACAAAGGCTTACTCCAAAGGACATTCAACTTGATAAAGGTGTCACTATTCATAGTTACACCCCTAGCGTGTATATTTTTCTCATGGAAGAATGTATTTAACACTTTATCCAATTTTCCCTAGAAATGTATCTTTTGCTAAATGACAGATAAACACCCCCAAGAATTTTAAGACTGATTTTATTACCCTCAGCACCCCAATCCTCTATAAAGAAGCAACATTTCCAACATGAAAACATTTTAGCCAGCACCGCTTTAAGTTAAAGTAGTATCTTTGCCATTGTCTGGGGGGAGGGAGGCAGGCAGGAAGGTGGGGACTAGAAATGGAAAAAGAATTTTTAAATCCCTGTTGCATTATCTACCAGGTGTAAGTGAATAATAACTAATATGTCTGCAGCCTCTGCCTTAATCTTAAAACAAATGATAGTATTCAAATATAATATTTCACATATGCAGACTGATAACAGGTTTTTCCTTTCTTTATTTCTTGAAGATTCTGTGAATGACACAATACAAAGTACAATGTATTTAATGAAAGGTTTCCAGGCTGATTTCCCTACAGATTATTTTCTTTCTTTTCTCTGGAACCCACACACCGGGTATACTGCAGGGACCAGGGGTATATATAAAAATAAACTATGAGCCAGTATCAGAGCTGATACCCTTCTCCTACAGGGGCAAGTGAATTATTAGATCTGTGTCATGAGTGGTTTTTTTAATATGCCATTGTTCCCACTTGAGCACATTAAATTTTCCATATCCACTTTTAAACCAATATAACCTTTTTTTCCATGTTCATAATGTTCATGCTGTACATTAACAGGCAGAAAATCCAATAGCTTAAGTCTTCATATAGTAGTTATATGTTAAGCTTGGTGGATGAAAACCTTTTGCATTTTCCCCCTCTTTGAACAGATACTATACTGGAGTTGGCTAAAACCCTAGGAAAAAAATTACACCTCATGGGAAACTGTACTAATATTTTTTTTTCTTTTATGATTGATCACAAACCCATTTTGAACATTACACATTTTTTTTTAAGTTTATTATAACTCTGGTTCAACATCTTCTAGCCCAACAAATTGAAGGTGCTGGAATCTTTTGGTCTGGAAGATGTGTTTGCCAATTATTTTTGCACTAGTGCACATAAACAGGGAAGACTGGATCTTAGGTATGAGTTATACATTCCTGTACAAAATAATTGTATATTCTATGAAGACTGATTCTTTTTCTGGAGAAATATACAACAACACAAGGGAAATCTTGTACTAGCAGCATAACTGAAGTGGCAAGATACAATATTAGAAAAACAGAGCTACTTTCATTACTGTGATGCTGTGTGTCAGAATGTCTCTCCTTAATGAACCTGTTTGCAATAAGACTCCGGGTGCAAAGAGGCTATTTAGAGAGACTATTGTGTCTATAGCGAGTCCTTCAAATATCTTCCTACCATTAGACATGCCGCATTGACCAATTCTGTCCTGATTGCTGTTCTTTTTACTATCAAGGGACATTCTTGCCCAGACAGACGGATGGATCAGACACTGCAGTTCATAAAATGTTTACACTGTACACACACACACACACACACACACACACACACACACACACACACTACGGTACTAGCTACAGAGCTCCAGATCACACAGTGAGTCGAATGTGGCAGTGTCATATGAAGGCTTATGACTTTCCAATATCAATGAAAGGATTTAAGTTAAACTTTGCTCGTCCTGTCTGCCTGTCACTCTCAACAAAAAGCCTTTTTTTCCTCTCTCTTTTAGTATATGCCCATGCCCATTGCTCACATGGGAACACTTCAGGCAAATGTTTTCTGGGTCATAAGGTTTCCTACTCTACTAAAATTCTCTCCTCATTTATGACAAGAAAAGAAGACCACACATGTCATGCCATCAAAAAAAGGGGGGAGGGGGTAAGGCAGAGCACAACAACAATAAAGAACAGTCAAAAGGACTTTCTAAAAAGATTTAAAATGCCAACTCAGAGTGACAGAAAACAAGAGACTCGTCTCTACCATATAACTGAAGCATTCTGGCTCACGCAGTGGCACTAACCAAGTGTACACAGGAGAGGCTGAGGTGCTTAGAAGAAACTTCCTGTTCGTCTTACTCTACTGTGTTCTCATCAGCTGCCAGGCTTTGCTATAGCTTCACCTTTCACACACCTACATGCTAAGTGATTCTCTACAAAAGCCCTTTCGTCTGTGTTTTTTCCAATAGAGCATCCTTTCCATTGAAATACAAATAATATGCCTGCCAGCCACCTGCAAAAGGTTTTACACATCTCCCCCATCTCAGCTGTCAAGCAGAAAGAACTTCAAACCCAAAGGTCCAAACTGCCAGTACACTAATAAATGTAACAACTACTAGTTATATCTATCTGATAAGGAATCAGAGAATTGCACACTGAAATGAACCTAGAGCCAATGAATCAAATGCATCTAAAGACACTTTCAATTCCCATTATTTTTAAATTTCTCTCTCACCTCCTCCTTTCTTCCAGGCTCAACCTGATATTCTAGCAGACCTGACAAATGAACCATCAGCTGTCCTGTAGCTCTGATGTCCAAAGCCATTTGGAATATCTATGATTCCAAGTTCTAAATCCCCATCATGATAAAACCTTAAAATAATGCCTCTATTGAAACTACTTTGAACATTTATTGTTAACACATAAGCATTCTTTAAACAATTTTTTTTAATATTAAATTTTTGAGAGAGAGAGAGACACAGAGCACAAGTGGGGGAGGGGCAGAGAGAGAAGGAGACAGAGAATCTGAAGCAGGCTCCAGGCTCTGAGCAGTCAGCACAGAGCCCAACAGGGGGCTCAAACTCACAGACCCCAAGATCATGACCTGAGCCGAACTCGCACGCTTAACCGACTGAGCCACATACATAAGAATTTTCTAATTGACGTATTTGACATTGTGAGCCTGTTTAAACACATTGAGGAGCTGCCTGCAGATTTAGGAAGTGCAGAGACAGGAGAGACCTGGTAGCAATCATTTTCTTCAAGGAAACTAAGATTGTAAGAGATTTAAGAAAACCTGTCTTGGAACAAACAACCCAAGCCCCTAAACTAGGACTCCAAACATTGTGTCTACTGGTCTAGCTCAAACCAGGCTGTAGCTCTATATGCAGGAACCTTTCTTTTTTTACTAATAAGAAGTTTTGTTTTTTAAACAGCAACAGCTCTACTAAAATATGCTCACTTATATCTGTCATATCCACTAGTGTAAAGAGAAAAACAATGTGAATAAGTACAGAGAGTACAAACAATCGAAGAATAATTTCTATGTTCCTTAAGAACAGTTATTCTCAAAGTATGGTCTCAGGACCAGCAGCATCAACATCACCTGGGGACTTGTCAGAAATGCAAATACTCAGGCCCTCCCCAAAACTGGCAGAATCAAGGAGCGCCTGGGTGGCTCAGTAGGTTAAGCATCTGACTCTTGATTTTGGCTTAGGTCATGATCTCACAGTTCATGGGGTTGGGCTCTGTGCTGACAGCATGGAGCCTGCTTGAGATTCTCAGTCTCCCCACCTCCGCTCCCCCAGCCCCAGCTCTCTACCCCTCCTTCGTTTGTACGCACACACACACGCTCTCTCTCTCAAAATAAATTTCTTTAAAAAAAATCAGCAGAATCAAAACATCTAGGAGTAGGGCCCAGCAGTTTGTGACTAAACATGACCTCTAAGTGATTCAGATGCATGCTCAAATTTAATTGCCTTATCTTTAGAATATATACTATGATTTACTGAGCTTCATATTAAAAATATTTAAAATGGCTAATGCTCCTTAAGGATATAATCAACTGGCTAGGAGCCAAAAACAGACCCACAAATAGATCTATTTTTTTAATGTTTATTTATTTTGAGAGAGAGAGAGAGAGAGAGAGAGAGGGAGGGAGGGAGGGAGGGAGGGAGGGAGGGAGGGAGGGAGAAAATACACAAGTAGGGCAGGGGCAGAGACAAAGAAGGAGAGAGAAAATCCTACACAGGCTCACGCTGTTAGCACAGAGCCCCATGTGGGGCTCAATCTCATAAACCCTGAGATAATGACCTGAGCTGAAATCAAGAATCAAACACTTAACTGAGCCACCCAGGCATCCCCCTGATTCTTTTATTTAGAGACAGGCAAGCACTCTCTTTTAGAATAATTAATAAATTAAATATTTAAATAATCACAAATTTAGGGTGAGGTGGAAATGGAAATAAATGGAATATTAAAATAAAATAAATGGAAAATAAAATGGAAATTAATGAATTTAATAAGAATCAATGGTGAAATGCAAAGACATGTTAAACAATATGATTATTTGAAAATTAAAGATTAGAGGGGCACCTGGTGGTCCACTCAACATCCAATGCTTGGGTTTCAGCTCAAGTTATAGTTTCCTGGATGGTGAGCTAGAGCCCTACATCAGGCTCCACACTATGCAGAATCTGCTTGGGATTCTCCCTCTGCCCCTCTGCTTGTGTGTGCGCTCGCTCGCACACTCTCTCTCTCTAAATAAGTAAATAAATAAAAAGAGGGGAACTTGGGTGGCTCAGTCAGTTCATCATCCAACTTCGGTTCAGGTCATAATCTCATGGTTTGTGAGTTCAAGTCCTGCATCAGAGCCTGGAGCCTGCTTCGGATTCTGTGTCTCCCTCTCTCTCTCTGCCCCTCCTCTGTCTCTCTGTATGTTTCTCTCTCTCTCTCTCTCTCTCTCTCTCTCTCTCTCTCTCTCTC